>NC_064641.1:133312718-133628413 GCF_023864345.2 Schistocerca serialis cubense
TAAAGACATTGTCCTGTTCCGGACCTTACGCCATCCTGTGTGAGCTTAAACGCGTGCCTTTCGGCCTCCTCTAGCAACACGGTGTTGGCTCTTCTGCCAACACTACATGTTTCAATATGGAGGTTTCTGTAAGCGCCACGCTAATATTTTGCAATTATTAATGTGGTACTTAAAATCATTTTTGTTACCATTGAGTATTTGATACTATTGTTTCTGTTTGTTGTAGATCTTTTGGCCCTTCCTGTGATTAGTGGATGTGGCCTGTAACTAAAGTCTTGTGCGCTTCGCCTTAAAGTACGGACATGTGGGTGATATGTGCGTCTGCCTCTTTGTATTTGCACACTCTCCTACTCCGTGTTGAGAAGCGCTTTGGGTTATTGGTGTACATTTTAGCCAGCCATCTACCATTCGGTGCGTATCCAAATAACAGTGTCTATTAGGCCGTAAGAGGCTCCAGTGAAGGTATACCTTGACGTATTGAATCTTGTTTTAATTATTATGTAATCTCTTTAAAATGAATTTGTACATTGTTTCTTGTTATTGCTAGGAAGGTTAACTTGCAATGTTTATGAGCGGGGCGCTCCTATACTGACGTTTTAATACTTGGTTCCCTTGAAAATAATCTATAATTGGCCGTTTAAGTATTGCTGTGTATGTTAATTTCTATCAAACTCGTCTGCCGTTTTTTGTTTGGTATATGTTGACAGCCTTGTATCGGCAGCGGTTGACGCGTTGTCGGTATGCTAGTCAGAGGTAGGGATGCGTTTTCCTTCTGCTTCGGCGGTTTTCCCGTCATCGCACGAGGCATAGGTGTTTGCAGGTCACATGCACTTCTGCAGAGCTCCCGTTCCAGGCTCAAGTTTGCGTATCATGCCGCGGTGGGGGCATCACTTGTTTAGGAATACTCAGTGTTTCTATTATTGTAAGCTCCTTACGGACTTGTGTTGAAAGCCTTTCGGCAAACTGAGCACAGAGTTTCTTGATTTCTTAAAAAAAGGGGATTTAATTGTCATTATCATTTAATAGTATTTTAGCGTCCTGGCAGTTCATCTAAGTTCTTAACCTGATTTATGTTTCATAGGCTTGTGACCCGTCAGTGAAGTACCACTGTTTGCTTCGGTTTTTACACATGGGTAGCTTTCGGCTAGCTTGGCCGTATCTTGTCTTTACGAGAGCAGAATAACCAGTGGAGAAGTATGCATTTTAATGTATACTCTTTGACGTTAGTTGAGCTTCTGTTCACGTCCTGTTGTGGGATCAGCCCACAGTTGTGATGCTAGTCGCGCGATTGGAGTGCCGCTGCAGGTTTGTTTAGTCAGTTAACTGAGAGTAATAAGGCCACCACTGTATTGCACAGTTGACATGTTCTTCGAACAACATTTGTAGTTTTTTGTATAATGGAAATGTCCTTATGCAGTGTGCTTTTAATTTAAAAACCTTAACTGTTTGTATGTGTTTGGCAAAAATCTTGGTAACTGTTAGTTGGCTCATGATAGAATTGTTATTAAATAAAACTGTTTGGGAATGATAAATTGACTGGGTGTTGTGTGATGTCCTTAGGTTAGTTAAGTTTAAGTAGTTCTAAATTCTAGGGGACTGATGACCATAGATGTTAAGTCCCATAGTGCTCAGAGCCATTTGAACCATTTTTGAATGATAAATGACGCATCAAATTGGGTCAACCTTCAGAGTGTTTACTTAAATTAATACCGGTCCTTCTCCAGTGCCCGCAGCTCTTGGTCTCGCGGTACCGTTCTCGCTTCCCAAGCACGGGGTCCTGGGTTCGATTCCCGGCGGGATAAAGGGTTTTCATCTGCTTCGAGATGACTGGGCGTTATTGTGTCGTCTTCATCATCATCATTCATCCCCATTACGGTCGGAGGAAGGCAACGGCAAACCACCTCCCTTAGGACCGTGCCTAGTACGGCGGTGCGGGTCTCCCTCATTGTTCCCCTACACTCTGTCAAGGAGTATGGGACTTCATCAAAGTCACTGCTTGTCCAGTAAAGGTTGCTTGTTAGGTAGTTGTAAACGCGAATGGGTCGCTAACATATTGTGACTCGGCTCTGGGACAGGGCTGCTCGTAGCACACTGACAGATTATTGGTGCGGCCTCACAGCTGTGTGACGTCACTTGCCGAGGGTCAGTGGATCGGTGCGACGCGGCGTATCCGATCTGCGGTCCATTGCCCGCTGGCGGCACCAGAGTTTGTGCTGTTGGCTTGTCGCCATGGCGATGTGTGCCGCGAGTCTCCCGGCCGCGCACGGCGCTATTGACCCTGACGTCGACAGCACGCGGCCGCTGCTACCGCACCCGCCGCCACCGGCCGGTGCCCTGGCCGCAGCCAGCGTGGAGACGCTCAAGCGCCGACGTCGACTGCACCCCACGTACGGCGCCACCGTGAGTAGACACCGTTCTGGCCGTGCATTCCTGTTGCAGGCATTTACTGCAGAGAATCTGCAAGGTGTTTCCGTAAGAGCATGCAAAAATTGAATGGTAACATAGAGAATGCTCCATTGAACTATTTGAGCCAGGGAACCTGGCGTCGGAGAAGCCAGCTTAAGGAGATAATAGGAATAAAAGCACATTACTGTGTACTTTTATTATTTACATTAGTTACAGGTAACTGCAAATACCGTCACTGACACAATGAACGTACCATTTGCACTGTATCTTACAAAATGTGCTGAAAATGACGTGCGTCAATGCAAGCAAGCATGACATAGGCGAACATCTTCAAAATCGGGTGGTCGAGTGGTCCTCATTTTGGCAGGTCCCTTGTTCCTTCTTTCCGGTGAACCAGTCTGCCGCATTCGTCTATAGAGAGAAATAGACTCGTCATGACGGATGATGTCTGCTAGGAAATCATTCCCTGTACAGCCTTTCAGTAGCGAGAGCACTGCAACGTCCTTCTTCACATACAAGGTGCATGTCAGTGCCGGTATTGCTCCATCGTGCTGTACTGTGCGTCTATGAATAGCATTGAGTAATGAATGGGTCTGTCGATTCATAGCACGTTCTGTCATGGGACAGTGAAAATACGATACAACAGAGCGACATTATGGACAAGTAAAGTAAACAAAATCGGCAACATGACTTCCTAGTAATCAGGCTCTCCCTCCTTGTTTCGTTGAAGCCGGCCGGGGTGTGGCCGAGCAGTTCTAGGCGCTTCAGTCTGGAACCGCGCGACCGCTACGGTCGCAGGTTCGAATCCTGCCTCGGGCATGGATGTGTGTGATGTTCTTAGGTTCGGTAGATTTAAGTAGTTCTAAGTTCTAGGGGACTGATGACCTCAGACGTTAAGTCCCATATTGTTCAGATCTATTTGAACCATTTGTTTCCTTGAAGGAAATAAAGAATGTACATGTAAATAAACAGCACAGTACTTGTAAACTTCCAACTTCCTGGCAGATTAAAACTGTGTGGAAACATCCCCCAGGTTGTGGCTAGACCATGTCTGCACAGTATCCTTTCTTCCAGGGGTGCTAATTCTGCAAGGTTCACAGGAGAGCTGTGAAGTTTAGAAGGTAGGAGACGAGGTACTGGTAGAAGTAAAGCTGTGAGGACGGGGCGTGAGTCGTGCTTGGGTAGTTCAGATGGTAGGGCACTTGCCCACGAAAGGCAAAGGTCCCGAGTTCCAGTCTCGGTCTGGCACACAGTTTTAATCTGCCAGGAAGTTTCATATCAGCGCACACTCCACTGCAGAGTGAAAGTCTCATTCTGGAATTGTAAACTTGTACGCAAGTTAGTTGTAAATAAGCTGGAAAACAGTAGTGCTAGACAAAGTGGTAGACAAGTTTACTTCCATGTCTCCTTAAGCTGGCTCCTCCGACTCTAGGATCCCTATCCCAAGTTGTTCAGTGGAGCATCGTCTATGTCCTGTTACATTTTTGCTCGCTCTTACGGAAGCACCCTGTATAGGGGCAGAGTGGCCGACCCTGACTGGTTGAGAGCTCAGAGCACCATGTTTTGCCAGAAATGTGCTTTTTTCTTTTTTTTGTACGTTTTTCATTTATTGATGCTCCATTACCTAACCAAACGGACCGATTTTTTTACGTTATATTTTAAGACAAATTTTATATTTTGTTGTTATTTCTTAAAGTACACAGTATAAAATGATGACTTCGCCATCTGCCGGCTGACAACCATTCTAGTAGCGTGTGTTCCTCGGCGTTATGTTTCTTCAAAGAAAAAGCACTAGCTGTAACATACATACACTGTCCGTCCAAAAAGTTCCAAGACTAATCTTATGCGTACATTTGGTTCAAAAAGTAACGAGACTGGTTTTATTCATTGCAGTTAAGGACGTTAGCGCAGTAACTACGGTGTCAACTTGATCGACAGTAATCAACAGAAATGCATTTGACTACTCAGTTTTGCAGCAGGCCAGGGTGTGCACCCCCCCCCCCCTCCCCCCCATTTGACCAATCCAGTGGTCTGGAAATGTCTGCATCAGATGTTTGTCCACATTGTGACAAAAGTTTGCTGATGCACCATCATGCAGGGACTATGTTTGTATTCGTTACTGCAGTGGCACAGCCTCAAGAAAGGTAGGCAATATCTTAATATACATTAATAAGAAAGTCCATACAATGCATCTCAGTTAACCTTTGTGGTAGCACATATGCCCCTATTAATCTATTGCCATGTGTGCCTGCCCATGTGTTGATTGAGAATCAGCATTGATGCCCTCTTTCCTCAATTGCTTGGGGATTTACATTGTCCATACGTGCTGGTTATGAACATTCACAACACGACCTCTTGTGAACCCTGCCTCATCGGTGAATAAAATATTGGATGTGAACAGTGGACCTGCTGCACACTTCTGCAACAGCTGTTGACAGAACTGCCGTTTGCCATGATGATATTGTAGCCTTAGGGCCTAATGTGGTGTAGATGATACGGGTACAGCAATTGTTCATGAAGTATCCTCCAAATGACTTCTGGTGCTCTTAATCATCTCACACTGGTCCTAGGGTTTTCTTCCACCAACATAGCACACAGCCCTCTATGTCAGGTGTGCGGACTGTGCTGGTCCTTCAACTGTCAGTCTTCCAAGGTGCAAGGGTACCTGAGACCCTCAGACATTGGAAAAGTCTGCCAAAAACCTTATCAGAGGGCACTCTGCCCTGTGGATGTTTTTCAGCTTACAGCATAGAGGTTGCAGGCTTGCAGGCTATGTCCATTTGCTGAATGATAGCAGAATATCGTATCCATTCTTTTCACGTGTGGAGTAATAGGCTTCCATTGCTAACAAGTGGTGGAAGAGATAAAATGTAAATGTACTACACCATTTGTTTATACAAACTGCACAGTAACAGTAAACACATAAATAAATTCACGTTTAGAAGAAAATAAAACAACATGATACGTATCTAGGGTTGACAGTACTGTACAATAACGCCCTCAAAAATGATGAAAACTAATGTAGCCTACAACACAACCAGAACTGCAGAACTGATTGCACACCACCTAATGGTAGGTAGAGTACTGTGAGTAAGACATAGTACCCTGTCAATACATTTAATGGAGCGCCAATGCAACGAATGTGTTAATGTCCACAACCGAGCATCGCGCATCACTTCCTAAAAACGTGTGTTTATCTCAGAAAGTATGTGTTTCCAGACCCAAGTTTATTGGACTTATTTTTCTTGTTTCGATGAGTACTATCACCTCTCAGAGTATTCAACACTTTTTTTTGAAAACCGTGTACGAAGTAATAGGCACTCTTGACATAATAAATTATTGTGTGAACATTTATAAGGTCACATGCTTTAATTTGACTATGTATCAGTTCTTCAAAAAAAGTTTTAATCCTTTTTGTAAGAAGGAACTGACCTTGTTTGTCCTTTATTTCATACTATCTTGTTGCTAGAACTTGTTCGTGCTGGTGTTGATTTATATCAAGTGGACTTCTCTCTGTTGGATGAATAGCCTTTAATTGTTTTAGGTGTGACACAACAGGAAATCAAATATTTAGAGTTGCTTATGTGGTCTAAAATAGTGCCAAAAAGATAGTAAAGTTTATTTTACTGTAATGATGAAAAATTAGAGACACCTTTGAAGAAAAGAGAAGTACCTCTACAAATAAGAGCTCAGATGGGAAGCCATTATGAAGCAAAGAAGGGAACACACGAAGGTGGAAGGAATATCTGGAATAACAATACAAGGGAAGCTAACTTGAAGATAATATTGTAGAAATAGAAGAGGAATTAAATGGAGATGAGATATGGTACTGCAAGAAGAATATGATACAGCAGTGAAAGATCCATGTAAATAAAAAAATTGAAGATTCTTTTGGGAGTGAGCCATGCTATTCCACCTAGTGTACAAGATACACGAGATGGGGGAAACACCCACAGACTTCAACAAGGAAGTAATAATACCAGTTTCAAAAAGGGCAGGAACTAACAACTATTAGTTTGATGAGTCATGGTTGCAAAATACTGAGCTAAATTATTTACAGAAGAATGGAAAAACTGATAGAGACTCACCTCAGGGAACATCAGTTTTGGTTCTGGAGAAATACAGAAAGATGCCAGCCAATGCTGATCTTATGACTTGTGTTAGAGGGTGGGTTGGAGAAGGTAAGCTTATTTTTATAGCATTTATAGATTTAGAGAAACCTTATGACCTTATTAAATTGATTGCACTCTTTTGAGTTGGAAGGAAGGAGCTTATGGGCACTCAGTGTGACTTTGGAGTGTTTCCAGCTGCTGTGTTATTTCACTCACACATTGTGATCCATGCATTATCTGTACCACATCAGAATTGTATCTGCAGGAAAGCCAGAACATGTACTGTCCTGACAATGCACCATTCTTGTTGTGTAGTGGTCTTAGCATGGGATGACACATGTAACTTTACTTTTTGATGTTCCTATTTAACTGCAGTGTGGTTTCTATACAAGTTGAAGGCAACTATTTACTCTCTATACTTTATTCCTACCACCTTTAGAACTGCAATAAGAATGGTGCATTGTCAGAAGAGAGTACATGATCTGGCTTTCCTGTAGACACAATTCTGATGTGGTACAGATAAACACATGCATCACCATGTGTGAGTGAAATGACACAGCAGCTGGAAACTCACTCCAAAGTTGAAATATATGGGACAGTATGATTCTTCTGTGTAAAATATCTAATTTGCACACATTCACCAAGAAATTCTGGTGGTATATGCACCAAATGCAATATTGTATGCAGCCATATTGATATGGTGCCAACAATTTGACCAATGTCACACACATGTAGGTGATGCTGATTGGGAAGGAGCACCATTGACATTGAACATAGGTGACAATTACCAGATGTACAAGAAGGAGCAATTGAGGAAAAGAGATTTTCCAATGCTGAGGATGTTCACACAGTGGTACTCGAATGGCTCCATGACCAAGGAGTTGATTTCTGTCATTAAGGAATTGAACGATTGGTAGAATGTTCCAAATGTTGTTTACAGAGACTTTTTGATATTTGAAAAATAGTGTCATGTATGAGATCACTTTGAAGTGTAGTCCAGCATTCAATAAAAGATGCTAGGCCTACTGTAATAAAGTTTAACTTATTCTTGAAGTCTGTTCATATAATAGACAAAGGACATGAAACAGAAGCAGTAGTTGAGAAGGGAGTAAGACTGGATTTTAGCCTTTACTCATGGTAACTAATCTTTGTGCAAAGCAAGCAGTAAAGGAACAAAGGGAAGTAATGAAAAATTTTGAAGAGGGTATTGAAGTTCAGGGAGAAGAAATAAACACTTTGAGGTTTGCAGATGACATTGTAATTCTCTGTGAAGTGGAAGGACTTGGAAGAGCAGTTGAATGATAGTGTCCTGAAAAGAGGCTATGAAATAAACACCAACAAAAGTAAAAAGGCAATGGAATGAAGTTGAATTAAATTAGACAATACTGAAGGAATTACATTAAGAATGAGGCACTAAAAGTACTAGACGAGTTTTGCTATTTAGAGAGTAAAATAACAAATGATGACTGAAGTAGAGAAGATATAAAATGCAGACTGGCCGTTGCAAGAAAGACAATTTTGAGTAAGAGAATTTATTTAACATAAAATACAAATTTAAATATCAGAAATATTTTCCACAGTTACTCTCAACAGCAAAACAAATTTGGGCACTGTACACACAACTGCAGGAAATTTGGAGCTTTTGGCAATAGCAGCAGAAAACCAGTCCATGGTACGATATCAGGCAGAGGAAGTGGGGCTCGATGCAAGAAATACAAGGTATCTTGCACTCACTCTGTAACCATCTATGACCCATGTGCTAAGAATTGCTTATTTCACTGGCTGGCAGGGTGCTCAAGATCTAGTGGCTGTGAAGCAGATTATGGACCAAACTGCATGTTAGAATCACAACAACAGCAACTGGATACCAACAAATACTAGGTGTGGAGGCTATAAAACTGTCAAGAATGCATTTCTAACGGCCTACTGTTTACCATTCAGGCTTCACTAATGTGAGATAATTAAGAGTGAAAGACCAATTATACCTAAAAGTTCTTTTCTTCTAAAAATCCTTATGTTTGTCTTTTGCAGCTTGAAATTATCAGTTTATATTTTCAGAAGATGGCAGTCACAAAACTGCCTTCCATGAGAATATGAACTCACATGTTTAAGGAGTCTACTCTTGCTTCTTTTTTAGTGGCATAATGGTTTTTAGTGTGGAGTGGTAATATGAAAATGCAATGTTCGTAGCTACATTGTTTTTTGTCAATGAACAAATTCATTAGAAAGAAAAAGGTGGTGAAATTTCATGCAGTGTTTACCAAATTATGAAACTGAGTGTGAAAGTAATGGAATTGCTAGTCTTACTTCATATCAGCATCACTGCAATTTAAATATGTTTCTTGAAGTATCTAAAATAGCTCTTAAAAGATAGAACTGAACATAAGACATGTAAATTAGTATGGCCACAGCTAATAGTTATTCCCAAGTGTTTAGGTGCTGTTATTACATTTTCTTAATAAATTAACAACAGAAGTTTTTAACCAACAGCAAATGAGTGAGGATGTAATGTGTACTTGCATCTACAAACAGCCAGCAAAGCTATCATGAATGTGTGGTATTATCTAATTATTAACATAACGTTACTGGATCACCTACTTGTTAGGAAATATTAACTGCAATATATGAAATTGCTAACAGTCTTCTAGAAATAAATTATTCTCAAAATTCAAAGCTTTTCAGAGGAGTTAGAACTCAGACATTTGCATTTCAATTAATTAGGCAAGCGAAAGTAATTGGTTTTTGGTTCAGTAGAGTTCATCAGATACAAACCTAACACCATAGTAAAATGATGGAATCAGAAGAAATTGTGATTCGTTTTATCTTCCTGTTGCAATTCTAGTTTTGCAAAATGTTATATCACAATGCACAATTGTATACCTTCAAATATTGCTTGTTACATGTTACAGACTTACTTACTTACTTACTTACTTACTGTGTCGGCCACACAAACTGTAGTTGGTCTTTGGCCTCCCCAATCAGCCTCCTCCAGTGTCCTTGGTCCATGTATTCTTATTCAGACAGCCCCAGCATACTCATATCCTCTCTAACCTGATCAATCCATCAGAGTCGTAGTCTTCCCTGTGGTCTTTTGCCTCTAATATGGGGTATGTCCACAAAGTAAGTTTTGTTTGGTTATATAAAACAAACATGTACAGCTACAGAAAAAATATTTATTGTACAAAAGTCTACAACTGTTAAAATACTTTTCTACATAGCTTCCAAAATTTTGTAGGCACTTGTCATAGTGTGGCACAAGTTTTTGTATGCCTTCTTCATAGAAGGTTGCCACCTGTGTATTCAACCATGTGGTAACAAGTTATTTCAGCTCATCATCATTGTTGAAGTGTTGACCACCAAGGACAGATTTCAGCTGTAAGAAGAGATGAAAGTCGCTAGGAGTGAGGTTTGGGCTGTACGGAGGAACATGTCCCAGTGAAATTCCCGTAGGAGTTGTTTGGTCACATTCACCGTGGGTACCCAATGTGCACAAAGTTTTCGAAATTTCAGTTTTTCAGTAACAATTTCATGAATTAGCAAGGGCACTAACTGTAAACTTACAGTTGTGCTTAACCTTCTCTTCAATTGTGTAAACCAGTTCATCAGTAACTATTGATGAGGGGTCCACTTCGTTCTTCATCATGCACTTGATCACGTGCTTCATTGAACAGTCTGACCCATCTTCTAACCATTGAACCTTTCATAGCATTTTGTCCATAAACTTTGCAGATTTGCCGGTGAATTTCCTTTGGTTTAACTTTCTTTGCATTTAGAAAATGAATCACAGATTTGATTTCACACGCAGCAGCATTTTCAATTACGGCTGACATTATAAAGAAGCACTACAAAGTACACGTCGGTAGCAGCGATATGAAAATGATGTACATGTCTTCTCCTTGAGTCAAAGTAATTGCTGCACTTGCTCAGAACTGTGATCTTAGCACTTCTGCGAATAGAAATACACTCCTGGAAATTGAAATAAGAACACCGTGAATTCATTGTCCCAGGAAGGGGAAACTTTATTGAGACATTCCTGGGGTCAGATACATCACATGATCACACTGACAGAACCACAGGCACATAGACACAGGCAACAGAGCATGCACAATGTCGGCACTAGTACAGTGTATATCCACCTTTCGCAGCAATGCAGGCTGCTATTCTCCCATGGAGACGATCGTAGAGATGCTGGATGTAGTCCTGTGGAATGGCTTGCCATGCCATTTCCACCAGGGTAGTTGACTTACACCTTCTAGAGCACGTTGGGTGGCACGGGATACATGCGGACGTGCATTGTCCTGTTGGAACAGCAAGTTCCCTTGCCGGTCTAGGAATGGTAGAACGATGGGTTCGATGACGGTTTGGATGTACCGTGCACTATTCAGTGTCCCCTCGACGATCACCAGTGGTGTACGGCCAGTGTAGGAGATCGCTCCCCACACCATGATTCCGGGTGTTGGCCCTGTGTGCCTCGGTCGTATGCAGTCCTGATTGTGTCGCTCACCTGCACGGCGCCAAACACGCATACGACCATCATTGGCACCAAGGCAGAAGCGACTCTCATCGCTGAAGACGACACGTCTCCATTCGTCCCTCCATTCACGCCTGTCGCGACACCACTGGAGGTGGGCTGCACGATGTTGGGGCGTGAGCGGAAGAAGGCCTAACGGTGTGTGGGACCGTAGCCCAGCTTCATGGAGACGGTTGCGAATGGTCCTCGCCGATACCCCAGGAGCAACAGTGTCCCTAATTTGCTGGGAAGTGGCGGTGCGGTCCCCTACGGCACTGCATAGGATCCTACGATCTTGGCGTGCATCCGTGCGTCGCTGCGGTCCGGTCCCAGGTCGACGGGCACGTGCACCTTCCGCTGACCACTGGCGACAACATCAATGTACTGTGGAGACCTCACGCCCCACGTGTTGAGCAATTCGGCGGTATGTCCACCCGGCCTCCCGCATGCCCACTATACGCCCTCGCTCAAAGTCCATCAGCTGCACATACGGTTCACGTCCACACTGTCGCGGCATGCTACCAGTGTTAAAGACTGCGATGGAGCTCCGTATGCCACGGCAAACTGGCTGACACTGACGGCGGTGGTGCACAAATGCTGCGCAGCTAGCGCCATTCGACGGCCAACACCGCGGTTCCTGGTGTGTCCGCTGTGCCGTGCGTGTGATCATTGCTTGTACAGCCCTCTCGCAGTGTCCGGAGCAAGTATGGTGGGTCTGACACACCGGTGTCAATGTGTTCTTTTTTCCATTTCCAGGAGTGTAGAATGGAACTTACTTTTTGGATGACCCTCATAGTTTGCTCCACTGCCTGCCTGATGATCTGGTCTTCTCAACACATACCACTTCAGTCTTCTTTCTTTGATCACAGCCACGATGTCCACCCACTTGAATAGCTGCTGCAATTCACAGTTCTTTCTTTTCCTCCATTCATCTCCATCCTTCACTGGCCCAAAAATCTGTCTGAAGATTGCATTCTCAAATGTCAGGAGTTTTCTTTCCATCTTTTGGGTAATGGTCTAGGTCTCTCCTTCTTATAATACTGCAGGTTGTATTATTGTCTTGTAGATATTGGTCTCTGAAGATCTTGATAGAAACCGGGACTTTAACAGCTTTCCCGGAGCAAACCTTTACATGTTTCCTGCTAGTATTCGTGCAGTAATTTCCTGGTCTATCTCATTCCTTTCATTGAGTATAGCCCCAAGATATTTAAAGTCTTTTTGCCCTTTCAAAGACTTAGTCCCCCACCTTCAGGGGTCTGTCATCATTTTCTCTGCTAACTATGAGGTATTTTTTCTTATCCATATTCAACTTCAGGCCTGCTCACATTGCCTCTTCTATTAATGTTCTTGTCATCTGAACCAGATCTTGCTCTTTCTCTGCTATTAAAACTACATCATTTGCATAGGCCAGGGTGTTGATCCTTCTTTCCAGCTGTATTCCTGTCTCTAGGCTTGCTATCTTTCTCAGGGCTCTCTCCAGTATCAGGTTAAACAGAAGAGGGGAGAGGCAGTCTCTATGTCACACTCCAGTCCTCACCTTGAACTTCTTTGATTGTTTCCATTTACTTTCACCATACGTGTTGTCTCCTGGGTGCATATCCATGTCAGTTTTATGAGATTTATGGGAACTTGAGCCCTTTCGAATTCTTGCCATATTACTTGTTCATTCACACTATCATATGCTTTTTGGAAGTCCACAAAAAGACAGTGAACATTTTTGCAGAATTCCCAGCTCTTTGCTAGTACTTGCCATATTGTATGCAAATGGTCTATAGTTGCTTTTCCATTTCTGAAACCTGCTTGTTGGAATCCCAGTACTTTCTCAACACGTGGTGTTAGTCGCTTCAGTAGCAACATGCTCAAGATCTTAGAAGCTGTACATATTAATGTGATTCCTCAATAGTTGCTACATCTCATTAGGTCTCTTTTATTTAATATAGGGCAGATGCCAGATTTCTTCCATTCTTCTGGGATCCTTTCCTTCTTCCAAATTAAGCAGATTAAGTGGTATAGTCTCACTTGTAGAGTAGCTCTTCCCTCCATGAGTATCTTTGCAGGTATGCCATCTATTACTGGTGCCTTCCACCTCTTCAGCAGTTTTATGGTCACTCTTACCTCTTCCATGGTTGGTAGTTCATACTCCCCATGTTTATATCCACATTCAGGAGGTTATCAAAGAAGTTTGTTCATTCCTCCATAGCTTTCATTTCATCTGTGATTATCTGTCCTTCTTGACCTCTGATCATATCAATCCTTAGATTGTATCCTTTCTTGAAGAAACTGACTGTCCTGTAAAAGTCTCTTGTATTTCCTACTGTCCAGTCTTCTTCTGCCAGTTTTATTTTACTGTTTATGAACTCTCACTTTTCTGTTTGAAGGACTTGTCTTGCCTCTCTAGCTGTTTCCATATATCCCAACCTTGTTCTTTCATCCTGTTCATTTGTCAGCCATAACAGTTTTGCTGCTTTTCTCTTGGTGACTGCATCTCTATGCCTATCATTAAACCATCCTCTGCTCTTCCTCCACTTCTCCATTGGCACCTCACTTGTAGCATCTTTTAAACCTGTCTTGATTTGCAACCAAAACTTTTCAATATCATCTTCATCTTCTTCTTCTATGGAAGCAAACCTGTTTCCAATTCCAAGTGCATATCTTTCCTTAATGCGGTCCTCTTTCAGTAGGTCTGCATTTATTTTCTGGTCAGCTTCTCTTCTCCTGCTCTTACGGCTTTCTATCCTCTCCTGTATGGTTATCACCACAAGATAATGGTCCGATCCTATTTCTGCACCTCTTTAAGATTTTACGTTCTGGATAGCATTTCTGTGTCTGGCATCCATAAGTATGTGGTCTATTTGGGTCTGAGTTTCTTGGTCAGATGACTTCCATGTTATCTTATGGATGTCTTTGCGAGGAAAGTAGGTACTCATAATTATTAATTTTTTTGAAGCTGCCAGATTGACTAATTTCATTCAATTATTGTTAGAGGAATCATGGACTGTGAAGGCCAGCATAAGGTCTCAAAATATCTTCTCTTCCTTCTATAGCATTGGTATCACCAAGGGAAACCTTCACATTGTATGATGGTGCATCTTCATACACTGATTCTAGGTCTTCATAGAAACAGTCTTTTTCACTGTCATCTTTATATTCTGCAGGTGCATGGAATGAAACCAGAGTTACGTTGTAGAATTTTCCTTTTATTCTTATCGAGCATATTCTTTCATTAACAGCCTTGAAGTCCATGATATTTCCCCTTACTCTGTCGGCTACTGCAAAGCCTACTCCAAACTGATGTTTACCTTCTTTATTTCCTCTGTAGAAGTAGCTATACCACTTTTCTTTATGTATTCCTTCTCCAGGCCATCTCATTTCTTGCAGTGCCACTATGACTAGCCTGTACCTATTCAGTTCTTCATCCAGGACCTTCACCTTTCCAGGTGAGAATAGTGTTTTTACATTCCAAGTGCCATACTTCACTCTATGTTTGTCCTGTGATCTCCTGGCATTAACCTTTGACTTTCTGGGGTTGTTTCCATTGTTCCATACCAAATGCGAGGCTATTTCTTGGTGTTTCATAACACTCATCTTTTTTACAGTGTGGGGGTGTTGGCCCCATGTCCAACCCCCAACCTGGAGGATCAGGGTGTCCCATTTAGTCTGGATCATCACGACAAGGTAAGGACACCATGGGGGGATATGTTACATACATCAAACTATTCTTTCATTTCCATTCCTATGACAGTTTCTTCATGGGGTTTGTAATATTATTCAGATTTTCATAATACAATGTTTATGTCTTGGATGTGAATTCTGTGAAACAGTATACCACAAGGATGCACCTGCAATTATTTGCAAACAGATTAACACCAGACTAACTGCCTCTAAAAGGAAAAGCAAGAAGGGGAAGATGAGTAAGAAGATGGTGAGGTGAGCTGTAATCATATGGTGAACATAATGGCAACAATAGCGCAAGACACAGAGCAGTGGAACCAGTCAGAAACAATAGCAGTCACTAATTGCTAGTTACAAAATTAAAAAATTAGCATAGACAAGCAAACGAATACACCACTGAATGTCTACTCATGACTTGGATTCAATTCAAACCATTGACCTCTAGTTATGCCTGATCTAAATATGCTCATGGTGCAGATTGTGGATGAATGACAGTAACTGAGGTGTCATCAAAAAGTATGTCAGATGTAGAATATTATATCTGGTGTTGATTTATCTTTTTTGTCATGCTGATGATGATGAAGATTTTCAAAGGAATTTTCTTCAACTGCATGGCCTGTCCTCAAGTGTGGGCCTGCAGCTTAATGGGATTCGGCAAACACTTGCAGTATGCAGATAAAGTGATTTGCCATCCACATGTCTCGCATCTCTGGCACATTAATGAGTTTTTAGGTACCCTTTAGCCACACAGCAGCAATAAGCAGCAGTAAAATTTATTGTCAAAGGCTATACAAATTCACTCCAAGGATGACTATGGGAACAGAAGTTGCTCTGTATTGGGAACTGTGGATTAAATATCATTGCATGCAATGGCTGGACCTCGGAATGTCAAGGGTCTACCCCTACACTTGAGTTCTGGACCGAATAAATACACGGTAGTCAGAAAACAGATGCGTAGTAATTGTGAATATTACCAAACTATCAGTTTAATACGTTGCAAAATACTGAAACAAATTATTTACAAAAGAATGGAAAAACTGATAGGAGCCAACCTCGGGGGAACATCTATTTGGGTTCTGAAGAAATGTTGGAAGAGGTGAGACTGTACTGACTCTACAACTTATCTTATAAGATAGATTGAAGAAAAGCAAACTGAAGTTTATAACATTTTTAAACTTAGTGAAAGTTTTCAATAATTGGACTGGAATACACTCTTTGAAATTCAGAAGGTAGCAGGGGTAAAATACAAGGAACAAAAGGCTATTTATAATCTGTACAGAAACCAGATGACAGCTACATGAGTCTAGGGGCATGAAAGACAGCAGTGGTTGAGAAGGGAATGAAACAGGCCTGTAATGTATCCATGATGTCATTCAGTCCATGAAGTGGGTGAGCAGTAAAGCAAGACAAAGAAAAATTTGGAGAAGGAATTAAAGTTTATGGAGAAGAAGAAAAAACTTTGAGATTTGTCAATGAAATTGCAATTCTGTCACAGACAGCAAACGACTTGGCAGAGTACTTGAACACAATGGACACTGTCTCGAAAGGAGGATGTTGGGTGAAGATAAACTTCTGTGTTCTGGCCAATCAGACCTGGCTGACTGCCATGGCATCTTCTACCAATAGCATCATCGGGTGCAATATGGAGGAGCGTGTTGTCAGCAGACTGCTCTCCCAGTCATTGTCACATTTCTTGACCTGGGAACCACTACTAAACGACTGAGTAGCTCCTCAGTTGGCTTCACAGGGCTGAGTGCAGCTTTTGAAATATAATACTACAGATGAATGCTGAAGATTACCAAGGCTATTCAATAAGTAGTGCAACACTTTTCTTTCTCGGCCAATTTCAGAATCTGTTGTGGAACATTGTGGGGTATTCCTGCTTCAGACCCTATAGTTTCATGAAGTTCCAGTAGGTGGTGGCACTATATGCAGCCTTCAAAATGGCATCTGTAACATAGGCGCATTTCAAGTAGAGTGTTCTCATTGAGTTTCTTTTGGTAGAAAACCAGTGAATTGCAAATATTCATAGGTGCTTTTAGAATGATGACAGAGACCTGGCAATGAACAAAAGCATGGTGAGTCATTGGGTGAGGCATCTGCCATCACCGCAATGACGTCACGCAAACCTGTCTGATCTTCCACATGATGGTCAGCCGCACACAGCTGTGATTTCTGCAATGCTGGGATGTGCGGACACTCTCATTCAAGGTGATCAATGGATCACAATCAAACACCTTGCTGCTCAACTGAGTGCCTCTGTTGGTAGTCCTGACAGGCCTGTACATCAGTTTGGGGCACTCAAAGGTGTGTGCCTGCTGGATTCCCCGATGCCAAACAGAAGAGCACAAAGAGGAACAATGAACCGTCTGTGTGGAATTTCTTGCATGTTACAAGGCCGATCATGACAATTTTTTATCAGGCATCATCACAGGCACTGAAATGTGGTTTCATCACTTTGAACCAGAAACAAAATGGCAATCCATGGAGTAATTCCACACCACCTCTCCTGCAAGGAGAAAATTCAAAACCACACCCTCAGCTTGTAAAGCATTGCGTCAGTATTCTGGGACTCAGGAGGTGTTATTCTGTTTGATGTCCTCCCTCATGGTGCAACAATCAACTCTGAAGTGTATTGTGCTACCCCCAGGAAATTGAAGAAATGACTTTAGTGGTTCATTGCCACCAAAATTCTAATGAACTTCTCTTTCTCCATGACAACACAAGGTCTCACACAAGTCCACACACCTGATGGAATCTCACAAGACTTTGTTGGTCTGTTCTTCCTCATCTGCCCTACAGCCTGAATTTTGCACTTTCTGACTTCTATCTGTTTGGCCCAATGAAGGATGTAATCCATGGGAAGCAGTATGTGGATGATGGGGAGGTTGTTGATGGAGCACGATGTTGGCTCTGATGTCGATGGTAGAGTGATACCATGCAGACAGACAGTCCCTCCCAGTAAGGTGGCATAAGGCCTTTGTATTGAATGGACATTATGTTGAAAAATAGGATTTTGTAGCGAGAACAGTGGGGCTAATATGGTGTATTGGACTGCTGAATAAAAAGAAAAAAGTGTTGCATTACTTACTGAATGCCCCTCATAGGTGGGTAGATTATGTAATTTATGAGGACGTATTGAGTAGAATTGCAAAGAAAAGAAAACTGTAGCATAATTTGACTAAAAGAGGGATTAATTGATACGATACACTATGACTCATTAAGGAATGAAACTTCCTGGCAGATTAAAACTGTGTGCCGGGCTAAGACTCGAACTCGGGACCTTTGCCTTTAGTGCTCTCCATCTGAGCTACCCAAGCACAACTCACACCCCATCCTCACAGCTTTACTTCCACCAGTACCTCGTCTCCTACCTTCCAAACTTTACAGAAGCTCTCCTGTGAACCTTGCAGAACTAGCACTCCTGAAAGAAAGGATATTGCAGAGACCTGGCTTAGCCACAGCTTGGGGGATGTTTCCAGAATGAGATTTTGACTCTGCAGTGGAGTGTGCGCTGATATGAAACTTCCTGGCAGATTAAAACTGTTTGCCGGGCCGAGACTTGAACTCGGGACCTTTCACGGGCAAGTGCTCTCCATCTGAGCTACCCAAGCACAACTCATGCCTAACACAAGACAAAAGTGTCCTTGTCATGGGCAGGATTTATATCCCATCTCAAAAAAGCATGTTAGTGTCTTGGCCCATTCAGCCAGAGCCACACAGGTGTATGGGATGATTTAAACTGGCAAGAATTTCAGACTTGTATTCCTTCAGACTGTCACCACTACTGCTCCTTTTGACAGAAATATATTTACTTCATCCTTAGGCATCAGTGTACGAATGGCAAACATAAAGAGATAAAAGATAGAAACATAACTATCTACTACAATTAGAGATTAAAACCTAAGGATAGGAAATTTTCTGTTCACGTTCACGTTTTGCCGCAGCAAATCTATAGAATTTCATTTAGTGGTTCTTTGCTCTCTCCAGCAGTTTAACTGTAGTGTACCTCTTCATTATTTAACTAGCATTTCCAGAAAGTAGCGAAAAGTTAACATTGTTGTTTCAGAAACTTTGCACTCTTGTTTTTGTTTACACATAGTTGCGTATAGGCCAAATTTGTGGAACCATATTTTCGTGTTTATCTGTAATTTAACTGACTTATTCTTAATAAACTATTACGTTTATCATGAGTAAAAATTGCTTGACTTGCCATAGAATTGTTAGATCGGGGCTTTGGTTTGATGGGTGCTGTAATTTTTTCCATGTGGGTGACTGTAGTGGCATGGGAATAGGGGAAGTAAATGAGACTCATCAGTGGTTTTGTAGGATTTGTAGCAGAGATAGGAAGATACTAGAACAGGAGTGGAAAATTGCCACCCTTCAGGCTGAGTTAGACAAGGCCAGGGGAGATCTTGACAGGTTAAGGAGGGAGAAGGGTAAAGAGAGGTGGGAAGTGACAACAGGCAACAGGAGGAACAGGCCAAGAACTTTGTCAGACAGTTTTGTGGTGAATGTGGAAAATAGATTTGACCTGTTGCTTCAGTTAGAAGCTGGTGAGCCTCAAGCAGTTGCAGGTGTAGACAGGGCACAACAAACTTTCAGCAGCAAATTGAAAAGTAAGAATGCAGGGAAATCAGTAAAGAGAAAGAAAAAGAAAGTGTTGTTGTTAGGTAGTTCCCATGGAAGAGGTGTTGACCAACTTTTGCAGGATGAACTAGGGTCAGAATACCAGGTCATCAATTTTTTAAATCCTAGTGCTGGTCTGGAGCAGCTGACAGAGGATTTAGGATCACTTTGCAAAGATTTCACTAAGGAAGACACCATAGTTATAGTGGCAGGTAATAGTACTGACAGAGATTCTGGGTACAGTATAGAGTGTGACCTGGCAAAGATTGCATCAGTATCGAAGCATACTAGTGTTGAGTTTGTATCTGTTCTTGGGTGCCATGATCGACCTCATTTGAAGTCTTCTGTGAAGAGAGTTAATTTGGAGTTGGAATGGCTGCTTATGTCGGGTTCAGGGTCACACATTGGTGTGGTTCCTGTTGATTCTCTCAATAGGTGGGATTATACTAAGCATGGCCTTCACCTCAACAGGAAGGGGAAGGGGAAACAGGCTGGGAAAATAGCAGGAAAGTTAAAGGGGGGAGGCACTGTCATGAGTGATAAAATACCAGTGGTTATAGGGGTCAGAAAAGACCCTTTTTTAGGGTAGTGAGGACAGAAAGAAACCAAATTTTAAGAGAAGTTAGGACTGACACAAACCTTCAGTTTGAGAAAGAAACCAAAAAACATAATTCTAGCTTATTACATCAGCATAAACAGCTATTGGTTAATAATTTTCAACAGTCAGCAGATATTTTAACTCTACCCAATTTTAACTCAGTTAATGTGAAATGTCAGCTATCTTTATTGCATCAAAATATTCGAGGACTGAGAAATAAAATTAATGAATTAATTATCTGCACAGATGAATTAGAGTCTTCAAACCCTGCTGACATAATCTGCCTCTCTGAACATCATGTGACCACTGGTATAGAACTTTTAAGTGTTACAGGATTTAGGTTAGCATCTCACTTTTGTAGATCAGAAATGGAGAAAGGAGGAGTTGCCACATTCATCAGGAACTGTCATAAATTTAAGAACATAGGCATTCATAAATTTTGCCTAGAACAGCATATGGAAGCATGTGCAACAGAAGTAGAATTTCACAAAAAATCTTTCATAATATTAAGTGTATATCGAGCACCTGCAGGTAACTTTAATCTGTTCGTAAACCACCTTGAAGGTGTACTGGCCTATTTAACAACCAAAAACAAAGGAATAGTGGTTGCTGGTGATTTCAATGTAGATTTCCTTAAAGACTCTCCCAATAAGAACTTGTTTGAGTTAGTAACACTATCATTCAACTTAATTCCCACTGTAAAGTTCCCCACTAGGGTAGCCAATTGCTCACAAACAGCTACTGATAATATCTTTATAGAAAAGTCCAATGAACAAAATTTCATTACAAAACCAATAGTCAATGGCCTCTCAGACAATGACATGCAGTTCCTTTTGTTAATTGTTAATACTGAACAGGATATAAAATCTGTGAAATCTGAGCTCAAGATGGTAATCAATAAGCCAAAAATTAATTATTTTAGGACACTCCTCAGAGACATTCACTGGACTGATGTTTACAGTGCTCATGGCATAAATGAAAAATATAACACTTTAGCTAATAAAGTGCTTACCTTATTCAAACACTGTTTTCCCCCAAAACTTACCGAGATTGGAGAAAAGTCTACAAAGAAGCCATGGATTACTGAAGGAATAGGGGTATCTTGTAAAACAAAAAGAAAGCAGTATCTGTCATTCCGAAACAGTTCCGATGTTGATGCTATAGCACATTACAAGAAATACTGCAAAATATTAAAGGCTGTAATATGGACATAAAAGCAAATATATTACAAGGAAAAGATTGTCATGTCGGATAACAAAATAAAGACTATATGGGATCTGGTGAAGGAGGAGACTGGTAGAACCAGACATGAAGAGGGACAAGTAGCATTAAGAGTAAATGATACATTTGTGACAGACGTGTATAGTGTTGCAGAACTTTTTAACAAACATTTTACAACTGTTACTGACAAGATGGGGTTGTCAGGTTCTGTAAATGCTGCTATGGAATACCTCAGACCAGACATTTCAAGTAACTTCCATAATATGAATTTGACTGTCACTACCCCAGCAGAAATAATATCAATCATAAAATCTTTAAAATCAAGAACATCTAGTGGGTATGATGAAATATCAACAAAGTTAATTAAAGAATGTGATTCTGAGTTAAGTAACATATTAAGCTATCTGTGTAACCACTCATTTATCAGTGGAATATTTCCTGAATGGTTGAAATATGCTGAAGTTAAGCCACTGTTTAAGATGGGAGATAAAGAAATAGCATCAAATTCCTACCAGTTTCACTTTTGCCGGCATTCTCAAAAATTTTAGAAAAAGTAATGTACAATCGGCTTTATAACCATCTTATCTCAAATAACATACCGTCAAAGTCACATTTCGGATTTCTAAAGGGTTCTGATATTGAGGAAGCTATCCACATTTACAGTGAAAATGTGCTTAATTCATTAGACAAAAAATTGCAGGCAACTGGTATATTTTGTGATCTGTCAAAGGCATTTGACTGTGTAAATCACAATATCCTTTTAAGTAAATTAGAATATTACAGTGTAACAGGAAATGCTGCAAAATGGTTCAAATCTTATATCTCTGGCAGGAAACAAAGGGTGTTATGAGGAAAGAGACATGTATCAAGCTATCAAGCATCATCCAACTGGGAACTAATTACATGTGGGGTCCCACAAGGTTCCATTTTAAGGCCCTTACTTTTTCTTGTGTATACCAACGAACTTTCATCAGTAACATTACCAGAAGCCAAGTTCATTTAGATTGCCGATGATACAAACATTGCAATAAATAGAAAATCTAGTGTAGCCTTAGAAAGGTCAGCTAATAAAATATTTTTGGACATTAATCACTGGTTCCTAGTCAATTCTTTGTCACTAAACTTTGAAAAAAAAAAAAAAAACCACACTACATGCAGTTCTCTGTGTGGGGTCCCACGAGTATATGCCTAACATATGATGAGAAGCAGATAGAAGAAGTGGACAGTGTTAAATTCTTGGGATTACAGCTTGATAATAAATTCAACTGGGAGGAGCACACCACAGAACTGCTGAAGCGTCTTAACAACTCTATTTGCAATGCAAATTGTGTCAGACATAGGGGATTAAAAATGAAAAAGCTGGCATACTATGCTTACTTTCATTCCATAATGTCACATGGGATTATTTTTTGGGGCAATTCTTCAAGCAGGGCTAAAGTTTTCTGGGCACAAAAACGTGCAGTAAGAGTTATATGTGGTGTGAATTCAAGAATGTCCTGCAGAAGCCTGTTTAGGGAACTAGGGATACTAACTACTGCTTCCCAGTATATTTATTCCTTAATGAAATTTGTCATTAAAAATATATCACTTTTTCAAACCAACAGCTCAATTCATGGAATCAATACTAGAAATAAGAATAATCTTCACAAGGATTTAAAGTCACTAAGTCTTGTACAAAAAGGTGTGCATTATTCAGGAACACACATTTTCAATAACTTGCCAGCAGCCATAAAAAGCTTAGCAACCAATGAAATTCGGTTTAAGAGAAGCCTAAAGGATTTATTGGTGGCCAACTTCTTCTACTCCATTGAAGAATTTCTCAGTAGAACCAACTGATTATTTATAACTTCTGCACAATTTCAGTCCAGTAATGTGTTCATTGTAAATAAGTGTGTGTGTGTGTGTATAAGTACAATCTAACTTCTGCAACAGTTCAGTGCAGTAATGTGTTCATTGTAAATAAATTTTTAGTAGTTGTATTACATGTTTATTACCTTATAAATAAATAAAAAACTTTTTTATTTTAAATTCAGTGCATTAGTATTTGTGAAATGATTCTTTCACGTAGAGTTCATTAAAAAATGATGACCTTGTCACTTGGGACCTATGGAATGGTACATTAGGTTATTTGTTTGAGTTGTAAATATTTGTCATGTATTGTTGTTTTTCTGACATGCTCTACATCCTGGAGGACCTCCTCACTACGGGTCAATTGGAATGAAAGTAAATCTAATCTAATCTAATCTACGATACAAATGCAATTTACCTCTCATTCTGCTACACTGCAACAAGTCACAACTAATGTAAATATAATATGAGTCAAAACTGCCATGCATGCATTACCTAAAACTTGCATTGCAGATATTGTGGAAATGGAAAGTATTATTGATATATGGTTTTCACAGAATGGATTATTATTAGTCCGGGGCTCATATTGTTAACCAGTAAACAGATGGTTATATCACTTAGAAAGTGTATTTTTTGTGCAAATATATACTTTTTTAAATGGAACAATGTCTGTTGACATGAACAAACTAAATGTAAGGTAAATTCAAATTTCAGTGGTGTCTGCTGTAGAATTCTAGTGTGGACCATTTACAATATATCATATTTTGAAGAATTTCCACACCGACACTTGTTTCTCTCATACAACCTGTGTAGTTGCTAGTTATGATGTTGTTATGTTTGCTTATGGTGCGCTTGTGGGTTCCTTGAATGCATTGGAACTTCCTAGTCTAAGCAGTAGGTTGTGAGTGGACAATGTGATTTACCGATGCAGAAAAAAACCAACATGCTCATGGTGTATGGAGAATTTAGGAAAAATGCAGTTCATTCCTGTACATTGTATGTGGCAAGGTATCCCAATAGACATCAACCATCTCAGCAATTTTTTATCAACCTTTTCAACCAGTTACCTGAAAGTGGTAGTGTATCACCTAGACAACATAACAGTAGGAGACAAGTGATGACAGAAGAAGCAGAAATTAATGTTCTTGCTGCTGTTGCAGCTGATCAGCAAGTTAGTTCCCACACACTTCTATGAGGAAGTGACATAAGTCAGGCAAGTGCCCTACACATTCTCCATTGACTTAGATTCCATCCCTATCACATCTCTCTCCATCAAGAGCAACATGGAAATGATTATGAGAACTGTGTTAACTGTTGTATGTGGGCATTAAGACAGTTTACTCCAGATGTGTCATGTATCTTGTTTAGTGATGAAGCCACAGTTACCAATCATGGCCAGGTAAACTGATGAAACATGCACTATTGGTCTGTTGACAATCCCCGTTGGCTTCGTCAGGTGGAACATCAGCATCCGTGGAGTGTAAACATGTGGTGGTGAGTAGTGAACCATCGGCTCATAGGCCCACTTTTCCCAGACAGAACACTGAATGTTTACAAGTACCATAGCCTCCTAACAGACCATTTTCTGTGGATGCTAGAAGATGTTCCTATGTAGATTAGGAGGAACCTGTGGTACCAACATGATGGTTGTCCAGCTCATAGGGCTTGAAGTATTACAGCATGTCTTCATTAATTGTTTCCAAATCCTTGGATTGGATGCAGATAACCTGTACCTTGGCCAGCCCATTCCCTGAATTTGATGCCTGTAGAATTTTTTCTGTGGGGAAAGGTGAAAGGTGCTGTCTACAGGGACATACCAACTACACCAAAAGATATACAATAATGTAGTACTGCAGCCTGCTCAGACATCTCTGCTGAAATGCTAGCACATGTGCTGCAGTTGTTCCATACCAGAATGGAAGCTTGTGTTGCCACTGTTGGTGGTCATGTTGAACACAACCTGTTATGGCCACTTGTCTCGTTACTGGACAGAATCCACATAACTAGTGTATGCACTTGTGTTATGCTTTAGTGGTGGTGGTTAGTGTTTAACGTCCCGTCGACAACGAGGTCATTAGAGACAGATCGCAAGCTCGGGTTAGGGAAGGATTGGGAAGGAAATCGGCCATGCCCTTTCAAAGGAACCATCTCAGCATTCGCCTGAAACGATTTAGGGAAATCACGGAAAACCTAAATCAGGATGGCCAGAGACGGGGTTGAACCATCGTCCTCCTGAATGCGAGTCCAGTGTGTAACCACTGCGCCACCTCGCTCGGTTTATGCTATAGTGTGTGCTACCACAGGTATTGTACAAATGTCAGTGTGGGAACTTTTCAAAATATGATATCTAATAAATGACTCGGACTAGAATCCTGCAGCAAACACCAATGACATTTTAATTTACATTACTTTTAGTTTCTTATTGTCAACAGGCACTGTTCCATTTAAAAAATAATATGTTTGCAGAAAAAATACACTTTCTAAGTATTATTAAAATCTGTTTACTGGCTAACAATATGAACCCCTGAGTATCAATCCATTCTGCAAAAATTACACATCAATAGCGCGTTCCATTTACTCAGTGTCTGTGGTGCAAGTTTTAGGTGAGTTGCACTGTATATAGAATGCAAAACTATCCTATAGATCATTGGTGCATGCATAACATACAGATAATTATGCAAAGTAATTGAAAGAAGGTTAATTTAAAATCACAATTTGTTAAAGCATTCTCACTTATGTTTAAGTAAGCAATTTTTTCTATTTAACTATCCAAAAATTTTGCCCAATGCTCCCAGTAGAAGATACCTCAGTATTTTGGAAGAACTTGAAATTTTTGACAGTAACAAACAACACCCTGAGCATGTTCTTAACATGCAAATTGATTTAAACCAAAAATTTTATTTCAAAATCTTTAAAACACTTGTTAGAGTTCCTAGTGTGGAGTGTCACCATGCACCATTGAAAGTTTGCAGAGGTCAACAGTATCGCCTTCATCTACAGATCTTTATGGTCACACAGCACATGGGGCAGCATACTACTCCATACAGGAATGTCTGCTGCCTTGAATAACACCCGAAGAACTGCAACCAAGATAATTTAAGATGAAACTGTGAGTAGCCTGTGCCATCTAGTGACACTGCTGCATTTCACTACCTTCCCACTACAAATTGTGCTATTTCTCATTTTTTTATATCAGTGTTATTATATTTGCTTCTTTCTCGCTACTTCGTGTTAATTTTCTTTCCATTTTCGTTTTTATTATTTCTATAACCCTGTACATAATACTTGTGTAAGTGCTGTGGCAACAGTCCACTGGCAGCCTACACTTAGAATATTCCACCACTGGCAACTGCACAAGCCGGCCACCAGAGGCTGCCTGCAGTGGGTGCACACAGTATGGCATCTGTTGCACCATCTAGCAGAGCCCTATTCTTTATAAGTCCAGTGCAGCAGCCACTAGCCCGTATATTGTGTCCATACTTATTCTCAGCAAGGGCTTGTATGAGCACTTGGGTAGTTTCTATGTTTGTATCTAAGTTCTTAACTGTTGTTTGCTTGTATGTTGAAGAAGAGTATACTTTGATTCATTGTGGCCATACTGTTGGTTGTGTTTAACAGCATCATACAACTGGAGACAGGTGTGGTGTTTACTTCCACGTGCTCAGTATATTTGGTTGTTCCCTCAGTTCTTCTGTCTATGGAGGCAGTGCTCCAATCACTCCTCAAGCAGCAGCAGCCACTTATGGTTGCTACCATGAACTTGTCAGCCACAGTGACTATGCAGGCTTCCACAACATTGGCATACACGCCTCTCTTCCCCTCTTACAATGATGCGGCCAAAGACTGGGAGGCTTACGAGAAGCAGCTATGGCAACATTTCCTTGCTTTTGGTGTCACTGATACAAACAGGTGTAAGGCTGTTTTCTTTTCTTGGACTTCTCCTCAGATCTACCACGTGTGGCAGTTAGCCCTGCTTCAGGAAGCTGCCTCACTTTTGTTTTGCAATATGGGTAAGTTGTCCAGTTATCACTGTAAATGCAAGCTTGTCATTGCAGCACATGTAGAGTTATGTTGATGTTATTACTATTCCCACCAGTCCTACCAGAGTTGGGTGGCTGAACTCCATGGCCCTAGTCACAATGTCAGTTTGTCACCAATGCTCATCAGGATTCCTGTGCTGGTTCTATGATCTGTGATGCCATCCTTCGGATGGCTCCTGAGAGGGAGGTGCATCAATGTGCACTATGGTGTGAGAATCCATCTTTGGCTGAAGCATAAATATTGCTCAATCTTTTGAGATGTATCATACGTATAATACTGCTAGGAATTAGATCAAGGCTCGGTGTGACATCACTGTGAATAACAGGGTTTGATAACACCAAGTAATTTATCATTTTGAGTCTATTGATTTCTCAGTGGATGTGTGGACACTTGTTTCAATAAATTGACAGAAGTTCTAGACAAAATCTCAAGTAAAAAAGTCAACATAATTTAGTATCAAGACATAAGTATTAACACAAATATCATGAATGAAACTAGTAGCAGGCTCATAAATATCCTTCAGGGTTTTGGCATGTCCCTGTTGGTCAGTAGTGTAATAGGGGTTAGTACAGCGACTGCATCAGTAATTGATGGTGTTGCTACAAATACGAGGGCTATGCTGAAAGTTTTTAGCAGCCCGTAAACTGAAAGGCGAGGACAATGGGGTTGTTTTCATTCAAAAGAGCAATGTTTTTCAACCTTGGGATGTGCTCGAGCAGCACCTGGCTAGTGGCGATCTCCCCACAGTGTGGTAAGAAAGCACAGGCAGTGCTGAGTCAGAGACGGTGCAGGATGGAGCTGTCGCACTGCGACTTTCGTGCCATGATTTTGCACAATTATAAAAAGGGCTTAAGTGCTGAAGAAAGCCATTCTTCTTTGCTGCATGTTTTTGGTGAAGCTTCCCCTTCTAGGGCCACAGTTGGAAATTGGTTTCGCGAGTTTTCGAGGGGTCGGCAGTCGATTGAAGATGAACCTCATCCCGGTCGGCCAGCGACAGCTGTGACTCCAGAAAATATTGATGCTGTGAGGAAAATGATCAAAGAAGATCCACATCTTACTTTTGTGACACTGAAGGGACCCTAAATATTGGATCAACAGCAGCACAGACCATCGTTCATAGTCACTTAGGCCTTACTAAGAGATGTGACCATTGGGTGCCACATTCCCTGACAGAAAGCCAAAAGGAGGCGAGAATAGACTGGTGTCATTTCATGCTCGAAAAATTCAATGGAGGGAAGTCCCAAGACACCTACAATATCGTCACAGGTGATGAAACGTGGGTCTACCATTATGACCCTGAAACGAAGAGACAATCTTCTGTGTGGTGCTTTCCAGGGGAGGAACCACCCACAAAAGTTTGACGAAGTCGGAACTCTGGAAAAAAGATGGTGGCAACTTTTTTCACAAAGATCGGGCATCTGACTCTGTGACTTTGGACACACATTTACAGTCCATGCTCAATGGTACGTGAATGATTGTCTTCCAAAAGTCATCACCACATGGAAGTCACAGCATTCAAAGTCCAAGTGTGGGCACCTTCTGCTGCATCACAACAGTGCATCTGCGCACAGGGCTGCCAGAACGATGGACTTTCTGGAGAAGGAAAAAGTGCGAGTGTTACCCCATCCCCCCTATTCACCTGACCTGTCTCCCTTTGACTTCTTTCTCTTCCCTAAGGAAAAAATTCGCGGGCAGCGCTTCTCATCAGATGAAGAGGCCATTGTAGTGTACGAGAGTGCACTAAGTGACTTCCCAAAAGAAGCTTGTACTGACACATTTTCTAAGTGGTTTCAGAGAATGGAAAAGTGTATACATGCTAATGGAGAGTATTTTGAAAAGTTGTAAACGTTTTTTTGCAAATAAATTTTTTTCCACACATTCTGCTAAAACTTTTGGCATAGCCCTCATATGTACAGGGAATAGTGCGATGTGGCTGTAAAAAGTCTTGGACTACCAAACCATTTCCACAAAATGATAACAGAAAAACTGGGCTTGGAAAAATTCCCTAAACTGTAAGCTTACAAAAGATATTTATCGAGTGCCTCAGTTCCATGAAAAAGAGTAATAATGAGCCAGAGTTCTTCAATTTCTGTCATAGATGCAAAAGTATTTACAGGAAGGTGCTGCACGAAAGTCATTTCATGACAAAATGATATACAACACAGAGAATAAAAGCAAAGCAGCCTGGGATCTCATAAAAAAGGAAACAGGTAGTGAGGAAGGCAAACCAACATACTGATAAGGGAGGGGGCTGAAGTATTAAATGATCCACATGACCTTACAAACTATGTGAATGAGCATTTTTCGAGTATCAGAGAGAAGTAACAGCAAAAATTTCCCAAAACAAATGCAACACTTGTAAATAATCATGCACTAAGTACAATAATGTTGCTACCAACCAAAGAGCATGAAGTCAGTAAACCAGTACGAAAAATAAAAATTAAAAACTATATTAGGTCCCAATTTATCAACTAAAACAATGCATAGGGAGTATACAAACTGTCTTAACAAACATAATAAATGATCCTTCACATCAGGGTAATTTCTAGAATACTGAAAATAGTCAAGAGTAGTACCTCTGCTAAAGATAGGTAATACAGAAAATTGAAAATTACTCGCCCGTTTCCCTGATGTCACCATTCTCAAAATAATAGATTCAATTATGAAAGACAGGTTAGTGAGTTTCTTGAATAAATATAACCCTTTAAGTGACTCAGTTTCATTTCTGAAGTGGTGGACAGTACGGAATCAACCATAACAGAATTTGCAAAAGTGGTACCTGATGCTCTTGACAAAGCTGAATGTGTCACAGGCATATTTTTAGATCTTTCCAAGGTTTGTGATATGCTGACAATAAGATTCTACTATATAAGCTAGAAGAATTAGGAATAAGAGGGGAGCTAATAACTGGTTCCAATCTCACCTAGCAGATAGGGCGCAAAGGGGAGAGATAACACATATCTCAAATAAGTCTAAATTTTTAATAGAACACTTAGCAGAGCCAAAATACACTTAGGATTTCCTCAGAGTAGCATTTTAGAACCAATTCTGTTCCTGATATACATCAATGACTTTCCCACAAGTGTGAGTCATGGGAAAAAATTCCCTTTGCTGATAACAGCAGAATTATAGTCACTGAGAAAATGAGCTCCTTGCAGAGAAAGCCACTGAAACCCTCAAGCATGTTTACAACTGGTTGATTAGAATAAAGTGACAGTGAACATAAACAAAACAAATGCAATGAATTTCAGATTGAAGAGGGGAAATGACACTATTAAATTAAACATAGATGGCACCTCTATAGTAAGGGAAACAAATGTAAAATTTCTAGGAATGAATACTGATACTCAGTTGACTCAGTTGAAGGGGTGTGAATGCAAAGATACTTGCAAATAGAATGTCATCAGCATGAGTTCTGTCATCAGTGTGTAACAACCAGTGTCTTTTAACTACATGCTATTCATATGTACACTCAGTTCTTAGCTATAGCATTCTTTTATGGAGATCAAATGTACAAAATATTAACACAATTTTTGAACTGCAGTAGAGGACCATAAGAACAATAACTTTCAAAAAACTGGCAATTTCAACTGCACCATATGAGTACATTTCCTAACAGTTGACCACATCAAAAATAACATTGATAATTACTGGACTTCCATTTAAAAAAAAAAAAAAAAAAAAAAAAACTCAAAATAGCATTTTCTAACAAGGATAGTGTGTTTAGTGTTATGAAACAATGTATGGGGCATAGTGTGTGCAATGATGGGAGTGAGAAATGAATGAACAATGTATCATTAGTCTTTTATCATTACTAAATATCTTATGCTTAAAACAATATTGTGCTCTAGGAGTAAACCATATGAGATAGCACTGTTTTAACCAGAGAGGTCTTGTATTTGGGAGCTTGGAGGTTCCAGTCTTCATCCAGCCATCCTGATTTAGATTTTCCATAGTTTCCCTAAATTATTTTGGGCAGATACCAGGATGGGCCAATGACCTTGCCACAGTGGTAACAGATCACCAAAGTTAAGTGCAGTAGGGCTGGGCTAGGCCGGCCGAAGTGGCTGAGTGGCTCTAGGCGCTTCAGTCTGGAACTGCGCAACCGCTACGGTCGCAAGTTCAAATCCTGCCTTGGGCGTGGATGTGTGTGATGTCCTTAGGTTAGTTAGGTTTAAGTAGTTCTAAGTTCTAGGGGACTGATGACCTCAGATGTTAAGTCCCATAGTGCTCAGAGCCATTTGAACCATTTTTTTGTAGGGCTGGGCTAGCACTTGGATGGGTGATCACCTGGTTTGCCAAGCACTGTCGGCAAGTGAAGTGCACTCAGCCCTTGTGAGGCAAACTGAGCAGCTACTTGATTGAGAAGTAGCAGCTCTGGTCTTGTAAACTGACATACGGCTGAGAGGGTGGTGCGCTGACCACGTGCCCTTTTATATCTGCATCCGGAGATGCCTGTGGGCGGAGGATGATGTGGCAGTTGGTTGGTACAGTTGGGCCTTCATGGCCTGTGTGGGCGGAGTTTAGTTTTTTTAGATACCAGGATGGTTCCCACCATAAGGCCACAGCTGACTACCTGTTTCATCCTTGTCATTCTAGACCTGTAAGTTTGAAAATGTCTCTGTATGTGAATTACTTTGTTTTTATTGTTCTTTATTTTAATATCAAGATACTCCAATAATGTTGTAAAAGCAATCTACACATAAATAAAACTGCTACTGCTACTACTACTACTACTACTACTACTACTACAACTACTGCTACATATCACACATACACTTATATTTAGCACACCATATAGGTGTCAGGTGGTGATAAATGATCACAAAGGGCACACACATTATTTAAGCTCTCAAAGTGCAATAGAAAGCATCCAGTGTTTTCAGCACTTGTCAGACCTTTCAGATCCTGTTATTTAAATGAATGAGGATGTAATGATGTTTTTGTTGTGTGCTTAATTTATAAAATAGAAAGGCATAATTAGTAATCTGCAATTATTGCTCAATGGAGTATGGCAGACACTCATAATCATGTTCCCCTAATTCTTTTGAGTAGAGTATTATTTTTACACAGTTATGACTTGTTGCAGAGCAGCAGGATGATAGGAATATTGTGTTTATATTATATGTTGCTACTACATGCCACCACATGCTACTACATGCCACAGGTAGCTAAATGCTATAGTGACATTATTTTAACTTTTTGAATTATACAATAATTGTAAAAAAATTGAAAAACATTTTTTGTAGTACTAAATGTAAGTAAACTGGAAACATAAGTAAATTGGATTGAAATTAGAATATAAATGAGAATACGTTGTAGAACTAAGAAGTAAAAACGTTGAACTTTTATTATCTAAATAGAAATTGTGAATATTATGAATAGCCAGAGACTATCATCCTCTACAATCATCACTTTTCAAAACAGTCACTGCAAACCATTTCTGCATGTGCCAAGCATAACCACATCTTGCAAAATTTGCAAAAGTGTTTAATTTTGTTGTCCTTTCATTTGCAGCATCTTCCACTTTTCCCTGGTTGTGGATCTTCAACTATTCTTTGCTCCTGGGGCTGGAGAGGTTAAAGGCAAGCCTGTGGATTTTGTATGGGAGGTTGGGCTGGGTTGTTCGCATTGTCAGATATAGTATTATGAGAGACATTCTTAGGGTTCTGAGGTATTCACTTCTAGCTGAATCACTCTGGTTTGCCTTGAACACAATGCAGCCATTGAGAGCTGCAGTGTTCCCGAACTGCCTTGTCCCTCTGGCTTGTTTCTTATAAGTCAGTTGGCAAAAATAGTGTCAATCCAAACACTAAAAATTGTTTACTATGGAACAGCTTATCCATTTCTTAACTATGGTATTGAACTGTGGGATTGTGCAGCAGACCTGCACTTGAATGAAATATTTGTGTTACAGAAAAAAGCCATTGGGTTAATGCATGGACTAAAGTCCAGAGAGTCCTGTCATGAAACCTTTGTTCAACAAAAATATCTAACAGTATATTCCTTGTATTTGTATAAACTTATTATATATTTTCTGAATAGTAAACACAAACTAAATAAGTGCAGTGATATACATATTTATGTTACTAGAAATAAGGGAACTCCTTCAGGCAATGGACAAAATTAAAAATAACTGACAATACTTCCTATATTAATGGGCAGATATGGTTCAACAAGGTGCCACAAGCTTTGAAAACTTGTGAACCAAAGCTGTTCCAAAGGGAAATAAAAGCCTTTGTGGCATCGATCCACGGATCGATAGGCTAGAACATCATGTGCGTATTATGTCTTCGAGTTGACCTTTGTTTGGGTTACTTCCGGGACCTCAGTTCCCGCCTAGTCTTCAACCGGTACATTTGTCGTGTAATAAAAGTATTGATGATTAGAAGAGAGAACTGTGATCATTACCTTATCACCTCGTTATCTCCTTCAGTGGTGACCCCGAAGTTTGAATAATCCGTCGAAAGGAGTACAAAGAGACTACCGTGACGGCTTCTGTGTTCCTCGTGGACCTTTGTCCACTACGCAATGGCCTTCTACAGCACGCTGCAGCCACCCGGTTTTCACCAGCAACAGCAACTAAATTCAAGCACGCCAGCTGTAGTCAGTGCCCAACAGGAATTTCCGCAGTCCTATAGCCTCGAGAACCCAAGGACCTCGTCAGGTGCTGTGGTTTTGAACATGATGCCAGCGGTCTCTGCCTCTGGATTTGTTAACCCCAAAGTGCTTCAGTTTTCACCACACAGCAGCACAAGAAACCGCTACACACTGATACCGAACTTTAATACAAGTACTGTAAATAGTGGGGAGCATAGTTTTCATAATGTGCTACAACAGGACTCCTTTTTGAATGTGCAAGCTCCACGTGTGCATCACTCTGCACCGGTTGCACACTACGTGAATGACACTCGCCAGCCTGTTACTTCGAATGTTCATCAGTGCAGTAATTTGAACGTGTCAGGTTCCACCAAGCTCATCAGTGACTCTGTGATGCACATTTTCACTGCAGATGTGGAGGACCAATTGCATAATAATCTATCGAGCAACCGCCGTGACCACTTTGAACTTCTGCCGCAACAACCGGTCCCGCTTCTCTCCAAGCTGGGCTTCCTGCTAATGGATTTCGCTTCCCCTCCAGCTACTATGAACACAGCCAGCACGTCTGCTTCCTCTGTATCGCCCTCACAACGCAGAGTTAACTTTGACTTGCCTACTCCTGCGTCTGCTAGCAGCTGCCCGCATTCTCCCACCGCCAGTTCGTCGAATCTACCGAAACTTCCGGCATTCAAACCTGCTCACCCAGAATTCTGGTTCAACTTGGTCGAGAAAACTTTCAGTGTCTGTGCACTTGATGACAACGCCTGTTTCACATGCCTCGTGAACCACCTCCACGACCGCGTCGACTTAATTTATCACCTGGTTAAGTCACCTCCTCCGAACGAGAAGTATGCTATGGCTAAACAAGCAATACTGGAACGTGTCTCCAAAACAAGAAGAGAAAACGTTCGACAGCTCGTCTACGAAGAACGCTTCGGCGACAGATCTCTGTCACAGCTGTGGCAATACCTTCGACTTCTCGTCGATGAATGCGATATGCCAGAAGCCACGCTCACCGATATTTGGACGGAAAAGCTGCCTCTTTCTGCCCAAACGGCCATCTCCGCCTACAAGGATAGACCACATAGCGAATGCTTGCATGCCGCAGGCCGAGCTCACTCTGCTCTATTACGTGAACGCCGTGCCCAGCAGTCCGGCAGCTACACCAGTTTCCAACCACAACCAGGACCCCAACGTGGACGCCCCACTAAACCTAAGTCCGTCAACCTCGCCGTACTACCGGCACCTTCACGTCTGTACAACAACAGCACATCTGACTCTGCGGAAGATTCTGGGCCGCCGCCATCTGACCACTCACAGGAGCAGACGTCCTCCCATAAATACTGTTTCTTCCATGCAAAATTCGGGGAACAAGCACTAATTGCAAACCGCCGTGCTCCTACCCAAACTTCAACTGCAGGTAGGCAGTGGCGCCACCTACTGCGACGTAAACAACAGGCGCCGTCCCACGCTCCATTCTGTGTCCAACACTAATGCTTCAAATTGACGAGTCTATGTCCATGACTTGAACTCTGGCACAAACTTTCTCATCGACATGAGTGCAGATGTTTCCCTACTTCCATCTCGTCTTGCTACCGAAGAGATCCGACTACACAAAACTGTCATACGTGCTGTAAACTCGTCTAGTTTGTCGTGCTTAGGTTCTACTTCATATGCAGTGTCCCTTTCGCCTGAGTGCAACCTGAAGTGGTCCTTCCTGGTGGGTGACATCGACGATCCCATTTGGGGCATCGACTTTCTACGACACCACAAACTGTGCCCTGACCTCGTCAAGAATACAGTGTTCTACCAGCCTACGCAGGAACACATCCCGTGTGCTTCGTCGAGTGTCAATAGTACTGCTAAACAGGTCCACCTGGCTAGGAAGTGTAATAACCCCACCTCCGAGCTCTTGTCATGGACAAATAAGTGGCTCACGGAGCGTGTCGAGTCTACACGCCTGTGCCTGGAACAACTTGAGCGACGCCTTCGCCTCAACGGCTTAAGTAACGAGTTATCTTTGGCACGGCAGCAGCTTGCAGCAGACGACGCCTCGGCAACACACGAGGTTAGTCGGTGCCACTACAGTGTTCCCGCGCCCGAGTGCATTTGTGACCGTGTGCCATATAAATTGTACAGTGTTCGCGCTCCCGCCAGCTCTAAATGTGTTAATTCGAGCGCACATTCATCCCCCTCCTCGCTTGGGCAGCTAGCTTCCCAGGCGCAGGTTAATGTTTTTGATTTAGCGCCATCAGCTGTTCATTTGTGCCCGCTACCGCCAACAAGCTCGACTGCGGCGCCTTCGATTACTAATAAACAGTGTACCAACCTTGTTTCGCGTAGCTCACTTGTTTGTCACCCAACAGTTGGCACTTATGCAATCTTTCGCCGTCCGCGCCACAACCCAGCCTAGCGGCCGCCGCGCTCAATATACCACAGTCACCTCATGTACCGCGTCGCACGTTTCCGTGGTTACAGACGGCACTGCCCACGAACTTCGCTTGCAAGACGGACCCACTTGTCTCTTGCCGACCACGCCGTCTCAAGCCAGAACTAATGAATGTGGCTTGCGAACAAATAGACGATCTCTTAACAGTCGGCGCAATAGAACCATCTGCCGGATTCAGGGCCTCGCCTATCCTCTTCGTCGCAAAAACCGACGGCACCTGGTGTGTGGTTGGCGACTATACTAAATTGAACTCTCGTACTATCATAGAAAAGTACCTGGTTCCTAACGTCGCGGATTTTAACCATGCTCTTGCAGGCGCTAAATATTTCTCGGTAGGGGACTGTAGGAGGGCCTGTTATCAAATTCCGATGGCACCAGAGGATATTGAAAAGACAGCTGTTACAATAACTTTCAGCCTTTTCCAGTACCGGTTCATGCCCTTTGGCCGCCGCAACGCTGCACAAACTGTGCGAGATTCATAAACAATGTGTTGTTTACCTGGATTCTTGTTTCGTTTACTTGGACGAAATTCTTATTTTCAGTCCTACTTTGCAAAAGAAGACACTCTTAATGCTGCCGGTGTTGAACGGAATAATAAGAAGCTCCAGTTGCACCAGACTTCGGTAAGATTCTTAGGCTACATCGTGTCAGCTAAGGGCCTCACTCCACCCGAGGATAAAATCAAACCTGTTTTGGATTTTCCACGCCCTCACTCATTTAATGAGCTGCGTAGGTTCATGGAACAGTTAACTATTATAGGAAGCACTTGCCTGCCGCAGCCGAGGTTCAGGCTCCCCTAACAGATGCCCTTGCTGGCAAAAATACGACCGGTATCAGCTTGGTCCCTTGGACTCCTGCCATGGAACAAGCTTTTGACAAACTAAAGCACCTACTAGCAAACACAGTGACTGTTGCCCACACCCGCATCCGGACGCTACATTTTTTATTACCATGGATGCCGTTGCTACTGCATTAGGTGCTATCCTCAGTCAAACCGTCGGAGATACTACCTCTCCTTTGCAGTTCTTTTCTAAGAAGCTCAACGGCGCCTTTGATAGGGAGCTCTTGGCAGTTTACGAGGCTGTGAAACACTTTCGCGCTGAGTTTGAGTCTAGGGACTTCTACATTTTAACCGACCATAAACCTTTGGTTGCTGCTGTAAAGAAACCCCTGACTGACCCTCCACCTAGAGGCTTCCGTCATTTGTACTTTATATTGCAATTTACCTCTGACGTACGATACATTAAGGGTGCAGATGATGTGGTCGCAGATTTTGTGTCTCGTGTCGGTGCTCTCTCAACTCTGATAGACCTCTCCACCTTGCCTCAGCTGCAGTCTGCCGACACAGACACTATGGACCTTATTTCTGATCACAGCTCGTCACTCAAACCTGTGCGATCCACCTTTTCCGGTGTCACAGGCGAGGTTTAGTGTGACGAATTAACTGGTACGCTGCGTCCCTTCAAACCCAAACCTCTACAGAGACAAGTGTTCGACAAATTACACAACCTATTTCATTCAGGTGTGAGAGCCTCTACCAGACTTATTGCAGCACACATTGCCCCCACTAGGCAGCTTCACCGCTCTTCCCAGCTGCTTCCAGCACGTTCACATCGACATGGTGGGTCCCCTCACCCCCTCCGAGGGTTACAGATACGTGCTATCTATTATAGATAGAACCTGTCGTCGGGTGGAAGCTGCCCCACTACCCACTATTACATCCGAATCAGTGGTATGATCCTTCATAGAAACTTGGATTTCACGCTTTGGCTGCCCTGTTTACTTGACGACCAACCAAGGCCATCAATTTGAGTCTGTCTTGTTTTCTGAACTATGTATGCTGTGCGGCATAAAGAAAATTCATTCAACAGCATACCACCCCCAGAGCAATGGCCTCGTGGAACGTTGGCATAGGACGCTTAAGATGGCCCTTCGTTGCCACGGCCTCCTTTGGACGGAAACCCTGCCATTCGTCTTACTCGGTTTGCAGACTACTTTCAAGGAAGACCTTAAAGGCTCAGTGGCCGAGTTCGTCTACAGCCAGTCTCTTACACTGCCAGGCGAACTTGTTGTTCCTACTCCATTCGCCAAACCGTCCAAACTGCCGTCCTTGGTAGAATGGGTGAGGTTACACTGTAACAAGCTTCAACCCCCGCCCCCTTCCAGCCACACTCCACCACACACATATGTTAGCAAAGCGCTCAACACTTGCGAATTTGTGTTCCTTCATGACAACACTGTAAAAGACCCGTTACAACTCCCTTACACAGGCCTGTACAGAGTTGTCAAACGAACCAGAAACACAATGGACATCATAATTAAGGGCTCAGTGACTACTGTCTCCCTCAACAGGGTTAAACCTTCTCGCATCGAGTTTTCCCATACCTCACCCACCGTTGAAGAGACCTCGCTCTCTGGCCACCCTCGGCCTTCTTCCTCTGCTCATGATTCGAGTAAACTCACGCCTACACCGGCCCTGTCAACTAGCCTGCACTCATTCCGGGGTTTCCGCCTCCCGGATCCCATAGCAGAGGCCCCAGCTCCCAGGGCTCTAATATAACAGTTCTATCTTCGTGCGACAGCACACCGCGCCGCTCCTCTAACCGGTGCAGCCCGCAGGTTCCTGCCACGCCCACCCAGACCTCACTGTCTAACACTCACCCCTCTACTCACAGCACACCGCCCTCACCGTGCTATGGTTTCCCCACTCCACCGGCTCAGAATATCTCTCCGTTAGCAGGCGACACTTACGAGCTCTCTACCCATGTTCATCCTAATGAAATTTGTGGTTTATCTGTCGTCGTTAGTGGTGATACTGCATTAGTGCTGCTTGCGTGTGACAATTCGTGTGACTCGTTAGGTGGTGTGTCACAACGTGTAGTGAAGTGTATCAAAATCTCTTGAAGTGCTACGTGTGGCAACCTGGATGCTTATGTTACGCCAAGTGGAAAGGTGATCATTAGGTTCCCTACTGATGACACCCTTCCGCACCAGTGCTCCCGCACCGGCTGACGACTACGACCGCCGCCGTCGTTTCAAGACTGCAGCATCAGCATTCCAGGATTTGCTCCACGCTCTCCTCCCACATGGCCCGTGCCATCAGATGCAGAGCAGCTCACTGTAACCCACTTAAACTCTGGCCAACCCGCCCCTCCCCCACCTTCGGCTTGGGTACATACTCCATACTGTACGGGGGGGGGGGCTATGTGTCGTTGATCCACGGATCGATAGGCCAGAACATCATATGTGTATTATGTCTTCGAGTTGATCTTTGTTTTGTATACTTACAGGACCTCAGTTACAGCCTAGTCTTCAACCTGTGCATTTGTCATGTAATAAAAGTATTGATGATTAGAAGAGAGAATCGTCGTCTTGACCTTACCACCTTGTTATCTCCTTCACATTCTTAGCAAATAAATGTTTATATTCAGTCAGTGAATTCTAATGTACTTGCCCTCTCTGTTAACATGTAATGTAATTAGAATATTAAGACAAATGTATGTACCACTACTGTACCTAAGTGGTATCTATAGAATCTACTAAGCCAATGTATTTGCTTGATGGCGTACACTAAAAAAATGTAAATAAATAACATTATATTCACCACACATAGCATCCATGACATCTACCCACCCTTAATTCCATTGTAGTACTTTATTATACTTGTTCTTTTCTTTTCGCCGCTGTCGCTGTCGGTTTCATCATCATGATGCACAGACGAAAAAAGCAGTACTGATCTGTTTTGTTTCGGTATGTATGAAAGTAATGTGACATCTTCCTGAAATCAAAACATGATTGAGTACTCTTTTTTTCAATTTCTTTGTTAAAAACTCATCTGGAATTTAAGGCTTATTTTTTTAACCTTCCAGCAATAATAATATACTTGTGTGGCGCCGATGAGGTCGACACCAGCATCGATATGCGTTCGTCTTTGGACTCTGAGCATCGTCTTTGGACTCTGAGCATTGTCTTTGGGCGGTTCCGTGATGTTCAGTTTTTTGTGAGCCTTGTATTTGTTTAGGGGAGTAAATGAACTACTGCTAAATGGGTGTTGTCTGGTGTAACCAACCCGAACTTATCCCCTCACTGGTGACCTCGAGTTGTAGTGTCTTCCGTTTTCATCGTTTTACTGTGTCCGCAGCCTCTGCGTCGGTTATTTTCGCGTGTATTACATCGACGCAGCATTTGAACATTGACTTTGGCCCAGCGCCTAACGCCAAATTTTGTGATCGACATGCATTGTGTGGCGGGCGATGTACACCCAAAAGGACTGCAACACGATGCCTCTCACTCGACGATTCCGCTGGACGTTTTCGAGTCTGCAACAATAAGTGAGGTTAGGAGTGTGCACGACTCTGGCTATGAAATGCCTTTGTTCCCGCCACATGTGCCCTCCCTCATCGACTGTGCAATTACCTCTTACGGATCTCCGTGCAGTGCGGGACCAATGCCGATTTCTGCAAATGCTTCGTCGGACAACCTACTACCGCCAGGACAACTATTTGCGACGCCAAAATCCGTGAATCCGTGCAGTACCACGCGGATACCTGCCACGTGGCCAGAACTGCTTCGTCCACAGGTCAACCTCCTCAGCATCCGACCACGCCCTCGCCTGCCTTGGTTCAGCAACACCACATGCATTCCTACTTCGATACCTTGGCCTGCAACGGGACCAATTACTTGTTCTCTGTGCCTGACCCCCACCTCTGTCCCACTGCTATGTCTCAGTGTTTTTTGCCATGACATTCACCTTATCCGCACACTGTTTTGAGTAGAGTGACTATGAGCAGTGAACATTCACACATTCCATCCCATGTTCGACATCATTTCCCACACTGTGCTTCTGGACAGCCGACACCTTCGCAGCCTCCCTGCAACACAGGTGGCCCCGGCTCTGATCATACATCGAGCTTTCCATGGACTGACAAGCGTTCTCAAACTTTGAACTTTTTCTCACCTGTCGCCCCTGTGCCGGCTCCAGTCGAGCTTCCGCTACTGTTCTCGGCACATCTTGGAGCTTCATCCGCATCAGTCTTCCACGACGTGTCAGTCCGAAGTCACCCGCAATGTGTTGAACAACCGCAATCAACACATTACGGTGTCTCACCCCCATCGGGTTTTCTGCATCGTGACGTATTATGCTCTACCTTAACATGTCACCTACACGCTGCCGCATAAACAGCCGTCATTGAGACATCCCCTGGAGGCACACTCTCCTGGAATATTACAGCTTGATTCAGGCAGTGCCCCGATGAACTTAATTCAACTTGTTCTTCCAAAAATTCTACAATGCTTACCGACACTGCCACCGTTTAATCCCGACAGAGCAACAACCTGGTTCAAAATTGTGGACGAAGTGTTCGACCATTACAAACTCGATGAGTCAACCAGGTTTCTGTGCCTCATCACCCACCTGCACGACCAGGAGGACTTGATTGCTGACCTGGTCGATGCCCTGGACTCATGTACCCGGTACACTCTAGTCAAAAAGACAGTTCTACGTCGACTTGCACGCTCAACTGAGGCAGCAATACAGCAAGTGCTCCATGCCGAGCAACTAGGCAATGATAAACCTTCCCACCTCTGGAGACGGCTCCATGCCCTGCTCAGCGCCGACCTATTTTCTGAGACAGCTCTCCTCGCCATCTGGTCAGATAAACTATCTCCTCACATCCGCTTTGGACTGGCTCAAAGGTATCCTGAACCTGTTGAGCAAAGAATGACATTTGCTGACAAGCTACACAATGAATCACTGCTCTATTTCGCCAGTCACTGCCTGCTTGGCAACTCTCAGGTTCAGGCTCATCACCCTGCGGCCGACCATTCTGCTCGCTTCTGGAAGCAGTAAACAAGCAACTGGGATGTCACCGGCTCCGCCCACGGTCACGCCCCCTCATGCAACCGAACCTGCTGCGGCCACCGAACCTCGGCCGCCACCACTGGCAACGAACTTTCCACAGGAAGTGCAAACACACTACCCATGCTGTTACATCCACACATGGTTTGGTGAGGCGGCACGGAACTGTAGACCACCCTGCTACTTCCCAAACGTCAATCGCAGGTAGGTCCGGGTGCCCCCTCCTGCGCACATCATGACAGGCACCCCCTAGTGCTCCATTCTGACCGGAAATGACCGGATAATTGCGGACCACTTTACATTAAAGACATTTCGTTGGGATACCTTTTCCTTGTGGACACAGGCGGCGACGTTTCACTGCTGCCTACGTCCTTAGCGTCGTCAAACATCCGCCCTCATCATACTTCACTGCAAGCCGTGAATTCAACTAACCTACAATGCTAGGGTTCAACTTCCTGCGCCATCTCACTCCCCATGAACTGCAAACTCAAGTGGACTTTTTTAGTGTGCGAAATTAACGAACCTATACTAGGCATTGACTTCTTGTGAAAACTTTCACCGGACCTAGTGCGAAACACCGTGTTTCATCATCCGTCCAAGACTCACTTCCCCTGTGCTCCGTCGAGCTAGCCCCCCCTGACACATTGGTCTGGGCTCATCTCATCCATACATGCTCGCCTCTGTCGACGACATTACAGGAAACCATGACAAATGCCTTGTCAAGCTCAAACACGTCGCTCGCCTGTGCAAGAAAAACCATGAGCACTCCCTCAGGCTCCACAAAACACAGCTCCAGCTCCCTGTTGCAGCAAAGGAATTACAGACACTACGGCAAGGACAAAGCAAGGTCAGTAAGTGCGCCAAATCTGCTTGCAGTCCCAGCAATCGAGCCTCCATGTGTTTACCTTCCGCTACCCCTCGCAACTGTGCTATCAAGACTGCGATAACCTGTACTGACAGTTCGGCATGGCCACACCCTCCTAACATGGTGCAACGAGTGTCAAGTGTTCCTGAACTGACGGCTCCTACCCCACCCCTCACGGACAACACATCAGTCTATGCAACTTTGGCTCTTGCGCGCTGCCGTGCGACCGCCACTGACAACACAAATAGTACATTCGCTCCTAGCGTTTCGCCCACAACCGTGCTGCCACAGACCACGCCCTCAGACTATGGACTCACTAACACCCAACGAGCTCTACCGAGCTCACCTGACCACAGTGCCACTGCTTCGGGCCGGCGGCCTTGTTGTCGCGTAGACTACTGGGACAATTCACCGCCTTGGCTCCCAACAGATCCCCCGAGTGGCTCCAAACACCATGACCACGCCTCGCCTGCCCCGCCCGCCACACATTGTGAACAAACTGCTTCCCGTGCTGCCGGAAACATTTCCGTCGTCACCAACGGCACGGTTCACAAGTTTTGCCTCACGCCAGGTCCCCCAATCTTCAGTAAACCACGTCGACTTTGTCCCGAGAGCCTCTCCGAACTTTAAAATCAGATTTCTGAACTACTAAACTATGACGTCATTGAACCTTCTCCCAGTAGCTGGTCTTCACCCATACATATGACACCCAAGAAAGACGGGTTCTGGCGCATGTGCGGAGACTACCGTCAAGTAAACGCATAAACAATTATGGACACCTACCCCATACCCAACATTGCTGACATTACCAGTTCCCTAGCAGGTGCGACCGCGTTCTCTGTCATTGATTGCAAACGGGCCTACAGGCAGATCCCCGTGGCACTTGAAGACATCAAGAAGACAGCAATCACCACCCCGATTAGGTTATTTCAGTTTCGATTCATGCCCTTCGGTCTAGAAAATGCAACCCAAACCTGGCAACGCTTCATCAATGAAGTACTATTCGACCTAAAATTCTGCTTTGATTATCTTGATGACATTCTTGTGTGCAGCTCCTCCGTCGAGGACAACGTTCAACACGTGCAAACTGTTGAACACTCTCACGGCAGCAGGCATCGAGACCAACCAGGACAAATTGCAGCTACATCAAACGGCTTTACTTTTCTTGGTTCTCGGGTCTCTGCCGACAGCACTTCACCAACCCCTGAGAAAGTACAAACAATACTAAACCTACCCAGACCTTCGTCATTCAGTGAGCTCCAGCGCTTTCGGGGGTCGGTTAATTAATATCGCCGACATCTACCTCGGGCTGCAGAGATTCAGGCTCCACTGACGGACGCCTTGGCAGGTACCAACACTTCTGGATCTCGGCTCGTTCCATGGACCCCTGCTATGACTGACTCTTTCACTGCCCTCAAAAGTCTTCTTGCCAAGGCCTGCATCATCACGCATCCTCATCCCAATGCGCAGTTTTTCATCACCACAGACACGAGCGATACTGTCATCGGCGCTGTACTTAGGCAGACAATCGATGCCCAAACTTCGCCTCTGCAGTTCTTCTCGTGCAAGGGCATCAAGCATTTTAAGACCAACGTTGAGGGACGCACTTTCTATGTTTTAATGGACCACAAACCCCTGGCTGCGGCCATTAGAAACCCGCCAGCTGACCTTCCTCCTCGCCGCTTCAGATACATGGACTTCATATCTCAGTTCACCACCAATGTCAGACACATAAAGGGTGCTGACAATATAGTTGCTGATTTCCATTCACGAGTCGATGCCGTCCATTCGCTGTTAGACCTCTCTGAACTGCCTAACCTCCAACCCGCCGACGAGGAAACACAAAACCTGATTTCAGACTCTACTTCTTCACTACACTTCGTCCGCACCACCTTCCCTGGCATTTCTGGTGAGATCTGGTGCGATGACAGTACGGGCATGTTACGCCCCCTCATCCCAACTACGCTCCATCGAGCTGTCTTCAATGCATTGCATAATTTAGTGCAGCCATGACTCTCTATGGACAGAGGCCGTTACCCTTGTGCTACTCGGCATTCGTGGGATCTATAAGGAAGACCTCAAAGGCACAATAGCCGATTTCATATACGACAAGTCTATTGCTCTCCCTGCCAAACTTGTGAGCCCTTCCACTTCTCTCCCTCAATCTGACTTACCTTCGATCGTGGACCGTGTCAGACGCCACTTCATCAACCTCCATATCCCTCCACCCTCCAGCCATTCTCACCCTAAGGTTCACGTCCCGAAATCTCTGGACAATTGCGAGTACGTCGTGCTCCGAGATGACACTGTCCGTGCTTCCGTCCAGCCTCCATATACCGGCCTGTATCGAGTTCTCCGGCGCTCAGCCAACACCTATGACATCCAGATGAAAGATTCAGCTGTTACAGTCTCTCTCAACAGACTTAGGCACGCTCATGTCGAGCCTTCTTCTACCCCCCTTCAGGCCACAACCACGCCATTCTCTATCATGGCTCACGACGCTCTGACAACTCCCTCCACGTCGGACTTACACACTCGACCGAGTGACTTCCAGCTTTAATCGTCGAGCTCTCCTCCGACCTCTCCCTCTGCTCCGGTCTCACGCACTCTGTCGAGTGAGCACATACTCCCCACGTCAAGCTTGCCTAAGATCTTGCCCTCGCCGCTGGGCACTTCGCCAGTCCCTTCGACCTCTCCACTGTCGCCTGCCTCTCCCTGTCGAGGTTTCTCATGCCCACGATCTTGAACGTGCCCTTGTTCAATGTGTTTGTGCTTGTCCCCCCAGTCATAATCGTCGACATCTCATTAATACTGCGTGATTATACATAGTTCATCGTGTGTTTCTCTTCATCCAGTGCTCATGACACAACCTCCGCCATTCCCTGCCACCTGGCGAAATGTGTTTCCCTCCAGCCCGAAGTCGACCTGGAGATGCTTCGTGTGGTCGCCACGCCCACTGGAGACATCGTCGTCATCACACCGGTTCACCCGCAAACTGCTGGCCTACCTGTTGCTGCACGACCAGCATTCCCAGTACGACGCCCGGCTTGCTTCAACGACTACCTTAACACATACAAGGATCACAAAGAACTGAACTGAACATGGCGGAAGGTGTCGATTTCGTCAGCGCCACATACAACCCCCCACAGTACGGAGTACTGTTGAGAGGCCGGGGGGCTTGACAGCGTCGTCAGGGAGCTGTGTGGGTAGATGTCGTGAAGGAAGGTTCGGCCATCGAACCTGGAAGTCGTTGAAGTGACCTGGGCGTCATACTCTGCGTGCTGGTCCTGTGGCGACAGGTACGCGGTGGTTTGCGGGTGTAACGGAGCGACGACGACGATGTCTCCTGAGGGTATGGCGAACACACGAAGCAAGTCCAGGTCGACATCAGGCAGGAGGGGAACACATTCCACCAGGTGGCAGGGAATGACGGAGGTTGTGTCATGAGCGCTGGATGAAGAGGAAAACACGACGAACAGCGTATAATCGCGCAGTATAGAGATTTCGTGGATAATGTCTGGGGGGGACAGGCACAAACACCTCGAGTGAGGGCACGTTCGAGATGGGGGGGCCATGAGAAACCTCGACAAGGCGAGGCAGGTGATGGTGGAGCAGTCGAAGGGATCAGCGAAGGGGCTGGTGGCGAGGGCAAGTTCATAGGTAAGCTCAATGTGGGGAGCACGTGGTCACTCGACGGAGTGCGTGAGACCAGAGTAGAGGGCAAGGTCGGAGGAGATCCTGATGTTTGGAGCTAGAAGTCCCTCGACGGAGTGTGTGAGACCGGTGTGGAGGGCGAGGTTGGAGGAGATCTCGATGACTGGAGCTGGAGGTCACTCGATCGAGTGTGTAAGTCCGACATGGAGGGAGTGGTCGGAGTGTCACGAGCCACGACAGTGAGTGGCGTGGTCGTGGACTGAAGGGGGGTAGAAGAAGGCTCCACATAAGCAGGCTTAAGTGTGTTGAGAGAGACTCTAACGGATGAATCTTTCATTTGGATGCCATAGGTGTTGGCTGAGCGCTGGAGAACTCAGTGTGGCCGGTATATGGAGGTTGGAGGGGAGCACGGACAGTGTCATCTCATAGCATGACATACTCGCAATTGTCCAGAGATTTCGGGACCTGAACTTTAGGGCGGGAATGGCTGGAGGGCGGAGGGATATGGATGTTGGTGAAGTGGCGTCTGATGCGGTCCACGAAGGAAAGTCAGTCTGATTGAGGGAGAGAAGCGGAAGGGCTCACAATTTTGGCAGGGAGAACAATGTTCTGGCCATATACGAACTCGGCTATTGTGCCTTTGAGGTCTTCCTTATAGATCGCACAAATGCCGAGTAGCACAAGGAGAAGGGCCTCTGTCCATAGAGAGTTGTGACATCGAAGAGCCACCTTGAAAGTGCAGTGCCAACACTCGACTAGCCCGTTACTTTGCGGGTGATATGCTGTGGTATGGATGCGCCAGATGTTGCAAATGCTACAATACTCGTTGAACAGGGCCGACTCAAATTGTCTGCCTTGGTCAGTCGTGATGATAGCTGGACATCCGAAACGCAATACCTATGACTCGACGAAAGCTCGAGCAACAGTTTCTGCCATAATATTGGATAGGGGGACAGCCTCGACCAAGCAAGTTTTTTGGTTGATAGACGAGAGAACATAACGGAAGTCGTTAGAGGGGGAGAGAGGGCCAACAATGTCAATATGAATATGCTGCAATCGGCCAGGAGGGATCGAAAAGGCACCAAAGGGGGGGGGAAGTGTCCTTGTGTACTTTGCAGCTTTGGCACGCAACGCAGGAGTGTGCCCATTGCTGCCAGTCCTTGTTGACATTTCTCCACACACAGCACTCCGCTACGAGGCGGGCAGACGCACGAACAATGGTCTGGGCTAAATTATGCAATGCGTTGAATACAGCTTGATGGAGCGTGGTTGGGATGAGGGGGCCTAACGTGCCCGTACTGTTGTCGTACCAGATCTCACCAGAAATGCCAGGGAAGGTGGTGCGGACGAAGTGTAGTGAAGAAGTAGAGTCTGAAATCAGGTTTTGTGTTTCCTCGTCGGCGGGTTGGAGGTTAGGCAGTTCAGAGAGGTCTAACAGCGAATGGACGGCGTCAACTCGTGAATGGAAATCAGCAACTATATTGTCAGCACCCTTTATGTGTCTGACATTGGTGGTGAACTGAGATATGAAGTCCATGTATCTGAATCGGCGAGGAGGCAGGTCAGCTGGCGGTTTTGTAATGGCCGCAGCCAGGGGTTTGTGGTCCATTAAAACATAGAAAGTACGTCCCTCAACGTTGGTCTTAAAATGCTTGATCGCTTCGTAGACCGTGAGCAACTCCCTGTCAAACGCAGATTATTTCCGTTGTGCATTGATGACCTTGCGCGAGAAGATCTGCAGAGGCGATGATTGGCCGTCGATTGTCTGGCTAAGGACAGCGCCGATGGCAGTATCACTCGTGTCTGTGGTGATGAAAAGCTGCGCATTGGGATGAGGATGTGCAATGATGCGGGCCTTGGCAAGAAGATTTTTGAGGGCAGTGAAAGAGTCAGTCATAGCAGGGGTCCATGGGATGGGCTGAGATCCAGAAGTGTTCGTGCCTGCCAAAGCGTCCGTCTGTGGAGCCTGAATCTCCGCAGTCTGAGGTAGATGTCGGCGATAGTAATTAAACTTCCCCAGAAAGCGCCGGAGCTCTTTGAATGATGAAGGTCTGGGTAGGTTTGTACTTTCTCAGGGGGTGGTGAAATGCTGTCAGCAGCTGAACACAAGAATGTCATCAAGATATGCAAAGCAGAATTTTAGGTCGAATAGCACTTTGTCGATGAAGCATTGCCAGGTCTGGGATGCATTTTTCAGACCGAAGGGCATGAATCCTAATAGAAATTACGCGATTGGGCCGGAGATTGCTGTCTTCTCGATGTCTTTACGTGCCATGGGTATCTAGTGGTAGGCCTGTTTGCAATCAATGACAGAGTACGTGGTCGCACCTGCGAGGGAATTGGTAAAGTTGGCAGTGTTGGGTATGGGGTAGGTGTCCATAATTGTTTGTGCGTTTAGTCGACGGTAGTCTCTGCACATGCGCCAGGACCCGTCATATGTCTGGGCATAGACCAGATACTGGCAGAGGGTTCAATGACGCCAGAGCTCAGTAGTTCAGAAATCTGATTTTTAAGGTCGGAGAGGCTCTCGAGACAAAGTCGACGTGGTTTACTGAAGATTGGGGGACCTGGCGTGAGGCGAGGCTTGTGAACCGTGCTGTTGGTGACGACGGAAATGTTGCCCTCGGCAAGTGTGGTGGGCGCAGCAGGCGAGGCGAGGTCGTGGTGTTCGGAGCCACTCAACGGATCTGACGGGAGCCGAGGCAGGAAAGTGTCACAGGAGTCAAAACGACAAGTTAGCTGACGGCCCAAAGCAGTGGCACAGTGGTCGGGTGAGATCGGTAGAGCTCGTTAGGTGTTAGTGCGTCCATTGCCTGAGGGCGCAGCCTGTGCCACCACGGTTGTGGGCGAAACGCTAGGCGTGAATGCACTGTTTGTGTTGTCAGTGGCGGTTGCACAGCGGCGCGCAGGAGCCGAAGTTGCATAGTTTGAGGTGTCCGTGAGGGGCGGGGTAGGAGCCGTCAGTTCAGGAACACTTGACGCCCGTCGCACCGTGTTAGGAGGGTGTGGCCCTGCCGAACTGTCAGTACAGGCTATGGCAGTCATGATAGCACAGTGTCGAGGGGTAGCGGAAGGTAAACACATGGAAGCTCGATTGCTGGGACTGCAAGCAGATTCGTCGCACTTACTGACCTTGCTTTGTCCTTGCCGTAGTGTCTGTAATTCCTTTGCTGCAACAGGGAGCTGGAGCTGTGTTTTGTGGAGCCTGAGGGAGTGCTCGTGGTTTTTCTTGCATAGGCGAGCGACGTGTTTAAGCTTGACAAGGCACTTGTGCATGGTTTCCTGTAATGTCATCGACAGAGACGAGCATGTATGGATGAGATGAGCCCAGACTAATGTGTCAGGGGGGGTTAGCTCGACGGAGCACAGGGGAAGTGAGTCTTGGACGGATGATGAAACACGGTGTTTCACACTAGGTCTGGTGAAAGTTTGTGGTGTCGCAGGAAGTCAATGCCTAGTATAAGTTCGTCACTTTCGCACACTATAAAATTCCACTCGAGTTTGCAGTTTGCGGAGAGTGAGACGACGTGGGAAGTTGAACCCGAGCATTGTAGTTTAGCTGAATTCACGGCTTGCAGTGAAGTATGATGAGGGCGTATGTTCGACGACGCCTAGGACGTAGGCAGCAGTGAAACATCGGCGCCTGGTTCAATAGGAAAAGGTATCCCGATGAATTGACTTTAATGTAAAGTCGTCCGCAGTTATTCGGTCGTTTCTGGACATAATGGAGCACTGGGGGGTGCCTGTTGTGTTGTGCGCAGCAGGGGGCACCTGGACCTACCTTTGATTGGCGTTTGGGAAGTAGCAGGGTGGTCTGCAGTTCAGTGCCGCCTCACCAAACCGTATGTGGAAGTAACAGTACAGGTAGTGCGGTTGCATTTCCTGCAGAACGTTCGTTGCCAGTGGAAGTGGCCGAGGTTCAGTGACCGCAGCAGTCTCGGTTGCAGGATGGGGCGTGACCGTGGGCTTAGCCGGTGATGTCTCAGTAGCTTGTTTACTGCTTCCCGGAGCGAAAGGAATGCACAGTGCTGCCCCAGGTGTGTCCGGCCACAGGGAAATGAGCCTGAACCTGAGACTTGTCACGTAGGCAGTGACTGGCGAAATAGAGCAGTGATGCATTGTGTAGCTTGTCAGCAATTGTCATTCTTTGCTCGACAGGTTCTGGAGACCTCTGAGCCAGAGCAAAGCGGATGTGAGGAGTTAGTTTATCAGGCGTTTTTTATTCCAGAGATCGACCAGTGCCCCAGTAAAATAGTGCCTGAAATAAAAACCCAAAGCCCCATAATATCTCACAGAAGTAACAGTAGAGATGATAGTTGTATGCCCATAGTTACAGCAGTTATTAATATAAAGTGTTTAAGAAACAAGGTGGACCTTCTATCATTCTTTGTAGAAGAAGTCAAACCAGATGTTTTATAAAACTTCCTGGCAGATTAAAACTGTGTGCCCAACTGCGACTTGAACTCGGGACCTTTGCCTTTCGCGGGCAAGTGCTCTACCATCTGAGCTACTGAAGCAAGACTCACGCCCAGTACTCACAGCTTTACTTCTGCCAGTATCTCGTCTCCTACTTTCCAAACTTTACGGAAGCTCTCCTGCGAACGTATGTTCTGTAAAGTTTGGAAGGTAGGAGACAAGATACTGACAGAAGTAAAGGTGTGAGTACCGGGTGTGATTCGTGCTTCGGTAGCTCAGATGGTAGAGCACTTGCCCGCGAAAGGCAATAGGTCCCGAGTTTGAGTCTCGGTTGGGCACACAGTTTTAATCTGCCAGGAAGTTTCATATCAGTGCACACCCCGCTGCAGAGTGAAAATCTCATTCCAGATGTTTTATGTATCTGTGAACACTGGTTAGATGAAGCAGAAGGTGACTATTACAGAGCCATAGAATATTTGGACAGGGTAAAGTCATGGTATCGAACTACTACAATTCATGGTGGTGTATCTGTATATGCAAGCATGACTCTTAGTGTAAAAGAAATAGGCTTATGGAAGCACTAAAGAGAGAGTCTTCATGACTTTGATAAATAGCTGTGGGCTGTTTGTTGCAAACCGACTGCCAACAAGATGTGATGCCTGCCGAGACACAGTTATCACAAACCTCAATATCTGGGACTATAATGTCAGTGTAGTTGAACCAATGATTGCTGACCATAGTGCATTAGTAATGGAAATAAGTATGAAATGCTTGAGTCAACTGCAACCAAGATCATGGCACTCCAGTTACACATTTAGTAAAAGTCACATGAGAAACATAACCAGTAGCACTTTTGAAAACTGGAAAGAAGTGCACCCTAAGGATATTGTAAAAATAGTTAAGTCATACAAGAACTCAGAGAAAGAAGATATCTATTGTATGTCTTGCACAATGCTGAAGAAAATTATTCTGGAGCTTGCTCAACCATCATCTATAGCAATCAACAAATGCTTACAGTTACAGAATTATTTTGAAGTAAATAAACTCTTCCAGGACACACAGCATGGTTTTTGCAAGGGAAAGTCAACATTTATGGCAACACTGGACTTAACCAGAAAAATAAGGCAAGGATTCAAAGACAGAGAAAGTGTGGCACTGACACTCTGTCATCTTAGCAAGGCATTGGACTGCATTTCCCACAAGATACTATACAATAAATTGAAGTGTTACGGTGTCAGAGGTGTTGTTCTGGCAACTTTTCAGTCTTACCTGGAAAACTGGAGACAAGTGGTATCAATTCATGGAGCAACATCACAAGAACAAAAGCTGGAACAGTATATTATGCCCTATTCCATAGCCACATCAATTATGGCCTACTGTTATGGGGACATTCTGTAGGTTGTAAGGATGTGCTAATTCTATAGAAAAAAGCTCTCAGAATAATCACATCAAGTAAAAGAAATGAGCACTACAGACCTATATTCAAGCAGTTAGGAATTATGACGGTCTTCAGCCAGTATGTGTTTTTATGTCTCATCAGCGTGAAAGAAAACCATGGAACCTTCAGCATGAGGCATGATATACACAATCACAATACCCGTAACAAGAGGAGTATCGAAATACCCAGGTGTTGACTGACGGGAACGCAAGACAGCTTTCCAGTGGTTGCCCTAAAGATGTTCAACTCACTGACTCAAGGAGTGCCCTGCCACTAGGAACATTCAGAAGGAGAGTAGCACAGGACCTGAATGAACGCCCATTGTACTCCATTGGTGAATTCTTTAATAGTGACCAAAGTGAATGGGCAAACAAATATTTTTTCTATTAAGTATAAATGTCTAAATTTTGTCAATATTTTTTAAAATGTATTTATGTAATTAATCTTGACGCAGTCTGTCCAGTCATGACTGGTAAACGACACAGATCTAGTAATAAAGTAATATCTGACCAGATGGCAAGGAGAGCTGTGTCAGAGAGTAGATCGGTGCTGACCACGGCACGTAGCCCTCTCCAGAGCTGGTAAGGTTTGTCATCGCCTAGTTGCTTGACGTGGAGTGCTTCCCATATTGTGCCTCAGTTGAGAGTGCAAGCCGACGTAGAACTGTCTTTTTGGCTAGAGTGTACTGGTTAGATGAGTCCAGGTCGTAGACCAGGTCAGCAATCAAGTCCTCCTGGTTGTGCAGGTGGGTGATGAGGCACAGAAACCTGGTTGACTCGTCGAGTTTGTAATGGTCAAACACTTTGTCCACAATTTTGAACCAGGTTGTTACTCTGTCTGGATTACGCGGCGGATTGTTGGTAAGCGTTGTAGAATGTTCGGAAGAACAAGTTGAGTTGAGTTCATCGGGGCACTGCCTGAATCGAGCTGTTGTTGCTGTAGTGTTCCAGGAGAGTGTGCCTCCAGGGGATGTGGCAACGATGGCTGTTCGGGTGGCACCGTGAAGGTGACACATTGTGATTGACCGCGATCCGTCGCGACGCACAAGGCCGACACAGGTGAGACACCGTAATGTGTCGATTGCGGTTGCGAAAGCTCAACATGTTGCGGGCGTGTTTGGACTGATACGTCACGGAAGACCAACACGGATGAAGCACCGAGATTTGCCAAGAGCAGTAGCGGAAGCTCGACTGGAGCCGGCGCAGGGGCGACAGGTGAGAAAAACTTCAAAGTTTGAGAACGCGTGTTAGTCTACGGGAAGCTCGACGTATGATCAGAGCTGGGGCCACCTGTGTTGCAGGGAGGCTGCAGAGGTGTGGGCTGTCCAGAAGCACAGTGTGGGAAATGATGTCGAACGTGGGATGGAATGTGTGAATGTTCACTGTTCATAGTCACTCCACTCAAAACAGTGTGCAGATAAGCTGAATGTCATGGCACAAGACACTGAGGCATAGTAGTGGGACGTAGGTGGAGATCAGGCACAGATAACAAGTTATTGTTCCTGTTGCAGGCCGAGGTATCGAAGTAGGAAGGCATGTGCTGATACTGAACCGAGGCAGGCACAGGTGTGGTCGGATGCTGAGCAGGTTGACCTGTGAACGAAGCAGTTCCGGCCACGTGGCAGGTATCCGTGTGGTACTGCATGGATTTCGGCATGGCAAACCGTTGTCCTGGCGGTAGTAGGTTGCTCGACAGAGCATTTGCAGAAATCAACACTGGTCCCGCACTGCACGGAGATCCGTAAGAGGTAACTGCACAGTCGATGAGAGAGGGCAAATGTGGCGGGAACAAAGGCATTTGATAGCTGGAGTCATGTGCAATCCTAACCTCACTTATTGTTTGCAGGCTCGAAAACGTCTGGCGAAATCGGCGGAATCATCGAGTGAGAGGCATTGTGTTGCAGTCCTGGTAGGTGTTCATTGCCCGCAACATGATGCGAGTCGATCACAAAATTTGGCGTTAGGCACTGGGCTGAAGTCATTGTTCAAATGCTGTGTCGATGTAATACACGCGAATATATCCGACTCGGAGGTCGTGGACACAGTAAAACGGTGAAAACGGAAGACGTTACAACTGGGGGTCACCAGTGATGGGAGTGTTCGGGTTGGGTACACCAAACTACACCCATTAGCAGTAGTTCATTTATTAACCTTAAGACATACAAGGATCAAAAAGAACTGATCTGAACATGGCGGAAGAGCCAAAGATAATGCCTAGAGTCCAAAGGTGGATGCATATCGATGTTGGTGTCGATTTCATCGGCACCACAAATTACTGCTAAAAGCGTGTGATTATTGGTGCAACGTCATCGACGCCACAGCCTAATGGTATGGCGACCATTCGTGATAAGCAGGAACCCATGTTTGAGTCCCAGTCCGGCACAAATTTTCATTGTCCTCACTCTGTTATACAGCTGATGGTTGTCCCTATTATCAACTGCGAATACATTTCATATAATTCAGAAAAAGTTATGAGACCAAAATCTGTGGTTCATACATCAAATTATTGCCACAAGATCTGTTAAAAGTTGGTAACCATTGCACTGGCTTAAACTCTTATTCTTTGAGCTACATATTTCGAAAACTGACAAATTTTTCAAGATTTCCCCTTGTCTTCCCTCTTCATGAACCAGTCCCCTTAAAGAAGTAGCAAAATGAAGACACAGTATACTAGTTCTCCAGCCAGATTGGAACCAGCAACTAATTAAGACTTTGTTTCAGACAGCAGCCACATGGCCACTGGGATAGTAAGCCATGACTCTGTTCTCTTCTCTGACACTGCCATAGTGATGGCTACATTAGGTAATTAATAGTTAAAGGGCGGGAATAGATGAACTTTATGCATGGAACTACCTTCATGGGCTCAACACCATTAATTTGATAACTACATGTCATTCATGTTAAGTGGATGTCATTCAGTTTATTTATTGGAATTTAGAAGAACATATCAAGTGAATTTAGCAAGATAACTTTGTGCCATTCTATGGTGTCATCCTAGGACTGCAGAGTTGCCATAAATATTATATAATGTTGCCATCTGTATTAGTCATAGGAAGGATATATTTCTATTGTCGATGGATTTCTTGAATGGGCCAGGAAGTGAGGAGTGCAGCTCATGTTTCAGAGATGTGGCCATTGAGGTAACCCAGGCCAAAAAAACAAAAGTTAAAGCTGATGACTCTTTCTCTCATTCCTGTAACTAGGTGTAAGTGTAATCATAGTTACTAATAATACCCAGATGCACTGAAAGCTATCTGAGCATCATAAATCAATAGCTGTCACAATTACTACTGATTTTCATTCTTAAGTGTACTGCAAATTAAAAATCTCATTCACCTGATGCAGTTAATGTTTTTTAGCTTCTTCAGTGGCTCTAGTGAAAGCACTATACATAACACATCTTTTGATACTTATAGACTTAAGGAGACTTGTACATGAAGAACTGTCAAAAACTCGATTTTTAAATTTTTGTCTTAAAAAGCTCTGGTGTCTGAACGCCTGAAGATGGCAAGAAGTCGGCTTGCCAAAATATCGCACCTTTTAGATGACGCTACCTGGCTGAATACCCAAGAAATTTTCAAGATAGTGTAAGTCTCTCTTTTTTCTGGTATTATAATCAGGAATGTCACTGTTGTTTTTAAACTGGTCCATGTTGTTCAGAACAAATTTCATTAGTGAGTAAATGTAGTGTGAGGCTGTTGTAAGAATTCCCAATGTTTTAAAAAGATGCCTACGAGATGTGCGACTATGAACCCCACACTTTATTCTAACCACTTTCTTTTGAGCAGTGAATAATTTTTCTCTAAATGTTGAGTTACCCCAAAATATTATTCCGTATGACATCAGAGAGTGAAAGTATGTAAAGTATGCTAGCTTACTAATTTCTATATCCTCAAAATTGGCAATTATTCTGATTGCAAAAGTTGCTGAACCTAGTTGCTTTAGAAGATCCAAAATATGAATTTTCAAATTAAGATTCTCGTCTATGTGTACACCCAAAAACTTAGTCTTTTCCAAAGGCCTTATTTGTATCATTTTCAATTGGAGTTTCTTTTACCAGATTAATAATGATGCTTGTATCATCAGCAATCAGTGTCAGTTCAGCTTCCTGTTTCAGATAGGAACAGAATTCGTTCACATATATCAAGAACAGAAGGGGACCCATGATTGAACCCTGTGGAACACCTAAGGTAATTCCACCCCAGTTAGATGTAGTGGCAAACTTTTTTAAATCACTTGACCCATAAGGAAACATTTTGCTTCCTGTTCTGTAGGTATGACTTAAACCACTCATATGCTATTCCATTTATACCATAGAACTGTAATTTCTGTAACATAATGTCATGGTTCACACAGTCAAATGCTTTGGACAAATCACAGAAAATTCCTATTGGTGACATTTACTATTTAATGATTCTATTATGTGGACAGTGAAATTGTATATGCTGTCTCAGTGGAACAGCATTTTTGAAATCTGAACTGTGATTTACTAAGTATCCCATTACTGTTGAAATGGCTAACCACTCTTGAGTACATTACTTTCTCGAAGATTTTTGAAAATGCTGTAAGTAAGGATATTGGCTGATAATTATTAGCAGCATTAGCCGATTTAGGAAAAAAAAAAAACTTTTTTCCAAGTAATAATGATAAATTTTGCACTCTATTTCAAAATGTATTCATAGAACTATAATTTTTATCACAGATTTATTTTTTCATTTTTGTAAACATAAATGCAGGACATCATAAACTTTAATCTTGAAAAACTGTAAATAATGAGCCAAAGTTGGCCCAGTTTATGGTTCTACCTGAATTAATTACCATGTCCTGCATCCATGTGGCTACTAGGACCTCTCTTCTATCTTTGACAAGAGAAAGCAACTGACTCGTCATTTCCACTAGTTGTCAGTGGTCACTGAACTATTTTAAGATCTATGCATTTTAATTATTTGGCTCTGAACCTACAGTTTGTCTGGAATCTTGCTGCACCCACTGGCCTTTGTGATATTCTAGCCTCCTATGCCATCAAAAGGACTATTCTATAATGGTTGTATGTATGTATTGAACCGAGTACATAGAAACGAAGAAGAGTCTTCATCCCGCTGTAGCCTCCAGTGGTTCACAACCCCACAATAGGCCACAGCAGTCCACCCACCCACCTCACCACTGCCCCACACAAAACCCAGGGTTATTGTGTGGTTCGGCCCCCAGTGGACGTCCCTGGGAATGTCTCATACCAGACGCGTGTAACCCCAAATGTTTGCAAGGTAGAGTAATTGTTGTGTACGCATACATGGAGACAGTGGTTGCACAGCAATTGCCGACATAGTGTAACTGAGGTGGAATAAGGGGAATTAGCATGCATTTGCCAAGGTAGATAGAAAACCGCCTTAAAAACCATCCACAGGCTGGCCGGCTCACTGGACCTCGACACTAATCTGCCGGATGGATTCATGCTGTGGACCGGCACAACTTCTCACTTGGGAAGCAGTATGTTATGTTAGACAGCATGACTAGCAGTGTGGGTTTCTATAATGTACTGCATTCTGATTTAAACTCAACTAACTCTTTCACCATATACATCAGAAAAGTTCTCATGATGCCATAGACACCTTCACATCAAGTCTAGAACAGCTGGTAAAAGTGGGGTTCCATCATTAATGGCTGTATACAAATGGAGACATCCAGCTTCAATACCATCCTCAGGCCCACAGATCGTTCCATTGTTAAAATCAAAAAGTGATTGCGACAAATTACTCTTCTACCTATTCATTCCTATAGGCCAGTAAATTACATTTTGCAAAATAAGTCTGTAGCATCCAACTATGCCTACTTCCAGAAGATAAAGAATCAAGGTCGTCAGGGTACTTATGAGTAGTCATATATGCCACGAGAGGAAAACAGTCTGTAGCTCTGGGAGTGTGACCTAAAAGGAAGAAATGACCTGTATTTTGAACTTTTCATACTGGTACCTTATAAGTTAAACACCAGATTCACAATGTCATGAAATATTATCTACCATATTCAGTTAATTCAGTGGAGCCAGCAGTTGAAATAACAGTAAACCATTCTAGTCTGTTTAAGACAACACATTCATGGTTTCTGGTAATGTATATTACTCATTCAATAATAGGGTAACATACTCTAAGGTGAATTCCTGTGTCATCATTGTGATAAATAATCTGAAATGGTTGCATATTTGTATGTATGTAAACAACATCCTGTATCAGCTATTCTGATTGGGTGTTCTCTATTTTCTCTGACGATTAAATGAACAGCTAAGGTAAATGCGTATACTGGGTGTGGAAAACATGTTTCCTTTCTTCCAGACCCAGGATTTTAAAAAAATTCTGTGTGTGCAGTTTGAGTCTGCATGATAAATTTTTCACAAAAATGTCAGGATAAAATCATAACAAGTGTTTTGTATTAATATATAATTTAATTATCAATCCCTTGAATATAATGGTTATATAGTGTAGTATAATGGTTACAGAATAGATAAACCACAAGTGGGGACTGTTGCTGACCACCTTATGCCTGATGGACTGACTACATGATCGATTTGCGATGTTTTTCCATTTCCTTTTCAGTGCTGCCATAGCTCTTGCATTTGCTTGTGAGTGTACTTGTTAGGCTTTTTTGATTTTTTTGACACAAGCTTTCCTCTGATGTGTGTTTTCTATAATTCTGAACATATTTACAAATCATATGAGATGACATCTTTCATTTTTTATAATTTTTTGTTTAATACCAATTTTCACCCATATTTTGGCGAATATTTTTATAGTCCCACTTTGGGTGCTTGTAGTATTCTGAAAGCTCTTCATAGTGACACCTGAATCAATGTCTCAGTTAAATGTTTTTCCATGTTACATCAATTTATAGTTTTATGTAAAACTAGTAATTTGTGATTCCAAACTATCATTGTTTTTAACAATGGTGCATACTGATAGATATGAGCTGCAGTTTTGCTTGGAATCAATAATCATTGTAAACTATACTACTCAGTTATTTGTTCACAGTAGATTTTCTGTCACTTATTTTCACTACTTTTGACATGAAAATGTCTTTTCACACATCAGCTGAACATTCTTGAGTGACAAAAGACCATCGCTAATAACTATGAGACTGGAATGAGATTTTCACTCTGCAGTGGAGTGTGCACTGATATGAAACTTCCTAGCAGATTAAAACTGTATGCCGGGCCGAGACTCGAACTCAGGACCTTTGCCTTTCGTGGGCACGTGATCTACCAACTGAGCTACCCAAGCATCCCTCCTACTTTCCAAACTTTACAGAAGCTCTCCTGCGAGGTACTGGCAGAAGTAAAGCTGTGGGGACGGGGCGTGAGTCGTGCTTGGGTAGCTCAGTTGGTAGAGCACTTGCCCATGAAAGACAAAGGTCCCAAGTTTGGTAGTTAGGTTTAATTAGTTCTAAGTTCTAGGGGACTGATGACCTCAGAAGTTAAGTCCCATAGTGCTCAGAGCCATTTGGACCAATTTTATTATTACCATAATCAATTGGATGTATTCATTAATTGAACTTTCCTAGTTTATTCACACCATTTCTTTGCCTGCCTCTTGTGAGTGGTGTCTGGAGCATTTCTCTGTAGCATCTAGCAGAAATGATCCAACATAGCAGTCATGCACCATCCTGTGTACCGCTGTTTCATGAGAGAAATGTTCTGGCGGAACCATTCACCATGCTCATCACAATTTGAACCAAATGCACACATCAAGGAAGTGCATTTTCAGGGTCATGTTGCAGCCAGTGACATTATAAGCATGAATGAGTTCATCCACAAGGTCCCTGTAATTTTTGCCTCTCCTGTTTCCGAAGAGCAATGTTGTCACATTATGAAAATAATGTCATACGTGCAGCTAACCAGAAGTTACAGTAGGCTCAAAGTATATATCCTCCAACAGTTGACATATTTGTGGACTAATGAGTATCCCGTACGTGATCTTCTCTGTGCTGAGTCATGGAAACGTCTGACACAAATACTGAAATGCTGTTTCATCTCTGTGCATAGCCTTAACAAAACCTGTAATGAGTCCCAAATTAATGTGCACAAATGGGAGAACAATTTAACTACAGGTTCTTTGGCACTATTTCTACACCCAGAGCTGTTTTTGGAGGCCATTTTCTCTGTGGGTAGCATTTTTCTCTTATGTGACTGTCCCACTCACACAGGTTGCAACAATAATGAATGTAATCCTCTTACAAATCCAACTGCATTGAATGAGTTTGAAATCTCCATGTACCAGCCACTCATGCTTACTGTAATTAACAAAGTGTTTAATAGATTTCAACATGGTATAATTTTCTTTAACTAAGGGAGCATATATGACAGGGATGGATGGCATTTCATTACTACATTGCAGCAGTACTATGTTCAGGCTTGTTTTTGAACCATCTATAAAGAGACTTCACCTGTCCGATTTGTATGTAATGTTCAGGTCGTCCAACAAACCATCAAATTAATGGCACATTCCATACTGAAATGACACTCAACTTTTTTCTGGCTCTTCCAAAACACAAATACACATATTGTGTCATCAAGGAGATTCCACTGCTGCAGCCATGGGGCCAAAAGTATAGCTTTACACTTCGGTAGAACTAAATTCTTAATCACATAGCTGAGTTCACACTGTGTGATTGTGCCTGGCTCTCTAGATGACAAAGTTGGTGTAAATGTAGCGCCAGTGTCACTGGTGGACAACTACACTTTATTGGTTGTATGTGTTGGTTCAGTGTCATTGCTATCAATACTTGAGGGTGTTACATCTGGTAGAACAGGAACTAACAATTCTTTGCCATGAGCCACAGGAAAATAGCAGATATGATATCAGGGAATGGAAAATTCCTTTTCCTCTTGGTATTAACTCTTTTCCTCAAGGGACATACATACAAAAATAGCAATCCAATGCATTGTTAATGGGTTCACACCTAATAGCAGGCACACCAAACTTCATGGAAGTGTTTTTACCATGCATCCAAGCATTCAGTGCAGATGAACATAAGGTATATACATGCATGGAGCCTAAAATTTATCTTGACCTCTAACTCAACACTGAAACACAAGGCATATGGTTGTTTCACTGCTTCAGTCAATTTTCACCTTCTTGAACCACAAATAACATCTGCACTTATGTAACAAAAGTTACCTGGTTTGTTACTGCAAGTGTGGGGCATTTTTGTGCAAGCATAAATGTGCACAATGACACAATTCTTCAATTGCAACACTTCACGTCACATACATTCACTGCTAACTGCCATGGCACTTGTTCCGGTAACAGCAAAAGACAAGCGACAATAACAATCACATCTGTTTCCTATATTTGATAATTCTCATGCAACTTTATGGTGCACACATGAGTCATGATGTAAAGCAGTGTTGCCATATGGTACTGAAGCACTCATCTCACCCACTTATGGCAGAGTGTCCCTTGACACAATGCCTTTGCGTGTAGCTCTCATAATGTCCCATAAGTGTGACTGTGAAACATAAACATCTTATATAATATAATCCTAGAAGACAATTTTAACCTTGATATTCTTGTTTATCACATCTAAATCTATAAATTACAGCTACTTTCATTTCTGTAAAAGGAAAAAGTGATAATTTTTGGACCAGTGTTAGCAGCAGCTGGTTAGCCTCCCCACATTGCAAAACCAACAGCCCATTGGCACCTTTACCCATCTGTGCATCATATAACGAGGCCTAAAGCTGTATTTCACTGAGACCTCTACACATTACAGTCAGTCTCAAAGAGGATGCGAGTGACATGTATTAGGAGTAATTTCATCATCCAGGATCAAATCAAAGTGGAAAACTTAATGAAGCAATACATTTTGTTTACATACTGAAATATTCATTTTGTTCCTTCCCCATATCATCAAAATCTGTAGCTTTACCATTTTTCAATTTCTTAATGAATTTTTAGGTTTTCAGAGTGATATCAGTAGGATATCAGGACCAGTTAAAATCCTGACAATGGTCTTTCCCGAAGTCACTCATGTGCAATTGTGTATGATACATTCAAGGTCAAGATATAACCTGATACCTATCACATGTTCTTCAAACATCACCGATGCCTGTAGGACAATGTTGTGACATAAAAATAATAGGACAATGAAGGTCACATATTCACTGTACCAATTCTGGCTCAGGTAATGATCTAAAACAAGGTCACTCTCCCTCAATTGATCTAGGCCAATAGGAATACTTAAGAAAGGTGGGAAATCAAGTCCTCCTCCCCTTTTATTTCTGTAGATCAGCTGTGTGAGCCTTATGATTCTTGGTCAGCTAACCACAGTGAAAGGAATGGCTACCAGGTTTCTTAAAAATAACTTTTCTTTGCCAACAACTTTTTGCAATGCATATAATTTTTATTAACAGTTTTTTAGTACAGAGAGATGCTTTAATATAAAACTTAAATTTATATATACACACAAATTATTGTTGTGGGGTTTCAATGTAAATTTTCTGAAAGAGTCTGGTAGATAGAATGACCTTGAAGTATTAATTGCTTCTTTCAATTTGACATAATTTATTGATTTTGTTTTTACTACTTGGGTAGAAGAGGAAAGCAGCACACTGATATATAATGTTTTTATATAACAAGGTAATTTTAACCAAATAAAATATTTTCCTGTTAAGAATAGTCTTTCTGATCATGATGCACAGCTAGTTACAGTATCTGATGTAGCTCCATACTGTAATGCAAAACAGTTCTTGAAAATAGTGCATTCAGTAAATGATTAACAGATGCAAATTTTAGGGAAAGCATGCAACAGTTAGACTGGGATGAGGTTACAGAAACCTGATGCTAATTTAAAATTTAACCTGTTTCATGATATGGTTGTGAGTGTATTTGAAAACAGTTTCCCTCAGATAAGCCATGGCTTACTAAAGGGGTAAAAAAAATTGTGAACAGGAAAGGGAACTTTATCTTATAGCTAGAAGGAATAATTATTCAGAAAGACTCAAACATTTTAAAAACTACTGCACTGTGTTAAGAAAAGTTATTAAAAAGACCAGAAGTATGTGCATTATGTCTGAGATTAGCTTGTTTGATAGTAAAATTAAAACAGTTTGAAATATTCTTAAAAGGTGAACAGGGCAACAAGAGCATTGGAAGACTGTATTTCGATCAAACTCAATGAAAATTTGTTAATAAATGTCAGAAGCAGAAAATATTTTAATTATCTTTTTTAAGTGCTGTAGAGAAAATAGAATTCAGCTGTTCATAAGAAATTGCTAGGCTGTATTGGAAGAGGCAATACCTATACAATTTGATAAAACTGAAATTCAGCCTACCTATCCTAGTGAAATTACAAAAGTAATAGAGTCACTCAAAAGTAAATGCTCACATGGAGTTAGTGGCATTTCTAATAGAGTACTTAAAGCTTGTTCCCAACAGATAATTAGGATTCTCAGCTACAGTAGCTAACTGAAACAGGGCACTTTTCTGGATAGACTGAAATATGCCACTGTTAAACCATTGCATAAAAAGGACAGGTCTCATGCTAAGAGTTACCACCCAATCTCACTTCTCACAGCTTTATCAAAAATTCTTTAAAATAATGTATTCAAGACTAGCTTCACATATTTGTGAAAATGAAGTACTAACAAATAATGTCAGTTTAGTCTCCCAAAGGCTCTTGACAGAAAATGCTATATATGCTTTCACTGATCAAATATTAAATGCTCTGAATCCAAATGGGATTTTTTGTGGTTTCTCAAAGGTTTTTCACTGTGTGTGTCATGAGATTCTTCTAGATAAGTTCAAGTTATGTGGTATGAGTGGGACAGTGCACAAATGGTTAAATTCATATTTAACTGGAAGAATCTAGAAGGTTGAAATTAACAGTACAGTTACTCTACAAAAATCAGCAGCATTCTCTAACTAGGGAGGTATGAACAATTGTTCTTAATATACAGTGAAGAGGCAAAGAAACTGGTACATCTGCCTAATATCGTGTAGGGCCCCCATGAGCATGCAGAAGCGCCCCACCATAATGTGGTATGGACTCGACTAATGTCTGAAGTAGTGCTGGAGAAAATTGACACCATGAATACTGCAGGGTTGTCCATAAATTCCTAAGTGTACGAGGGGGTGGAGATCTCTTCTGAGCAGCATGTTGCAAGGCATCTCAGATATGCTCAATAATGTTGATGTTGGGCGAGTCTGGTGGCCAGCAGAAGTGTTTAAACTCAGAAGAGTGTTCCTGGACATGTGGGGTGTAGCATTGTCCTCCTGGAATTGCCCAAGTCTGCCGGAATGCACAATAGACATAAATGGATGCAGGTGATCAGAGAGGATGCTTTGTACATGTCACCTGCCAGAGCTGTATCTAGACGTATCAGGGGTCCCATATCACTCCAACTACATATGCCCCACACCATTACAGATCCTCCACCAGCTTTAACAGTCCCCTGCCAATATGTAGGGTCCATGGAGTCATGAGGTTGTGTACATGCCCGTACACATCCATCCCCTCAATACAATTTGAAATAAGACTCGTCTGATCAGGCAACATGTTTCCAGTCATCAACAGCCCAGTGTTGGTGTTGATGGGCCCAGGTGAGGTGTAAAGCTTTGGGTTGTGCAGTCATCAATGGTACACAAATGGGCCTTTGGCTCTGAAAGCTCATATCAATGATGTTCCATTTAATGGTTCACATGCTGATATTTATTGATCACCCAGCATTGAAATCTGCAGCAATTGGTGGAAGGGTAGCACACCTGTGATGTCAAATGATTCTCTTCAGTCATCATTGTTACTGTTCTTCCAGGATTTTTTTCCAGCCCAATGATGATTATAGAGCAGGGTGAAGGTCTGTTGTGTTTTCTGATGAAACCTGGTTCTGTCTCGGTGTCAGTGATATCCTTGTGTTGTTTGGAAGGAGGCCAGCTAAGGGCCTGCAACCAACCTGTCTGCATGCAAGACACACTGAATCTACACCTGAAGCTATGGTCTGGGCTATGATTTTGCATGGCAACAGGTGCACTCTATTAGTTATCCTATGCATCCTGACTGCAAATTTGTACGTCAGTCTGGTGGTTCAACCAGTTATGCTGCCATTCATGAATAGCATACTAAGCTGTGTTTTACAACAGGATAATGCTCATCAACATACCGTTGTTGTAACCCAATATGATCCACAGTGTACTGACATGTTGCCTTGTTATGCTAAATCACTAGATCTGTCTCTAATTGAGCACATATGGGACACCATTGAACAACAAATCCACCATAATCTGCAACTGGCACTAAGTGACCCTGTATTGACCAAACAAGTACCACAGGCATGGAACTCCATCCCACAAGCTGACATGTGGCATCTGTGCAACACAATGCACGTACACTTGAATTCTTGCATTTAACCTTCTGGTGGTTACACTGGTTTTAATGTATCAGTATGTCACATTTTCAGTGATTTATCTCGCACTTACATTAACCTGTGATCTTGTAATGTTAATCACTTCAATATGTTAGCTAGACAAATATATTCCAGAAATATCATTACTTACATTAATTATTTCTTGATGTCGCAATTTCTTTTTTGTCACAGTATATACAGTTCACTTCTGTACATACACGTACATCCACAAAGCTATGACAGACATTACCATGACACAACAGACTGACTTGCTGTTGCAATGCAGTATGCAACTCATGGCCCTCTGACCAAAAGATTAATTGCTGCACCATATGAGGATGTTCATCATCAGGACACAAACACTACTTACTATCAGTGATCGTTAGCCACCATGAGGCTGCACGATGAACACCCTCAGCCCTTCTATGGGTGGCATCAGCATCTACACAGTATGAGAGCATCCTCGATCTGAGCCCTACAAACTCCACACTCTGCGAGTCATTTGCCTCATGTTTCAGCATTCTGATAACTCTCTTCTTCTGAGGTATTATTCTGTAAGGATTATCAGTCGCAAATCCAGATGTGTCGAACTCCTCAGCATTGCACCTAAATTCTTCATATGGACCATAGTCTGTTAGCCAGTAGATCAAACTGTCTGTAAGTTGACACTAGCGAAGACTACAAAGAAGCCAAGGAAATGGGGTATCTTGTAAAACAAAAAGAAAACTGTATCTGTCAATCCGAAACAGTTCCGATGTTGATGCTATAGCACATTACAAGAAATACTGCAAAATATTGAAGACTGTAATACGGACATCAAAGCAAATATATTATAAGGAAAAGATAGTCATATCAGATAACAAAATAAAGACAATATGGGATATAGTGAAGGAGGAGACTGGTAGAACCAGACATGAAGAGGGACAAATAGCATTAAGAGTAAATGATACACTGATGACAGACATGTATAGTGTTGCAGAACTTTAAAAAAATTTATAACTGTTACTGACAATATGGGGTTATCAGGGTGTGTAGATGCTGCTATGGAATACCTCAGACCAGACATTTCAAGTAACTTCCATAATATGAATTTGACCCTCACTACCCCAGCAGAAATTATATCCGTCATAAAATCTTTAAAATCAAAAAAATCTAGTGGGTATGATGAAACATCAACAAAGTTAATTAAAGAACGTGATTCTGATTTAAGTAACATATTAAGCTATCTGTGTAACCAGTCATTTATCAGTGGCATATTTCCTGAATGGTGGAAATACGCTGAAGTTCAGCCACTTTTTAATAAGGGAGATAAAGAAATAGCATCAAATTTCCATCCAATTTCACTTTTGCCAGAATTCCCAAAAATTTTTGAAAAAGTAATGTACAATCAGCTTTATAACCATCTTATCTCAAATAACATACTGTCAAAGTCACAGTTCGGATTTCTAAAGGGTTCTGATATCGCTTACAGTGAAAATGTGCTTAATTCATTAGATAAAAAATTGCAGGCAGCTGGTATTTTCGTGATCTGTCAAAGGCATTTGAGTGTGTAAATCACAATATCCTTGTAAGTGAATTAGAATATTACAGTGTAACAGGAAATGCTGCAAAATGGTTCAAATCTTATATCTCTGGCAGGAAACAAAGGGTGTTATTAGGAAAGAGACATGTATCAAGCTATCAAGCATCATACAACTGGGATCTAATTACATGTGGGTTCCCACAAGGTTCCATTTAAGGGCCCTTACTTTTCCTTGTGTATACCAATGACCTTTTATCAGTAACATTACCAGAAGCCAAGTTCATTTTGTTTGCCGATGCTAGAAACATTGCAATAAATAGCAAATCGAGTGTAGTCTTAGAAAGGTTAGGTACTAAAATATTTATCGACATTAATCACTGGTTTCTAGTTAATTCTTTGTCACTAAACTTTGAAAAACCACACTACATGCAGTTCAGAACTTGGAAGGGGTGTCCTGCGAGTATATGCCTAACATACAATGACAAGCAAATAGAAGAAGTGGACAGTGTTAAATTCTTGGGATTACAGCTTGATAATAAATTCAACTGGGAGGAGCACACCACAGAACTGCTGAAGCGTCTTAACAAATTTCTATTTGCAATGCGAAATGTGTCAGACATAGGGGATATAAAAATGAAAAAGCTGGCATACTATGCTTACTTTCATTCCATAATGTCATATGGGACTATTTTTTGGGGCAGTTCATCAAGCAGGGCTAAAGTTTTCTGGGCACAAAAACGTGCAGTAAGAGTTATACGTGGTGTGAATTCAAGAACGTCCTGCAGAAGCCTGTTTAGGGAACTAGGGATACTAACTACTGTTTCCCAATATATTTATTCCTTAGTGAAATTTGTCATTAAAAATATATCACTTTTTCAAATCAACAGCTCAATACATGGAATCAGTACTAGAAATAAGAATAATCTTCTCAAGGATTTAAAGTCACTTAGTCTTGTACAAAAAGGTGTGCATTATTCAGGAACACACATTTTCAATAACTTGCCAGCAGCCATAAAAAGCTTAACAACCAATGAAATTCAGTTTAAAAGAAGCCTGAAGGATTTATTGGTGGCCAACTCCTTCTACTCCATTGACGAATTTCTCAGTACAACTAACTGATATATATATATATATATATATATATATATATATATATATATATATATATATATATGTTTAGTATAACTTCTACACAATTTCAGTGCAGTAATGTGTTCATTGTAAATAAGTGTGTGTGTGTGTGTGTGTGTGTGTGTGTGTGTGTGTGTGTGTATGTGTGTGTGTGTGTGTGTGTGTGTGTGTGGTAATGTGTTCATTGTAAATAAGTATTTAGTAGTTGTATTACAAGTGTATTACCTTATAAATAAATAAAAAACTTTTCTTTAATATTAAATACAGTGCATTAGTGTTTGTAAAATGATTCTTTCATACTGCGTTCATTAAAAAATGACGACCATGCCACTTGGGACCTGTAGAATGGTACATTAACTTTTTTATGCGAGTTGTAAATATTGTCATGTATTGTAGTTTTTCTGACATGTTCTACATCCTGGAGGACCTCCTCACTGTGAATCAATTGGAATGAAAGTAAATCTAACTTAATCTAATCTAATCTGCTTTCACAGACATGTAATAGAATCGGAACAGGTGACGTTTGGAGAGGTCAAGAACACACACAGTGGTACAGACAGTCTTCATGAACTCTACCGAAACCTTAGCCATCTCCACAGTGATTAGACCTTCACTGAAGATTGCGACCCACTTAAAATTTTGCCTGGGAAAGTAATCTCGTGCACCATAACGCCCATACCACCGGTAAACTAAATCAATATCGCGACAGTTTCTAACATTCTCTATGCTTTTGCCGAAAGCTGAATTATATATTTCTAAAGCCTTTTTCGAAATAACATGTCATGAGAGCCCCTGATCAGTGTTTAAATCAATATATTCCTTCAACCAGGGATGCTGTTAGAAGGAAATGCTGTGGGTGATTCTAAGAAGTTGCATTCCTAATATGAGACACTGGTGAAATCTTAGGTAGTGCAGAATGTATCGGTCGTTCTGAAAGTAATGCCTCCTATTTTTATTCACGGAAACCACAGGAGATACATAAATCACAACAGCACAGCTAAACAGAGTAATATTTCAGCTGCAGACTGTCATTTTTGCACACAGTCACCAACTTTCGTTATGCACTTTTGGCAACAATGAACCAACGTCTGCATGCCGCATTTGTAAAAATTGGAACCAGCTGAGGCTAACCATTTCCTTACAGCTCTGAGAAGAGCATCTGAGCCTTGAAAATGTTGCTCAGGTAGTCTATCTTTCAGAAGTCCAAAGGGATGGAAGTCTCAATGTGCTAAATCAGGACTGTACAGTGGATGTGGTAAGACAGTCCAGTCGAATTTTGCAATGAGTTGCATGGTCGCAAAACAGGTGTGAGGCTTGGCGTTATCATGTTGCAGGTGAAAGTTGGCCTTCTTCTCTGGTTTTACCCTGGAAATTCGGGCTTTCAGCTTAGTCAGTGTTGTCTTGTAGCGTGCTGAATTGACAGTTGCTCCAGTCTCGAGGACATTCAAAAGAACCATACCCTGGATATTCCAGAAGACTGTGCACATCACTTTGCCTGTGGACAGCTGTGTCTTAAGTTTCTCCTTTGACAGAGAATTCGCATGTCGCCATTCCTTGGACTGTCTTTTGGATTCCGGCTCGTAGTGGTGACACTATGTCTCATCTCCGGTGACGGTGCCATTCAGAAAATTGTCACCTTCAGCTTCATATTGGTCCCGAATGGCCCGACAAATTTCCATTTGATGAGTTTTTTGTTCTTCTGTAACCATCTGCAGGACCCATCTCCCACAGACTTTGTGAGAACCAAGATGTTACAACATTGTTTCCAAGGCATTACAGCCGACATTCAGCTTTGCACACAAGTCTGTGGGCGTTATCCTCCGATCAGCAAGGATGAGTTGATCAAGACGCTCTTCATTGCGAGGGATGACAGCGGTGCAGGGTCGACGGGGCTGTGGCTTGTCATACACACTCTTTTTACTACCTTGAAAGTGCCGTATCCAACGCCTCACACTGCTCGACCTGTAGTATCATCTCCATCCACCTTTAGCAAGCGTCGATGGATTTCAATCGGAGCAGTTTCTTCAGCAGTGAGGAATTCAGTCACACATCGCTCTTTTACACACGCGTCCATATCAGACTCCAGTTTGGAACACTCATCTGCTAGCGTCAACCATCGCAGAACAACGGAACTACCTGCAAATGAAAGAGGAAGGTTCAACCATTAGCACTACACCAACGACATCGGGCGCGGACATCTAAAGTCATCACAAAAAATAGGAGGCATTACTCTCGGAATGACCCTTGTATGATCCATGTGGTGGAGTGTATAGATAGCTTAACTGCACAGTTATAGGACACTGTCTGGTATACTTTGGTGCATATGTCCAATAATTAATCCGAATGGACGTGCTACACAGTCATCTATCTATCAGTCTACGCTTGCATATAGCGGTGACGTCTTAGTCGAGAAATTCGTATAATCTGCGAAAGTTGTGCGAGTAAATATACGTTGGAAACGTGTAGCATTAAGCTTGAATGTACTAACACAAATTCAACTGAGAAGCTCAAAATTGGCCATCCGGAAAAGAACACTGTGGAAGTATGAAAGAGACGAAGAAACGGTCGGCCCCGCCCAGTCGTTAAGTGTGACAGGTTTGTTAAATAGAAGTCCGTCCTCGATTCTGATTGACTGGAAGACTTATATGTTAAATCATTTCATGGAAGTGGTGAAGTCGAGAAACCTCGGAGGGGGGGGGGGGGGGGGGGTAAGATATAAGATATCTGAGGGTGAGGTGATGTTTTCATAGAAGTTAGCTAGACCCTCCAAGATACTGCTTCTACAAAAAGCGTGTTAGTTCCTCCTGATCTGGCATACGCCGATTATTGTGCAGAAATGTGCGTAACATAAATAAAAGACATGAGGGGTTTTTAATTGTAATTAAACCCTTTATTCCTCGATAAATATGTGATAACATCGATGTAGCGGGAGAGTTTTGCTACTGGGCCGTGTGAAACGATAGTCAACTGTTGTGAGTATGGACGTACCATAATTTTTCTGATACTATACACCTGTTGTTGTTGTTATTGTGGTCTTCAGTCCTGAGACTGGTTTGATGCAGCTCTCCACGCTACTCTATCCTGTGCAAGCTTCTTCATCTCAAAGTACCTACTGCAACCTACATCCTGCTCAATCTTTTTAGTGTATTCATCTCTTGGTCTCCCTCTACGATTTTTACCCTCCACACTGCCCTCCAAAACTAAATTGGTGATCCCTTGATGCCTCAACACATGTCCTACCAATCGATCCCTACTTCTAGTTAACTTGTGCCACAGACTTCTCTTCTCCCCAATCCTATTCAATACTTCCTCATTAGTTATGTGATCTACCCATCTAATCTTCAGCATTCTTCTGTAGCACCACATTTCAAAAGCTTCTATTCTCTTCTTGTCCAAACTATTTATCGTCCATGTTTCACTTCCATACATGGCTACACTCCATACAAATACTTTCAGAAACGACTTCCTGACACTTAAATCTATACTCGATGTTAACAAATTTCTCTTCTTCAGAAACGCTTTCCTTGCCATTGCCAGGCTACATTTTATATCCTCTCTACTTCAACCATCTTCAGTTATTTTGCTCCCCAAATAGCAAAATTCCTTTACTACTTTAAGTGTCTCATTTCCTAATCTAATTCCCTCAGCATCACCCGATTTAATTCGACTACATTCCATTATCCTCGTTAAATGGTAAATGGAAATCTTATGCTGTTGGAGTGTAACGTTACTGTGGTTAGTGTTCCGCCGGCCGGAGTGGCCGTGCGGTTCTAGGCAGGTTCGAATCCTGCCTCGGGCATGGATGTGTGTGATTTCCTTAGGTTAGTTAGGTTTAATTAGTTCTAAGTTCTAGGCGGACGTGGGTGGGACTATGTCTGGTCGTAAGGGACACAGTTGTGTTTTTTAATAGGTCACTTATAAAGGGAAGCTGACATTAAATACAACTGCTTCAATGAATTTTCTATCGCAGAACAGCGAACCCAAGCGGAGGCTTCTATAGTTGGTAGCAGGAGACGCAGGACTTGCAGGAGCCCATTTTAGAAAAAAGGAAATAAAACTCCACGTGTGTCTCTTCTTTGTTCTGTAGAGTGAGCACCAGGTATCTCACTTTGTTCTATGATCTACGTGCTCCTGGTGAGGGATCTGGGCCTTCGGCTGCTTGCGACTGCTACGGTCACAGGTTCGAATCCTGTCTCGGGCATGGATCTGTGTGATGTCCTTAGGTTAGTTATGTTTAAGTAGTTCTAAGTTCTAGGGGACTGATGACCACGGCAGTTGAGTCCCATAGTGCTCAGAGCCATTTGACTTCAGCTGCTGTGTGGCTGGCACATCTGCTTGCATCGGGCTACGCCAGTGGCCGGTTCTTCCAGCCAGTTTTTTTTGCGTTTCGTAAACGCCACCATGATATACAATTGCTTTGGTAAAGTGGAATCTGCCATAGTGTACAGACAATATCCCCTGAATTATAGATTGTTGTGCAACCGAAAAATGATAGAGTTTTTTCCGATATGTGAATAGATTGCGTGAAACAGACTGTTCTGTGATGACTAAACTGCTTACAAAACTACAACGTAGTAATCTGCTGCTATTGCAAATTATGGTCTGCTGGGTATGGTCTTATTCTTCAAGTACAGATGACAAAAACTTTATGCACAAGTCGGTAGAGGCGAGTTATGGAGCAAATGTGTCCAAAGTCAGAACACAGGCGGTATTTGTTTTCCATGTAGCGGTGAAATCTTGTAGGGCTCTGCTAGGAGATGTTAGGAAGTTCTATTATAAAGCATGCTCAGACGACTTGTTTTTTGCGTTTTGTAAATGCCACCATGATATACCACTGTATTTGTAAAACAAGATCTGCCAGAGTGTGAAAACAAATTCTTTTGAATTATAGCTTGTTGTTGCCAAACGTAAAATGATAGTGTCTTTTCCGACATGTGAACAGATACCGTGAAAGGCTGTATTCTGTAACGTTACTTCATGCGTCTCAAATTTTTGTAATAACCACGTGTACAACAATTTATTTACATATACTGACCTGAATGTCAGAGACGCTCTAAAACCATGCTGTAATTTTGTCCATCAACCTGAAAGAAATCGGTTAACACGGATGTTTCATTAGACAGTACTATTTTTCTTAGGTGTTTAATGTTCTCACTTTTTCTGTACTCTGATGAAAATTTCAAAATAAAGAGTACATTCTGCAGTGATTGATAGTTTTCAGAGCAACACAGTGGAAGTTTTTTATATAGAAGATGTGAGATAAGTTAATACATCTGTCAGATGTATAACTATAGAGTTCCAGCCTCTGCAGTTTGCTCATCTGTATTCGACAGCAATGCTGTAGTTTATTCACTTTGTTAGACGTCACAAAATAACAGGAGGTGGGGAGAGGAAGAGAGATGTGAATTGTATTCTGGAGTCGAACGTAAAGATGACTGTATAGATCCTGTTCTATACTGATAATTCAGTTGTCTGAAATGAGTGTAATACCCTCGTGCATGAGGAATGCTAGTAATATATCTACGAAACTTATGCAAAAAAACACATTTTTTAAAAACTCTCTAATATAAAACAAAAATTTTAGTTATATTTTTTCCTCCATCTAAAAATTTATCTATGTCGATGAACGAAATTTTCATTTAATAAAAAAAATGAATTTATTTAAAACACTAAATTTAAAAATACAAATTTTCCAAAATTTATTCAAACGCTACAACATGAACTGATTTATACTTATTTTCGTTTTTACCTCAATAAATAAAATGTGATCCCATAATTTTCTGTGATTTATCATTGTCTTCTGAAAATATGTTAGTATATATATATATATATATATATATGGAAGAGTATATATATATATTGATACAAAATCTCACTTGGCGTACCCATAGTAGCACACAGCAACAGAATTAATGTAAGAGACTGTTGTTGTTGTTGTTGTTGTGGTCTTCAGTCCAGAGACCGGTTTGATGCAGCTCTCCATGCTACTCTATCCTGTGCTAGCTTCTTCATCTCCCAGTACCTACTGCCACCTACATCCTTCTGAATTTGCTTAGTGTATTCATCTCTTGGTCTTCCTCTACGATTTTTACCCTCCACGCTGCCCTCCAATACTATATTGGTGATCCCTTGATGCCTCAGAATGTGGCCTACCAACCGATCCCTTCTTCTAGTCAAGTTGTGTCACAAATTTCTCTTCTCCCCAATTTTAGTCAATACCTCCTCGTTAGTTATGTCATCTACCCATCTAATCTTCAGCATTCTTCTGTAGCACCACATTTTGAAAGCTTCTATTCTCTTTTTGTCTAAACTATTTATCGTCGACGTTTCACTTCCATACATGGCTACACTCCATACAATTACTTTCACAAAAGACTTCAAAAAAATGGCTCTGAGCACTATGGGACTTAACATCTGAGGTCATCAGTCCCCTAGAACTTAGAACTACTTAAATCGAACTAACCTAAGGACATCACACACATCCATGCCCGAGGCAGGATTCGAACCTGCGACTGTAGCAGTCATGCGGTTCTGGACTGAAGCGCCTAAAATCGCTCTGCCACCGCGGCAGGCAGGGCAGAAAAGACTTCCTGACACTTAAATCTATACTCGATGTTAACAAATTTCTCTTCTTCATAAACGCTTTCCTTGCCATTGACAGTCTACATTTTATATCCTCTCTACTTCGACCATCATCAGTAATTTTGCTCCCCAAATAGCAAAACTCATTTACTACTTTAAGTGTCTCATTTCCTAATCTAATTCCCGCAGCATCACCCGATTTAATTCGACTACATTCCATTATCCTTGTTTTGCTTTTGTTGGTGTTCATCTTTTGTCCTCCTTTCAAGACACTATCAATTCCGTTCAACTGCTCTTCCAAGTCCTTTGCTGTCTCTGACAGAATTACGATGACATCAGCAAACCTCAAAGTTTTTATTTCTTCTCCATGGATTTTAATTCCTACTCCGAATTTTTATTTTGTTTCCTTTACTGCTTGCTCAGTATACAGATTGAATAACATCGCGATAGGCTACAACTATATCTCACTCCCTTCCCAACCACTGATTCCCTTTCATGCCCCTCGACTCTTATAACTGCCATCTGGTTTCTGTAAAAAATGTAAATAGCCTTTCGCTCCCTGTATTTTACCCCTACCACCTTCAGAATTTGAAAGAGAGTATTCCAGTCAACATTGTCAAAAGCTTTCTCTAAGTCTACAAATGCTAGAAACGTAGGTTTGACTTTCCTTAATCTATTTTCTAAGACAAGTCGTTGTATTGCCTCACGTGTTCCAACATTTCTACGGAATCCAAACTGATCTTCCCCAAGGTCAGCTTCTACTAGTTTTACCATTCGTCTGTAAAGAATTCGTGTTAGTATTTTGCAGCTGTGGCTTATTAAACTGATAGTTCGGTAATTTTCATATCTGTCAACACCTGCTTTCTTTGGGACTGGAATTATTGTATTCTTCTTGAAGCCTGAGGGTATTTCACCTGTGTCATACATCTTGCTCACCAGATGGTAGAGTTTTGTCAGTGCTGACTCTCCCAAGGCTGTCAGTAGTTCTAATGGCATGTTGTCTACTGCTGGGGCCTTGTTTCGACTTAAGTCTTCCAGTGCTCTGTCAAACTCTTCACGCAGTATCATATCTCCCATTTCATCTTCATCTACATCCTCTTCTATTTCCATAATATTGTCCACAAAAATATCGTATTTGTATAGACTCTCTATATACTCTTTCCATCTTTCTACTTACCCTTCTTTGCTTAGAACTGGTTTTCCATCTGAGCTTTTGATATTCATGCAAATGGTTCTCTTTTCTCCAAAGGCCTCTTTAATTTTCCTGTAGGAAGTAGCTATCTTACCCCCTAGTGATATACGCCTCTACATCCATACATTTGTCCTCTAGCCATCCCTGCTTAGCCATTCTGCACTTCTTGTCGATCTCATTTTTGAGACATTTGTATTCCTTTTTGCCTGCTTCATTTACTGCATTTTTAAATTTTCTCCTTTCATCAATTAAATTTAGTCTCTTTTCTGTTACTCAAGGATTTTTATTAGCCCTAGACTTTTTGCTTACTAGATCCTCTGCTACCTTCACTATTTCATCTCTCAAAGCTACCCATTCTTCTTTTACTGTATTTCTTTCCCCCATTCTTGTCAATCGTTCCCTAATGCTTTCCCTGAAACTCTGTACAGCCTCTGGTTCTGTCAGTTTGTCCTGGTCCAATCTCTTTAAATTCCCACCTTTTTACAGTTTCTTCAGCGCCAGAGTCCACATCTGCCCCTCGAAATGTCTTACAATCTAAAACTTGGTTCCTGTATCTCTGTCTTACCATTATATAATCTATCTGAAACCTGTCAGTATTTCCAGACTTCTTCCATGTACACAACCTTCTTTTATTATTCTTGAACTTCCATGTATACAACCTTCTTTCATGATTCTTGAACCAAGTGTTAGCTATGATTAAGTTCTGCTGTGTGCTAAATTCTACCAGGTGACTTCCTCTTTCATTCCTTACCCCCATTCCATATTCACCTAGTACATTTCCTTCTCTTCCTTTTCATACTATCGAATTCCAGCCACCCATGACTATTAAATTTTCGTCTTCCTTCACTATCTGAATAATTTCTTTTATCTCATCGCACATTTCATCAATCTCTTCGTCATCTGCGAAGCTAGTTGGCGTATAAACTTGTGTTCCTTTGGTAGGCGTGGGCTTCGTGTCTCTTGGCCACAATAATGCGTTCATTATGCTGTTTGTAGTAGCTTACCTGCATTTCTATTTTTTAAATTCATTATTAAACCCACTCCTGCATTATCCCTATTTGATTTTGTATTTATAACCTTGTATTCACCTGACCAGAAGTCTTGTTCCTCCTGCCACCGAACTTCACTAATTCCCACTATATCTAACTTTAACCTATCCATTTCCCTTTTCAAATTTTCTAACCTACCTGCCCGATTAAGGGATCTGACATTCCACGCTCCCACCCGTAGGACGCCAGTTTTCTTTCTTCTGATAGCAACGTCCTCCTGAGTAGTCCCCGCCGGAGATCCGAATGGGGGACTATTTTACCTCCGGAATATTTTACCCAAGAGGACGCCATCATCATTTAACCATACAGTAAAGCTGCATGCCCTCGGGAAAAATTACTGCTGTAGTTTCCCCTTGCAGCACAGTAAGGCTGTTTTGGTTACTGTTACTAGGCCAGATCAGTCAATCATCCAGACTGTTGCCCTTGCAACTACTGAATAGGCTGCTGCTCCTCTTCAGGAACCACACGTTTGTCTGGCCTCTCAACAGATACCCCTCCGTTGTGGTTGCACCTACGGTACGTCTATCTGTGTCGTTGAGGCACGCAAGTCTCCCCACCAACGGCAAGGTCCATGGTTCATGGGGTGGGGGGGTACGTCTGTATGGTTTAATTTAGTATAAAATTTTGTGAATGCAGTGATATTATTTAATCTTGTGTTTCATTCATGTTGCAAGCTATTGTTCCAATTAAACAGCGTCTTGGCAAGGCTGAAGTTCCGTGTTACAAATTATATTAAGATCCAGAACTAACCAAAGCCCTGGAATTATTCAAACTACGAATTCCGATATTTTCAGAAAAGTCATGATCAGTTAACAATGAATGGACCTTACGCAAAAAGCCTTTGTCAAGCGCGAAAAAATTGTAGAAACTGACCACATACAATTATTATTAATTATTATTATTTGCTTGTTCTTCAATATACTTAAACCAGATAGGAAAAGCTGCCATAAATCAAACTGGTATCTTCGTGTCTGGACCTTTTACTGTATTTGCTACATTGTTTTTCTTTGTTGCGTGGATAATGGGATTATATCTGACGAGCCATTGCCACTGAATATTTGTAAAAACCAAACAAAAAGACGAACCAGTGAAATTGTTGATGAAATCTGGAATCCACACTGCATATTTGGATCCTAGGTAAGACATCACATTTTTACATCAGCACACTAGTCCAAGCGCTTTCAGTAATTGTAGCTTGTTAGTAGTTTTGACAAAATTTTCCATAACCGTAGCAGTCATTTTTGCGCAAGGCCGCGTATTTCAAATTATTGTTATCGTATAGTTTCTTACAACAACACAGTCATACCATTCCACAAAATGGCCAACTTGTGTCATGTGCGACGCAATATGGCATGCAGCAATGAATGTTAATTTGTTCACCATTAATTGTAATTCTTGCTCAGTTAAGCCAACATTGTTGCCATACTAAATTAATTTCATGAATTAATTCTCAAACGTGTTTAAGGATTTTTCTTGCAATATACATTACGTGTAGCATGGTGGTAACGCGTGAACAGTTATCAGAAATGGAAAATGTCAGAAAACAGATGCAAACCGAATCCAACTCGGAGATTGGACAAAACATTGACAATGACTCAGCAGGTAACATGCCTATGGACGGAAATTTCGTAAATAGACCGACCACCAGTCAAATAGCTAAATTCAGTTCAGAGCCCATTCTTGTACGTGACGTCATGCCAAACAACATAGCGGGGGCAGAGCAGTCTCAGTTTACAAATATGGCCAGCATGTCTAACACTGTTATCAAGCAAATGACTGAAAACAAAAATCAAATGACTCAAAACAAAAAAGACATTGACGAACACATGACAGTTTTAAAAACGTGACATAATGAGATTAAGCTGAATTAAGAGCACTAAAAAGTTGTGGTGACACTTTGTGTGAAAGAGTAGACAAGATTAACATAAGACTAAGCGGCCAAGTGTCCAAACTTGACTCAAAATTTTCCGAATTGAACTTACAGCAGGAAAAAACCAGAAAATAGGTAAAAGATATTAATATTGTTGTCAAACATTTAAACGCTACATGCAAAGCTGTTCCCACTCAAGTGAAATCTTATCCATCAGTTCATGACTCAATAAAAACACGCATTACTGTAATTGAAGGCAAAGTTAACACTATGGATAAACAAGTTACAGACAAACTGCAATTGCACACTGACAATCATTTTGCCAACAGTAATAAAGAATTTTATGACTGGGTTGATCAGAAACATAAATATTTTGACCAATGTGTAGAGGAAAAATTACCATCAGTTGTGCACGACACCGTAGCCTAATTTGTTAAAAATTATAAAGATGTCATAGCTGAGGCAGCTCAATCCAACGCAGCACGACAGAAACAACTAAGCGATGACATACGATCGGAGTGTAGTAATACTAATAAACACAGTGCTCGCTTTGGTACTGAAAACATATGTATGACACCTATTCCCCGTACAAAACACACACCACACAGCAACAACTGTACACACCCGTACACATGGCACCTAATTACGATAGCGACATTTATCGGCAGTACATTCCATCCCATTAACCAGCCGATCACTACAATAATTAGAGTGAAAGCAATCGACATTACAGTGTGAAAGAAGAAGAAAGTCTGATTAAACATCGGTAATTTCAACCTTCCATCCCAGAAAAACATAGTGTACATCCTGCAATTTTATGAAAGCATTTAGAAATGTGTTCCCAAGAGCATGGAGTGACCGAAAGTGAATGTCTTACGTTGTAGGTTACGTCCAGGGTGACGCAGTTGTCTAGGCATATAATGTAGCTGAGAGATGCGTGACATATCAAAAATTTGAAATATCTCTCTTGGCCAAATTTTGGTCGCAGTCGGTACAAGAACGTCTACGGAAACACATTGGGGAACCAGAGCCCTACAATGCTAAACATGGCAATTTTCGGCGGTATTTTGAGAAATATTTGAATATGGACCACTTTCTCGATGAACCTGTAGCTACGCGCGATATATTCCGCGGACTGAAAGCCAGATTACCTTCAAACATCTCCTTAGAAAAATTAAGAGTAACAATGCAGGTAAACCTCTTACGTTATCTGATTTTCAAACAGCTGAGCAAAACTGAACATACTCAGACATTTCTCTCTTTACTTCTTCTGATCAACAGTAAACTGACACACTTTTTTAGCGCAACGCAATCTGACTTTCAATAATCCCTACAAAAGAATGGCCCTGACTAGCAATAACCTATACCTTTCATGAATCACTTACCTCACAAAAATCTTCGTTACTCCAACTACTGCAATACAGCGTGCACCAATACCGCCAGCTAAATAAAAGATTCTAACTACTGAACGCGCTAACTACTGATAGGCATAGTTAGCAAATGAAAGATTTTGATGCAGAACAAACAATGTATTTACCTTAATAGTGTTCAAAAGTCATTATGTATATGTATATATATATATATATATATATATATATATATATATATATATATATATATATTTTTTTTTTTTATGACATCCAGTCTTACAAATTTCCTTTTTCTGATGGACACACGACCAGATCATCCGCTCTCAGAACTCTGCCATCTCTCTCCCCACATCCACTATGCTGGCGACCCACCTCCAACTGCACAATGCTACACGCTGTTCACATCCAACTGCCCATCGCTACAATAGCGAATATTCTAACAATGCCAACCATCCACAGACTGCACACAGCACAATCAGCGAGTTTCATACAGAGCGCTATGTGGTGTTACCAACATAAAAATCTAAACAGCCTACTTACATAGCTCCCATGCTCCCCACCAAAAATTTTACAAATTGTTTTGGGCAGTGTCCAATACCTTTTGCTAAAAATTTTTATATCAACGCTAACAAGTATATCAAATGCACACACTTATCGATACAATGTTGGTCAAAAGCAAAAACGTTCTCACAGTCCATAAAGACAGTCCTGATCATTCATCACAGTAGTAATTGCAGTTTTTTTCTCAAATTCTGAGCAGTAAAAGAAATTCCATGCAGTCTTTAAGAAGTAGTGTTGTCCTTCCAATGGAAGGACAGTGCTGACTCTTGACATGCAGACAGGTAATGTGTCACAACAGAGCAAACCCACAGCAGAATCAGTCGAAGTTTTGAAGAATATTGGTAGATAGATTATCACAGAGCAGACCCACTGTAGTCCTGGTAAAGATTATGGTATTGGTGGGCCACCAGAGGTGCAGACCCACTGCAGTCCTTGTAGAGGTAATGGTATTGGTGGGCCATTAAAGGTGCAGACCCGATGTAGTCCTTGTAGAGATAATGGTATTGGTGGGCCATTGAAAGTGCAGACCCTCTGTAGTCCTTGTAGAGATGTGCAGCAGCCATCTGTTGCGACTGTGTGGGTACACAATCACCATTGAAGAGTCTTGCGGACAATATAGCAAGTCCATGAACCACCACTTGTGCAATCACAAAAAATTTTTTTGAAATGTTCTTAAAACCAGCAATGCTGTTAAGCTGTCCCTTGTTGAATTATCAACACATGTGCAATCACCAAGAGTCCCTTTTTTTCACATATTGTGCATATATTATGACCAACAGAAATGTGTGCAGTGAAATGATACTTAATTTGAAGAACTGGTGTCTATACAATTACAAATTTACGACATGAAAATACGATTACAAAGGTACAAAATACATCATTAAAGAACATAGTAATACAGATAACATTTGTAGCAATATAGGCTTTACAAAAGAATAGAATTAAACATATACATCAGTGTTGTAGGAATTATGACATAAGTAAATAAATAAAAAAAATGAGAAGAGCTTTCGAATGATTAACTTCACACATGACCATTGAAACAGAACGGAATAAATAATGTTTAAACATCTTTACAAAGTAAATAACATAGAATTAGAAAAATTCTCCAACATAACTCTTATCAGATAAACACATAAAGACAGGAAGAACACAAATACACAAGGGTACACAAACACATAGTTGGATAACACAAAAGGAATGGACAGGGTTTGTTTTCAGTATGACATTTGGTACTGCAGTATTTATCATATATGATTTGCATACAAAACTTTCTTTACTTCTTGGAGATCTCCCTGAGTTCATCATTAATCCCAAAAAGTTCTCTCTATACCTGCTTTCTGTATTCTATTCATATCCTCTTTCAAAATAATTATTCTTCATTGTGCACTAATTTTTTCTCCCAAACCCTTTTTTTATATAACTTCTCAATGAATTTCTTCCAATTCATCGCAACTCATTCTCTTTTATAGCCTACCCCCTCTTAAGCTAACTACTGAGCTTTGTATATATATATATATATATATATAATGGAAGGAAACATTCCACGTGGGAAAAATTATATATAAAAACAAAGATGAGGTGACTTACCGAACAAAAGCGCTGGCAGGTCGATAGACACACAAACAAACACAAACATACACACAAAATTCAAGCTTTCGCAACAAACTGTTGCCTCATCAGGAAAGAGGGAAGGAGAGGGGAAGACGAAAGGAATTGGGTTTTAAAGGAGAGGGTAAGGAGTCATTCCAATCCCGGGAGCGGAAAGACTTACCTTAGGGGGAAAAAAGGACAGGTATACACTCGCACACACGTACATATCCATCCACACATACAGACACAAGCAGACATATTAGACATATTAATATGTATACCTGTCCTTTTTTCCCCCTAAGGTAAGTCTTTCCACTCCCGGGATTGGAATGACTCCTTACCCTCTCCTTTAAAACCCAGTTCCTTTCGTCTTCCCCTCTCCTTCCCTTTTTCCTGATGAGGCAACAGTTTGTTGCGAAAGCTTGAATTTTGTGTGTATGTTTGTGTTTGTTTGTGTGTCTATCGACCTGCCAGCGCTTTTGTTCGGTAAGTCACCTCATCTTTGTTTATATATATATATATATATATATATATATATATATATATATATATATATATATATATATATATATCTATATATATATATATATATATATATATATATATATATATATATATATATATATATATACTAAGGGACAAGGCAATGTAGCAGCACAAAACAATTAACACAAACAGCAATGACAAAAAATGCAAATTGGCAAGGCAAGCAGCAGTCTATCTAGATTAACAAAGGAAATCCAACATTACAACTAATTTTAGCCAATGTGCAACAACAAGCAAAAATAAATCTGTAGTAAAATTGGGGCAATACAATGTAAAATTCAGTGGAACTATGCCTGGCAAACAGCAGCAGCAAATGCAATAACTTATACCTAAACATGATAAAGCTCAACCAGAAAGAATATTACAGTAAAGATAGGAAATGTCTAATACCTATGTCAGATCTTAACACTACAGTGATGCATCACCTTAACTTACTCTGCCAAAAAGTTACCAAATCGAAAAAATTATGTATGCATTTCCTGTGACAGGAAATGTCTATTTGTCCTCCCTTTTTTTAAGAAAGTAGATCATACAATTATTATTTAATGGATCTGTAGGCATAAAATAGTGATATTGGTACATCTATTAAATTTTATTTTAATCAGTGCTGCAGTGCAACTAGAAACTCGATATTAAACAAAATGAGCAAATATATACATAAAGTAAGGCGTGAAACGCCATTCACTAGCCATTTGGCATTTCATAAGGCAGTAAAAAATCTCTCAACTAGCAAGAAAACAGACATAAAATTTTTTTCATCATTTTATTAGGCATTTCAGTAAAAATCAGAAATTACGAGCTCCAAAGTGTAATCATGAATTTCCAAGTATGAGCGTGTTGTATTTGCGATGCTTTCTACAAAGGAATGTCAATATCGAGGTTAATGGCCTCTTTTTTCTCCACCTAATGGCTTTTTCCCTCGGTGACTTTTGAGCAGCTGGGCGCCTACAGTGCATTGCGACAAGGTCACTTACCTTCCTTACCGAAATATTTACGCCAGCAGTCTCTGCTACAGTGACAGTCTGATATATAATTTCACACGTTGAGAATTTACGTTACAAATGTGTAGAAACGAAATCTCATGAATAGCATCGTTGTGATACTCACATTCATGCATGTCTGACAGTACGATTCTTGGTTTCCAACATCTTTTTTACAAATCAGAGTCCCTAACCACTACTCATCATTCATATACATATAAATATGTAATCACATTTCTCATATAGTATCATCTTATTGATCATAAACATATCTAAACAGCATAATACACATAGGTGTTGCAATAATAATATCATAGCACCTCATTCAAATCTCAAATAGTCGTAGCTTTCTTCAATACTCTCACAACCTTTAAAAAATGGTCTCTGCTCATTTCAATAAAGTCATCTACCTCAAAAGTACTTCAAAAATCATTATCCCATACCAAATATGGTACCGATGTGTAAAGTTGTATAAGCAAATACCCTATTAGCTAGGGCTCCTAGTGCTTGCCACACGCTTAGTGCACAAAGTAGGCGTTTACCCCCTGAGGATTAATGTAATTATACCCTCAGGTGTTATAGATTACAGCAATGGAATGAAATGCATCATGGAAAACCTTTGTATCTTTGTAATTCAAAAATCTTTATAAATAAATGTCTTAAGTACAAAATTAATCACTCAAATACGTGAACTGTAGCGTTAAACTGTGTGTCTTGTTGTAAGATAATCTCTGTCATTACTTAATGGTAAAAATGTGTCAAGTGTCGTAATCATCGTCGTACTTAAGCAAAGTTTTGTAGAAGTCAATGTACTTACCTCATAATAAACAAAAGTGAAGTGCTATGCATATAGATATCGTAGTTATCACGTACATTACCATGATCAAGAATGTACTATACTATAATGTATTGTTGTGCTACCGGAAAGACTGCATCATTGTAGCTATACGATAAACGTTACTACTAAATCATGTTTTACTTTCCAGAAGAATTCAAAAAATCTGTGTAGATATAAAACAGATCCAGCGCAAAAGCAATAATATAAATTCTGTCACTTATCAGTAGCGTCGCGATATAACCATGTAGCTGTCAAACAAACCAGATACTAAGTCATCTGTAATCTCTCAGAAACTACTTTAAATCCAGAATGTTTTTTCAAGTAAACCAAAATGTTGCATCAAAATCTCATTAGCAGTACTAGTATATGTTCTAATTATGTAGGCCTTATAGTCATAACGTAATCTTGCAACTAACAAGCAAGAATGTACACACACTATAACACTGTGTCGCCTGTTCACTATAACAATGCATTCGTAATTACTGTCTAAATATGTTCCCTAGGTTCTAGACTGGATAGTTAACTTCAAAACATTGTTTCATAGTAGCGATTTCTAAGTGTGACAAAGCGTACTAGCAACGTGAAGTAAAAAATTTTATGGCGAAGACTAAGTTAAAAAGCAGATTATCTCTCAATAAACGGTTTTACATGTGAAATGTGGTGCAATCCTTTACTCTTCCTAGTACGCAGAGTTTCAACTTCAACGCAATTATCATGTGGTATACATTGATAAAGAATGCTCAGACCTTTCTCAAGGATAGCATCTATGTTATTTTTTTCTGAGCCAGTCGGCGCACGTGGCTGTCTGCGATGCGAGTCATTGTCTGTTACCTTTGCTGTCGTGCGTCATTATTGGTATTTGGAATCTAACTTCTACAAATTCACCTTGTCGAGAGGGCCCTACCCTGTTTGAATCCCGCCAGTTCTGATGACATTCAGGCTATCGTTATGATTATATCGTCTGTCGTCATGTCGGTAGTTTCCGTAGTTTCTTTTTGTCAGTCATGTGTGGAGAATTTCTCCCAGAATCGTAACTGCGTGGTGGACCGTTACGTCTGAAGTTATTCTGTCTCCCTTGGTAATAATTATGTTGGTGCCCATATTGTCTGTTTCTCTGATTGTATCTGTCATAGTCATTACCGCTGACAGGTGAACTTTCCCTGTAATTATTATTAATCTGCCAACAGTTGTCATATGGGTGGTGTCTGTTTTGGTCACAATTTGCGTTGTAAGAATAGCCTTGTCGTGTCCAGTTGTTATTTCTGTCATCGCAGAATTGTGACGGATGTGATCTGTAATTGTTGTGTTCCTGTTTTCGCATCCCGCGGTTGTCACTGTAAATTCCCAATTCTTGTAACAGTCCCTGAAAAGCTTCGATGTCGTTTTTGCAACGTCCTGCCAAAATAATATGTCTTAAATGTTCAGGCAGTTTGATTCAGCAAATGTGAATACGTTCTGAGGGGCTGTATGGGTTTGACAGATACTGATTCTTGTGCAACATGTCTTCAAAATATTTGACAAGACTGAAAAATTCAGATTGTTCGAAATGTTTCATGATTCTGATGCTATGTTTCACGCGATCTTGAATAGCTTGAGACCAATATGCTGAGAGGAAGGCATGATAAAATTCTCCTTCACTGTGACAATCATGAAATACCGATCGCATTCTTACTGCTGGTATTCAAATCTGTGCTCTAGTCTGTGCCCCAATGACTAGTTGGGATGAAAACAATGAGAGAATTGATGAAGCCACGCTTGTGGATGAATGTCGTTGCCAGAATTCTTGTTTTGAATTTACGTGTAGTAATGAATAGCTTATATTCAAAGTCATCATGTCGGCGAGTCGCATATCGGTCATTGTTACGTCGTATCGGTGGTTCCATCTCAAAATTTGGCGTACCTTGCCAATCATGAAAGAAGGTTGTATACATGGAAGAACACTGGAGATAGTAGAAGATATCAGATACATTATATAATGGTAAAACAGAGATTTATGAACCAGGTTCTAAATTGTAAGACATTTCCAGAGGCAGATGTGGACTCTGACCACAACCAATTGGTTATGAACTGTAGATTAAAACTGAAGAAACTGCAAAAAGTTGGGAATTTAAGGATATGGGACCTGGATAAACTGACTAAACCAGAGGTTGTACAGAGTTTCAGGGAGAGCATAAGGGAACAATTGACAGGAATGGGAGAAAAAGTACAGTAGAAGAAGAATGGGTAGCTCTGAGGGATGAAGCAGTGAAGGCAGCAGAGGATCACGTAGGTAAAAAGACGAGGGCTAGTAGAAGCCCATGGGTAACAGAAGAAATACTGAATTTAATTGATGAAAGGAGAAAATTTAAAAATGCAGTAAATGATGTAGGCAAAAAAGAATACAAATTTCTCAAAAATAAGATAGACAGGAAGTGCAAAATGGCTAAGCAGGGATGGCTAGGACAAATGTAAGGATGTAGAGGCTTATCTCACTAGGGGTAAGATAGATACTGCCTACAGGAAAATTAGAGAGACCTTTGGAGAAAGGAGAACCACTTGCATGAATATCAAGAGCTTTGATGAAAACCCAGTTCTAAGCAAAGAAGGGAAAGCAGAAAGGTGGAAGGAGTATATAGAGGGTCTATAAGGGCGATGTACTTGAAGATAATATTATGGAAATGGAAGTGGATGTAGATGAAGATGAAATGGGAGATATGATAGTGCGTGAAGAGTTTGACAGAGAACTGAAAGACCTGAGTCGAAACAAGGCCCCCAGAGTAGACAACATTCCATTAGAACTACTGACAGCCTTGGGAGAGCCAGTCCTGACAAAACTCTACCATCTGGTGAGCAAGGTGTATGAGACAGTCGAAATAGCCTCAGACTTCAAGAAAAATAAAATATTTCCAATCCCAAAGAAAGCAGGTTTTGACAGATGTGAAAATTACCCAACTATCAGTTTAATAAGTCACAGCAGCAAAAAGCTAAAGCGAATCCTTACCGGCGAATGAAAAAACTGATAGAAGACGACCTCAAGGAAGATCAGTTTGGATTCCGTAGAAATGTTGGAACATGTGAGGCAATACTGAGCCTAAGACTTATTTTAGAAGAAAGATCAAGAAAAGGCAAACCTACGTTTCTAGCATTTGTAGGCTTAGAGAAAGCTTTTGGCAATGTTGACTGGAATACTCTCTTTCAAATTCTGAAGGTGGCAGGGGTAAAATACAGGGAAGCGAAAGGCTATTTACAATTTGTACAGAAACCACATGGCAGTTATAAGAGTCGAGGGGTATAAAAGAGAAGCAGTGGTTGGGAAGGCAGTGAGACAGTGTTGTAGCCTATCCCCGATGTTATTCAATCTGTATAATGAGCATGCAGTAAAGGAAAGAAAAGAAAAGTTCGGAGTAGGTATTAAAATCCATGGAAAAGAAATAAAAACTTTGAGGTTCGCCGATGACATTGTAATTCTGTCAGAGACAGCAAAGGACTTGGAAGAGCAGTTGAACGGAATGGACAGTGTCTTGAGAGGAGGGTATAAGATGAACATCAACAAAAGGAAAAAGAGGATAATGGAATGTAGTCGAATTAAGTCGGGTGATGCTGAGGGAATAAGATTAGAAAATGAGACACTTAAAGTAGTAACGAAGTTTTGCTGTTTGGGGAGCAAAATAACTGATGATGCTCGAAGTAGAGGATATAAAATGTAAACTGTCAATGGCAAGGAAAGTACTTCTGAAGAAGAAAAATTTGTTCACATCGAGTATAATTTAAATGTCAGGAAGTCGTTTCTGAAAGTATTTGTATGGAGTGTAGCCAGGTATGGAAGTGAAACGTGAATGATAAATAGTTTAGATAAGAAGAGAATAGAAGCTTTCGAAATGTGGTGCTACAGAAGAATGCTGAAGATTAGATGGGTAGATCACATAACTAATGAGAAGGTATTGAATATAACTGGGGAGAAGAGGAGCTTGTGGCTCAACTTGACTAGAAGAAGGGATCGGTTGGAAGTACATGTTCTGAGACATCGAGGGATCACCAATTTAGTATTGGAGGGCAGCGTGGAGGGTAAAAATCGTAGAGGGAGACCAAGAGATGAATACACTAAGTAGATTCAGAGGGATGTAGGCTGCAGTAGGTCCTGGGAGATGAAGAAGCTTGCACAGGATAGAGTAGTATGGAGAGCTGCATCAAACCAGTCTCTGGACTGAAGACCACAACAACAACAACTGCTCTAATCTGTGCCCCAATGACCAGTTGGGATGAAAACAATGAGAGAATTGATGAAGCGTCGCTTGTGGATGAATGTCGTTGCCAGAATTCTTAAATGTTTTGAATTTACGTGTAGTAATGAATAGCTTATAGTCATAGTCATCGTGTCAGCGAGTCGCATATAGATCATTGTTACGTCGTGTCGACGGTTCCATCTCAAAATTTCGCAGCACCTAGCCAATTTCTTTCATAATTTCCGAAATGCCCTGTGTTATTATTTTGTGGCTTTTCCATATTTCTAAGTCCCTCTTCCTGTGTCGGAGCGCGAGTCTCCTCTGAAATATGTAATTCTTGTATTACTTGTGCCAACTGATCTTGTACTTCCCGGATTTCTGTTTTGTTTTGCATATTAATTTGATTTTGATTTTGTTTGAATTTCCTAATTTGTTCGTAAACTTCTGTGTCATTAAAGACGACCGGTCTTCACATTATAAACTACCTTCGTAGATAAATTATTTTGCTGATCCTAAAGTTCGACTACTTTCTCTGATAATGAACTAATTTCCTCCATGTGTCTTTCTGAACCAATTTTCAGAGTATCTACTGTGTCCTTTAAGTTTTCCTGAGTTTTTGCAAGTTGCGAAACGGAATCAGTAGATGCAACTGAGTCAATTTTAGCCCGCAACGTTTCTTGATTTTCGTGAACAATAGTTTGCAGTTCTTTTATGGCTGCCTCGTGATTCTGTAAAGCATTTTCATGCCGCGAAAAAACAGGTTGAAAATGCTCACAAATTTGTGTTTTTACGTCATTACAGACTTTTTGACATTTCGATTCAATGTTATGTAACTCAGTAGATAAATCTTCACGTGTTTGTTGAAGTGTTTCTTTAATGTGTTTCTGATTTTGTTCCATTTGTTGCTGTGACTGTTTCTGATATTGTTCCATTGCGTCTAACTGTTGCTGTGTTTGTCTCTGGTGTTGTTCCATTGTGTCTAACTTTCTACACCATTATTTGCCACCTGGTCCATTTCCCTATGCGCAATTACCAAATTACTATGTTAAACATTAATTAAATCATTACATGGTGGCGCTAACACACTATTCTCGTCTTCACTGTCCTTTCTCATTTTACTTTGGAGCCTAGTATTACGTTTTTCACACGTCATAATTGTCACAATATTTGACACGATAACACAGAAAAGCACAATTTGAAGAGTAAAATAAGATAACACATTAAAAGAGCACTGAAAATAATATCTAATTAATTGAAAAGCACAGCTGCGAAGTATTTGGTGCAAATCTACATGCATGCCACAACTGTTTTACTGTACAACAATGAAAAAGTACAACTACAAAGAAGATTCTCTCTACAATTTCGCGCTAGCAATAAACAATAGCTACACTAATTACACAAACTACAAGAAAAAATCAGAAGATTGTAGTTAGGGATCCTCGACTAGGGGTCGACATATGAAACATTCCCTTAGAAAAATGAAAAATGACAATGCTGGTAAACCTCTTACGTAATTTGATTTTCAAACAGCTGAGCAAAACTGAATGTACTCAGACATTTCTCTCTTTACTTATTCTGATCAACAGTAAGCTGACAAACAATATTTTTTTCAGCGCATTGCAGTCTGACTTTCAATAATCCCTACAAATGAATGGCCCTGACTAACAATAACCTATATCTTTCATGAATCACTTACCTCTCAAAAATCTTCGTTACTCAAACTACTGCCATATAGCGTGCGCCAATACTGCCAGCTAAATAAAAGATTCTAACTACAGAAGGCACTAACTACTGATAGGCATAGCTAGCAAATGAAAGATTTTGATGGGGAACAAACAATGTATTTACCTTAATAGTGTTCAAAAGTCATTATATATATATATATATATATATATATATATATATATATATATATATATATATATATATATATATATATATATATATATATATATATATATATATATATATATATATATATATATATATATCAGTTCATGACATCCCGTCTTACAAATTTCCTTTTTCTGACGGACACACGTCCAGATCGTCCGCTCTCAAAACTCTGCCATCTCTCTCCCCACATCCACAACTGCTGGCGGCTCACCTCCAACTGTTCAACACTACAATAGCGAATATTCCAACAATGCCAACCAGCCACAGACTGCACACACCACAGTCAGTGATTTTCATACAGAGCGCTATGTGGTGTTACCAACATAAAAACCGGAACAGCCTACTTACAACCTTTTAACATTAAAGAGAAGTTTCTGCACATTCCAGAAAATGATGTAGAATATTTTGTGACTGTGCTTGATTCTGTGCATATGTTATATGAGGATCAATGTTCCGCACGGCAAAACAGTTGCCACAATGTTTACATCAATGGCACGCTAATGCGCAGTCTAGGCCACTTATTCCTGGCGTGCCAGGCACTGTTAGTTACGTAGTGCAGCAGAATCGACAGCCTCCTTTCGTAAACCAATACACGTACCAAAATCAGCAGCCGCACACCATTATGAATAATAATCATAACATATCATACATAACATAACAACCGGCAACCCATACAAGAGGCGCTGCAACAATTGTAATGGAAATAACAGAAATGGAAACAACAAAAACGGGAACAAAAGCAGAAACAATTATCAGCCTGTACAAAATCAGCTGCAAAACTGGAACAGTAACTACGGTAAAGCGTACCAAAATACTGGTCCACCACCTGAATACCACATCAACACAGGTCCATGGGAAATACCACCACAGCCTGTACAAAATCAGAATTGGGCTTTACCTACCAATCAGCAGGTAAGTCAAGGTGCTCCACCACAAAAGCCACAACAGATTGAAGAGTGAAATACAAATAACCTAATGTAAACGAAATACAAGTGTCAAGTGAAGCTTTACCTCCACCTGTGTCATCACCAGCAGCAATTACGACGACGTCAAACTAAAGAAAGTCACTACTGGGCCCCAGGTCATGATTGAAGAGTGCTGGGGGGGGGGGGGGGGGGGGGGAGACTTCAATATCAAATCATTATCTAATACACCCACTGATGAACAACACAATGATCATGTACCAAATAGTTTCAAGCAGCAACCACTGTTATTTATACGCTACAATCATGATGAGAGCGTATCTGATGAGCTATTGCAGGAAAATACACAATATCGTTCATCTAGCAATGAAATAGTTTTAGCTACAACTAATGATATAGTAGGAGGTATTCCAACCAGTATTGTTTTGGACACAGGAGAGGTTGTGAGTATTTTGTCGTATAATATGTATAAGAAAATGACTGAATTTGAACCTTTTCCAGAGTTGCCTGTTCAAAAGTGTAAGATTTAACTGCTGTAGGTAATAAGTCTAGTAGAGTTACGAAACAGGTTTTTGTGACCATTAAGACAGGTAATGGAACTGTACAATGGCCATTCCTCGCGGTCCAGAATCTAGTTACTAATTGTATTATAGGTTTAGATATGTTATGTGAGAAGGACGATATTATTGACTTCTAGAAACGTAATGTTTCCTTAGACATAAGGGCAGTGAAATCACGATTGGCTGGGATACCAGGACTTTCAAACAAGACAAGTACTGTACAGGGTAGAAAATCCCATTTCTGCAAGAGAGCGACGAAACAAACTACAGAAACTCGCACCTGAAACGAATATTATGACTTGAAAACACTGATTAGCCATAAGCTAAGTGAAACCCCTACTATTACTGGTGATGAATGCAATGAGACTTATCAAGTACTATCTAAGTGTATACAGATCTGCAGCAAACTTCCATGTGCCCTTAAGAACAGATGTTAAGAGTGGAAGATAATCGAGCCTTCCACATCTCCCTACTATAGGCCATTAGTTGTCAAGAAACCTAACTGAAATATTACAGCGGTGTTGGACACACTTGCCATAAATGAAATTATATTACCAGTACGTACTAAACCAGGAAATTTAGAGGAACAATTACAGAAATTTTTAGACGCTAAGTACTTTTCCACCGTCGAGTCGACAAATTAGTTTTGGCAAGTCGCAATCACTCCTGATTCTAGAAAATATACTGATTTCATATTCGGTGGCAAACATATCAATTCTGTGTTCTTCTTTCGGATTGAGCGTCAATGAGGCGTATTCATTACTGTTTTCGATACTGTGCGTGCTTGGTGACGAGTTAGTTGAGACTGTTACACATTATGTCGATGATCTTTCTATAGCTACTAATACTTGGAATGAACATTGTGATGCCCTTGAAAAGATTCTGGATAAATTTGCACAAGGTGGTATAATAGCTAACCTAAAGAAGTCAAAATCTGCTTGTAGTGAGATTAGGTATCTTGGACAACAATTAATGCACAAGGTATACGCCCTTATCCAGTTGGACACTATTAGGAATTTTCCTAGTCCTCGTACTAAAAAGCAACTGAAGTCATTTCTAGGACTCTGTTCTTTCTTTCGCCATTTCCTGTCACAACAACTATTGAACAGTAAGCATCTCCTAGATTTACTTAAGAAGAATCAGGTATGGATCTGATCTGAGTAGTGCCAGCAAAATTTTGATAGCATTAAGCACACATTGGTGAATGCAAATGTTTTAGACCATCCAGAATTTAGTTTAGATTTTCGTATGATGTGTGACGCGTCATGCAGTGGCTTGGGTTGTTGCCTATTTCAAGTATTAACAATGGAGAAGATAGACAGGTTAAAATCATTTGATCTGTAGGCCATACTTGAAGTGAATGTGAACTTACTTATTCAACCACTGAACTTGCCATATACACTCGCTACACACACTCGTAATGCGAGAATTCTATAGGCTTGATTCTAGTGTGTTGCTTTAGATGTTTGTCCAACAGTATAAGTGCGCTTGGGCTTGTTCACTGCTGTATCCAGATGTTGTGTCTAATCTTTTCACTTTCAAGTGACATCATTGCGTGAATGCAAAATTTGGTTCAAAAATCTGTAATGTCTGTAAAATTATATAAATACTTGTATTCCGTATAAAGCCAAAATGTAATATATGTATTTATGTGTAATTATCAATACTGACGTAAAGCAAAAACACAATATGTTGGTATGTAAATGTGATCAGAATTTCTAATATGTACAAAATTTGTAAAACCTCGAGATCCATGTGAAAGAGACTGCTTTAAAGACATTCTACATACATCGCAATGCATGTAATCGCGATGAAGTATGTGTGTAAAATTGTTAAAACTATTCCTCATCTATCGCTATGAGAATGATCGCATTGAAATATTAATGTAAAAAATTTGTTAACAAACATTCTTTGTACGTCGCTAGATAAACTGTGAGCGCGATAGAACTGTCCATGTAAAGTGCAATAACATTTGTAGTGCATCACCCAATGACATTTACCATGATGTAATTGTGCGAAATAAGGAACTGGTAAACCACTAGGCCTACGGTCGCGATGCACAAAACCATTGAAGACTACTTCACTGGTGGAGGAATTTTGGTTGGGACTCCAGGGAATGCAATATTCTTGGAGTACGACAGCCACTCTTTCCTGAACAAATCGAGGATCGATGCCAACAGTTTGTCAGCGGAAGTCTTGGATCCATGTATTCATGAAACTTATGTTGTGGAATGGAAATCCACTGGTCTTCAATCACGCAATGCATGACCTAGGAAAAACAGTGTTATCAGTGAAAATAAACAGTGCGATGAGTGAACATGCACACATATCGATTGTCAAATCTGTGAACAGTGACGTCCAGATGCAATAACTTTGTGTTAGCCAAACTACCAAAAAAATGCTCACCTTTGCGTTATTATTTTCTGTATTGAGTATATGAACTGCAAAGTACGGCACATCGTACAAGGACTGCTAATCTAAAACAGAAAGACATTTTAAATCCTAAACTTTCCATGAGAGACAATGACCAACAATGAAATGTATTTCGCTTTAACATATGTAGTAGTTTGAAGACTATTTTACCTGTTTTTGATGTTAGTACATGTTTTTGTAAAAACTTCTTGGGGTGACCTGTCGCAGTGATGCGAAATGCATATAAACTGCGATTACTGTGTCACAAGTTCAATCTAATGGCCACTGCCACACTGAAATACATGTGATGGGGTATGCACGGCATCTGCAATATCAACATTGAATTTTTCAGGGAGCACGCACCTCATTCAGATTTTGTATACTATGAATTGTATTTGAATATGTATGTAAATGTTGCACTGAATGTGCTTTAGGGTAAACTGCTCGCCTACAGATGCGCCCTTTCGCCTCGCAATTCAGGGAGCAATTGCAAGGCACATCTGCAGGATAGGTGTGGATATATAGCAAAAACGTAGAAATAAGTTCAGAATATTCTCTTCATGACACATGTTAACAACAAGATGCAAAATTAAGAAAATGTCTGTGATATGTATTAGGCGTATGTTCGTCACTTAAGGATAAATAAGTACATGATAACTAACAGAGAAATTGAACTTCTTTTGTTGCCTAAATGTTTACTCTTTTCCACGCTTACATCATCTAAAACCGTTGCTTTAGCTTTTTTCTATTTATTAATGGCTTTGTCAAGTTCTAACATCATCATTCCCACTGTGGTGTTGCTAGTCTCGATATATGTTTGTCGTCCCCTTATGTTATATTTATGCAGTCAACAGTTTTCAGTTAAGCAAGAGCCGATGAACAGCAGTATCAGAAGACAAGCTGATGTTCCCAGGACCCATCTTGAAGGAATTAGTTTATGCTTAGGTACATAATTTACACATCCACATGCTCGAGTGTTTAAGGTGAGGAGATGCTTTGAATCTATTGTTTATCTCCTCCATGATGAGGTCTTAGTCTGTCACAGAATAAACTTAAGTTGTCAATCTATTTAACAAATTTTTTCAATGCCACTCAGCAATTAACCAAATTATGTATTTACAAGAAAATTTAAAATTTTATTGGCTGAAACATAAAAATACTGGTATTAACAAATATGTAATTTAGGAATTTCATAAGTTTTTCACCTTTAGATCCACAGAATAATGAAACAAGGTTGCGAGAACACTACAGGTGCTGAGGTTTATTAACATTTGCTTGCCAATTTTCGATCTGGCGTTTTGCATTTCGTTTAAAGAAAAGTAAAAACGTAGATACACTATAATAGTTCTCCAGTCATAGTGGAACCAGCAGCTAATGCAGTCTTAGACTGAGATTGTGGTCACATAATCACATAGCTATCATGTCACTACTGTGTTCTCTGCTCTGGGATTGCCATAGTGATGGCTACGTTAGACAAGATTAGTTGTGTTTTTTGTATGGAACAAATTTTCTTGACTCGAAACCATATATTTGGTTACCCTATGTTACAATTAAAGTGAAAAATCATCCAGATTATTTAATGGACATGTCAAGAATAAATCAAGCGAAATTTGCAGGATAATTCTGTGCCACTCCAGGAAAAATCTCGAGGATTACAGTGTTGCCAAATGTAGGCCTATTCTGCAATATTGAGAACTATACTAGCCTCAGTAAGCATATGTGTGGTGTCACCGCCAGACACCACACTTGCTAGGTGGTAGCCTTTAAATTGGCCGCGGTCCGTTAGTATACGTCGGACCCGCGTGTCGCCACTATCAGTGATTGTAGACCGAGCGCCGCCACACGGCAGGTCTAGAGAGACTTCCTAGCACTCGCCCCAGTTGTAAAGCCGACTTTGCTAGCGATGGTTCACTGACAAATTACGCTCTCAATAGCCGAGACGATAGTTAGCATAGCCTTCAGCTACGTCATTTGCTACGACCTAGCAAGGCGCCATTACCCGTGACTATTGAATGTAATACATGTACCGTCAAGAGCGATGTTCACCAATTATGGATTAAAGTTAAGTATTCCAGAAGCTATGTACTTTTCTTTATAGTATAATTACTTTACCTGTTCCAGACCTCACGCCAGCCTGCGTGAGTTTAAACGCGTGCTTTTCGGCTTCACCTCATAGTGGCTTGGCTGTCTTGCTAAGTCACAACATATGGTGACGAGTCTAAAATCAGTCTTCGTCTCTCTACTGCCTGATTTCATTGTGTAATGGCTCCGCCACAATCTCCAGATATACTGTCCGAATTTTATCGCTTACAGAATCAGCAGACGCAGGCTTTGCTGGATGCCTTTGGACAGCTCGTCCAGGGTCAACGTGCAATACAAAACGATGCGGCGACCGCCGCTCCACTGCTACCGCAGCCACAACATGCAGTTGCACCACCTTTTCGTCCTTTGGATGCTGCACTGGAAAGCTGGACGGAGTGGTCACGCCAATTTGGATTCCATCTCGCCGCCTACAGAATTCAAGGTAATGAGCGGTAGCCTTATCTCCTTTCGTCCGTCGGCGTCCAGACGTGATGTGTGATAGTGAAATTATTTCCCTGACGCGACATAGCAACTCTGTCCTACGACGAAATTTTGTCTGCATTGGATGCATATTTCAAAGAATCAGCCAATGTAATTGCAAAAAGATATACCTTCTTTCGTACAAAACGTACGGCCGGTCAAACTAATCGGGAGTGGGTTGCAACCTTGCAAGGCCTTACTAGGGATTGTGCTTTTGAGTGTGACTGTGGACTCCCTTATTCAGATACTATGGTACGTGATGCAATTGCACAGAACGTTTCTGATGTTCGTATCAGGGAACAGATTTTGAAACTAGTCAATCCCTCCCTTCAACTAGTGATAGACATATTGGATCGGCAGGACACACTTGACTTTGCTCAGAAATCATATGAAACTTCACCGGCCGTGTGTCACGTTAACCGGCCCGCCGGGCGCGCTGCACGGAACAGTCAATAGCCCCCGCCCCCGTCCGCGCAGCTGCCGCCAAGCTCTCAGCCAAGTGTGCCGCTCAAGCATGCAAATGCAGTGCTAAAATCATGCCCGCGGTGTGCTACTAGACATTCACGTGAGAATTGCCCATCACCCCAAGCTATTTGCTTTTTCTGTAATAGAAAAGGACATGTTCAAAGTGTTTGCCAGAAAAAGATCCGATTGAACACTCACAACCATTCCAGGCCCTTTGCTTCGCACCGGAATCGGAATCGAACCAAGCATACTCAGGCTCGTGAACCTTTGCCCATGGAAATTCATGCAGTTCATTCCACTCCGCCCAGTGCCACTTTCTCTATCAGTGACTGTTCGTCCCACAAATAGTGTGCGTCGACATCGACGGAAATCCCGTCAAGTCGCAAGTGCTTCTGTACCAGTATCAGTTCACGTTGCACGTGACAGTCGCTCTTGTCGTCAGCAGGACAATAAAGTTTTTGTAGACTTGAACCTTAACGGCAAAGTGATACCATTCCAGCTCGATATCGGAGCTGCGGTTACACTGATCAATCACGACACGTACAAACAGCTGGGCACACCTCCGTTGCGTGCCGCAAATGTTAAGTTAAGTAGTTATTCAGGACAAGCAATCCCTGTGTTAGGACAGTGCAGCCTTCTTGCAACTTACAAAGGACAAACAAAACTTGAGTCATTTTACATACTTCATTCTTCTTCTGCATTGAACTTGTTTCGTTTAGATTTATTTCAGTTGTTTAACTTGTCTATAGTCAATCAGGTCCTCTCAGTGAACCAGACTGTGCCTTCCGACAGTGTTTCTCGTCTATGTGAAGAGTTTGCAGATATTTTTGCACCGGGCCTTGGTTGCGCTAAGAACTATAAAGCACATTTGGAACTGAAAGTCAACGCAGAACCGAAATTTTTCAGAGCGTGCAATGTTCCACACGCATTGCGTGATGACGTCGCAAGAACATTACGTGATTTGGAATCACAAGGTGTAATTGAACGTGTGCAGGCTTCTCTCTGCGCATCACCCTTAGTAATTTTGCCAAAACCTTCCGGAAAATTGAGACTTTGTGTGGACTTCAACGCAACAGTGAATCCACAACTAGTGATTGCAACTTTTCCTTTACCCCGCCCGGAAGATCTTTTTGACAAACTGTGACCGGGTAAATATTTTTCGAAGTTGAACCTAGCAGATGCGTACTTGCAAATACCGGTGGATGAAGACTCCCAGTGCGTTTTGGTGGTTAACACGCATCTTGGTTTGTCTCGATTCAAAAGACTGCCATTCGGGTGTGCATCCACTCCTGCATTGTTTCAGCAATATCTGAAAACTGTTTGTGCGTCGGTCCCTACAGCAGCAAACTATCTGGACGATATTGTGATCTCCGGAAAGACGGAAGAAGAACATTCAGCCAATCTCCGAACTTTATTTCAGGTCTTGCGCCAAAATGGTCTTCGCTTGCGGAAGGACAAATGTGTGTTTTTTGCTCGTGACTTACCATATCTGGGACATTTAATCAATGCCCAAGGCATAAATCCCAGTCCCGAGCACCTCCCTGCCATACAAGACTTGCCTTCGCTGCAGAATTTGAAGCAGCTACAGAGTGTGCTGGGAAAAATCAATTATTATCATCGCTATGTTCGCCACGCCTCTTCCATTTCAGCTCCGCTTCATCGCTTACGCCGTAAAGGTGTTCCATTCGTCTGGACGACGGAATGCGAACGCGCCTTTCGCCAGTTGAAATCGGCGTTGCTTTCCCATACTTGCCTTACGCCATTCGATCCCCAGAAACCCCTTTTGTTGATGGTAGATGCATCAGATTTCGGGATCGGTGCTGTGCTTGCGCACAAAGATGGATCATATGATCGCCCTATTGCCTTTGCGTCCAAATTGCTCTCGTCTGCGCAAAGAAATTATTCACAGATCGAGAAAGAAGCTTTGGCTCTCGTGTTTGGTGTTACTAAGTTTCATGATTTCTTGTATGGTCGTCACTTTACCATCATCACAGACCACAAACCTTTGACGTTGCGTTTTCATCCGAACAAGCCTGTACCTCCACGTACAGCACAGAAATTCATTCGCTGGTCAATTTTCCTCTCGCAGTACCGCTACGATATCTTGTATCGGTCCACTGCTAAGCACGGAAACGCCGATGCGTTGTCCCGTTTGCCTGTAGCTGAGGATAGAGCATTCGATTCTTCCGAACTTGCATGTTCATTGATGCGGAAACCGATGGCGTGGTCGACTCGTTTCCGATTGATTTTCGTCGTGTAGCTACAGCCACAGCTGCTCACCGTGTCCTTGCTACCGTTCTGTGTTTTGTTGTTACGCAATGGCTCTTGTCAAAGTCACGGATCGACGTGGTGTTTTGCTGTTGCGTTCTGATAATGATCAGTCCAGGGTCGTGGTCCCACGTTCGTTACAGTCCTCTGTCCTACAGCTTCTCCACCAAGGACATTGGGGTATAGTGTGAACGAAACAACTTGCTCGTCAGTACTGTACTTGGTTCGGAATCGATGCTGCGATTACGAATATGTGCTCTCCTTGCATGGCGTGTGCCGAACAACAATCCGCACCACCGCAGAAATTCTTTGCATGGCCAAAAGCCACTTCCCCTTGGCAACGCTTACACATCGATTTTGCTGGTCCATTCTGGAATGCTCCATGGTTGGTTCTGGTCGATTCATTCAGTAATTTTCCTTTTGTTGTCCGGATGTCTTCCACGACGTCATCTGCCACCATCCAAGCGTTATCTGCTATCTTTTGCGTTGAAGGTCTTCCACAGACTATTGTTTCCGACAATGGCCCACAATTCATGTCCGCAGAATTTCAGTCATTCTGCAAGGCCAATGGTATTCAACATCTGACGTCCGCGCCGTTTTCGCTGCAGTCAAACGGTGCCGCTGAACGATTGGTCAGGACTTTCAAGTCCCAGATGTTGAAGTTGAAAGAGTCGCATTCTCGGGAGGATGCGTTATTGCTCTTTTTGTCCTCGTATCGCTCTCAGCCTCGAGATGGTCGCTCGCCGGCTGAGTTGCTCCACGGTCGTCCTCATCGAACCTTGATGTCATTGCTACATCCGCATCAGGTTCCTGTGCAGCGGCAGACGCCTGCTTTTGTTCCAGGCAACGTTGTCTACTATCGTCACTATCGAGGTTCACGGCGTTGGCTCGCAGGGCGCATTCTTCGCTGCCTTGGCCGCGCTATGTATCTGGTTTTGGGGGCCTCTGGTGAGGTGCGTTGGCATCTCAATCAGCTGCGCCTCTGTCGTCGCACGGATTCTGCCGCTCCCCGTCTGCTTTCAGCGACGGTGCGTCCGGTCAGTGCCCTGGGGACCCATCTACTGGCTCGCCTCATCCCCAGATGTTACCAAAGATGCCTTCCATTTTTCCCCATGGCGACGCGCCGCCTCCGCCGCCGCCGCGTGTTCTCCCGCCGGCGACGCCCGCAGTAGACGCGTCGCTGCAACCGCCGGGGGGCCTCCCTGGGTCACGCGTAGCCGATCGCTTCCCGTGACCAGTTGTCCTCCGCCATGGACTTCTTGCCCGCTCCGGACCACATGGCGTCTTCTCCCGTCGGGTGCCCCGACCCGATGGAGGTCGACCCTTCGGCCCCTCCTGTCTCTCTACGGGCGCATACATCGCATGTTGGCGTGCACCCTGGAGTAGGTTTTCAGGCGTTTCCTAGCTCCCCTCGGACCAAATGGCCGGGTGCGGGTGGCACAGCCTCGCCTGTTGTTAGGCTCCCCACCTCGTCGCATACGTCAACATGGGGTCCTCCCCACGGCGGGCGGAAGCCTTATAACACAACCGTACGCTGATATGCGGGGGAGGAATGTGGTGTCACCGCCAGACACCACACTTGCTAGGTGGTAGCCTTTAAATCGGCCGCGGTCCGTTAATATATGTCGGACCCGCGTGTCGCCACTGTCAGTGATTGCAGACCGAGCGCCGCCACACGGCAGGTCTAGAGAGACTTCCTAGCACTCGCCCCAGCTGTACAGCCAACTTTGCTAGCGATGGTTCACTGACAAATTACGCTCTCAATTGCCGAGACGATAGTTAGCATAGCCTTCAGCTACGTCATTTGCTACGACCTAGCAAGGCGCCATTACCTGTGACGATTGATTGTAATACAATTTATATTGTGATGCATGTACCGTCCGACCGATGTTCACCAATTATGGATTAAAGTTAAGTATTCCAGAAGCTACGTACTATTTTTGCTACTATTAGGACCTTGTCCTGTTCCAGACCTTACGCCATCCTGCGTGAGCTTAAACGCGTGCCTTTCGGCCTCCTCTAGCAACACGGTGTTGGCTCTTCTGCCAACACTGCATGTTTCAATATGGAGGTTTCTGTAAGCGCCAAGCTAATATTTTGCAATTATTAATCTGGTACTTAAAATCATTTTTGTTACCATTGAGTATTTGATACTATTGTTTCTGTTTGTTGTAGATCTTTTGGCCCTTCCTGTGATTAGTGGATGTGGCCTGTAACTAAAGTCTTGTGCGCTTTGCCTTAAAGTACGGACATGTGGGTGATATGTGCGTGTGACTCTTTGTATTTGCACACTGTCCTGCTCCGTGTTGAGAAGCGCTTTGGGTTATTGGTGTACATTTTAGCCAGCCATCTACCATTCGGTGCACATCCAAATAACAGTGTCTATTAGGCCGTAAGAGGCTCCAGTGAAGGTATACCTTGACGTATTGAATCTTGTTTTAATTATTATGTAATCTCTTTAAAATGAATTTGTACATTGTTTCTTGTTATTGCTAGGAAGGTTAACTTGCAATGTTTATGAGCGGGGCGCTCCTATACTGACGTTTTAATACTTGGTTCCCTTGAAAATAATCTATAATTGGCCATTTAAGTATTGCTGTGTATGTTAATTTCTATCAAACTCGTCTGCCGTTTGTTGTTTGGTATATGTTGACAGCCTTGTATCGGCAGCGGTTGACGCGTTGTCGGTATGCTAGTCAGAGGTAGGGATCCGTTTTCCTTCTGCTTCGGCGGTTTTCCTGTCATCGCACGAGGCATAGGTGTTTGCAGGTCACACGCACTTCTGCAGAGCTCCCGTTCCAGGCTCAAGTTTGCGTATCGTGCCGCGGTGGGGGCATCGCTTGTTTAGGAATACTCAGTGTTTCTATTATTGTAAGCTCCTTACGGACTTGTGTTGAAAGCCTTTCGGCAAACTGAGCACAGAGTTTCTTGATTTCTTAAAAAAAGGGGATTTAATTGTCATTATCATTTAATAGTATTTTAGCGTCCTGGCAGTTCATCTAAGTTCTTAACCTGATTTATGTGTCATAGGCTTGTGACCCGTCAGTGAAGTACTACTGTTTGCTTCGGTTTTTACACATGGGTAGCTTTCGGCCAGCTTGGCCGTATCTTGTCTTTACGAGAGCAGAATAACCAATGGAGAAGTATGCATTTGATGTATATTCTTTGACGTTAGTTGAGCTTCTGTTCACGTCCTGTTGTGGGATCAGCCCACAGTTGTGATGCTAGTCGCGCGATCGGAGTGCCGCTGCAGGTTTGTTTAGTCAGTTAACTGTGACTAATAAGGCCACCACTGTATTGCACAGTTGACATGTTCTTCGAACAACATTTGTAGTTTTTTGTATAATGGAAATGTCCTTATGCATTGTGCTTTTAATTTAAAAACCTTAACTGTTTGTATGTGTTTGGCAAAAATCTTGGTAACTGTTAGTTGGCTCATGATAGAATTGTTATTAAATAAAACTGTTTGGGAATGATAAATTGACTGGTAGTTGTGAGATGTCCTTAGGTTAGTTAGGTTTAAGTAGTTCTAAGTTCTAGGGGACTGATGACCATAGATGTTAAGTCCCATAGTGCTCAGAGCCATTTGAACCATTTTTGAATGATAAATGACGCATCAAATTGGGTCAACCTTCCACGTGTTTACTTAAATTAACACCTGTCCTTATCCAGTGCCCGCAGCTCTTGGTCTTGCGGTAGCGTTCTCACTTCCCGAGCACGGGGTCCTGGGTTCGATTCCCAGCGGGATAAAGGGTTTTCATCTGCTTCGAGATGACTGGGCGTTATTGTGTCGTCTTCATCATCATCATTCATCCCCATTACGGTCGGAGGAAGGCAACGGCAAACCACCTCCCTTAGGACCGTGCCTAGTACGGCGGTGCGGGTCTCCCACATCGTTGCCCCACGCTCTGTCAAGGAGTATGGGACTTCATCAAAGTCACTGCTTGTCCAGTAAAGGTTGCGTGTTAGGTAGTTGTAAACGCGAATGGGTCGCTAGCATATTGTGACTCGTCTCTGGGACAGGGCTGCTCGTAGCGCACTGACAGATTATTGGTGCGGCCTCACAGCTGTGTGACGTCAGTGGCCGAGGGTCAGTGGATCGGTGCGACGCGGCGTATCCAATCTGCGGTCCATCGTCCGCTGGCGGCACCAGAGTTTGTGCTGTTGGCTTGTCGCCGTGGCGATGTGTGCCGCGAGTCTCCCGGCCGCGCACGGTGCTATTGACCCTGACGTCGACAGCACGCGGCCGCTGCTACCGTCCCCGCCGCCCCCGGCCGGCGCCCTGGCCGCAGCCAGTGTGGAGATGCTCAAGCGCCGACATCGACTGCAACCCACGTACGGCGCCACCGTGACTAGACACCATTCTGGCCGTGCATTCCTGTTGCAGGCGTTTACTGCAGAGAATCTGCAAGGTGTTTCCGTAAGAGCGTGCAAAAATTGAATGGTAACATAGAGAATGCTCCATTGAACTATTTGAGGCAGGGAACCTGGCGTTGGAGAAGCCAGCTTAAGGAGATAATAGGAATAAAAGTACATTACTGTGTACTTTTATAATTTACATTAGTTACAGGTAACTGCAAATACAGTCACTGACACAATGAACGTTCCATTTGCACTGTATCTTACAAAATGTGCTGAAAATGATGTGCGTCAATGCAAGCAAGCATGACATCGGCGAACATCTTCAAAATCGGGTGGTCGAGTGGTCCTCATTTTGGCAGGTCCCTCGTTCCTTTATTTCATGCTATCTTTTTGCTAGAACTTGTTCATGCTGGTGTTGATTTATATCAAGTGGACTTCTCTCTGTTGGATGAATAGCCTTTAATTGTTTTAGGTGTGACACAACAGGAAATCAAATATTTAGAGTTGCTTATGTGGTCTAAAATAGTGCCAAAAAGATAGTAAAGATTATTTTACTGTAATGATGAAAAATTAGAGACCCCTTTGAAGAAAAGAGAAGTACCTCTACAAATAAGACCTCAGATGGGAAGCCATTATGAAGCAAAGAAGGTAACACACGAAGGTGGAAGGAATATCTGGAATAACAATACAAGGGAAGCTAACTTGAAGATGATGTTGTAGAAATAGAAGAGGAATTAAATGGAGATGAGATATGATACTGCAAGAAGAATATGATACAGCAGTGAAAGATCTATGTAAATAAAAAAATTGAAGATTCTTTTGGGAGTGAGCCATGATATTCCACCTAGTGTACAAGATACACGAGACGGGGGAAACACCCACAGACTTCAAGAAGGAAGTAATAGTATCAGTTTCAAAAAGGGCAGGAACTAACAACTATTAGTTTGATGAGTCATGGTTGCAAAATACTGAGCTAAATTATTTACAGAAGAATGGAAAAACTGATAGAGACTCACCTCAGGGAACATCAGTTTTGGTTCTGGAGAAATACAGAAAGATGCCAGCCAATGCTGATCTTATGACTTGTGTTAGAGGGTGGGTTGGAGAAGGTAAGCTTATTTTTATAGCATTTATAGATTTAGAGAAACCTTATGACCTTATTAAATTGATTACACTCTTTGGAGTTGGAAGGAAGGAGTTTATGGGCACTCAGTGTGACTTTGGAGTGAGTTTCCAGCTGCTGTGTTATTTCACTCACACATTGTGATCCATGCATTATCTGTACCACATCAGAATTGTATCTGCAGGAAAGCCAGAACATGTACTCTTCTGACAATGCACCATTCTTGTTGTGTAGTAGTCTTAGCATTGGATGACACATGTAACTTTACTTTTTGATGTTCCTATTTAACTGCAGTGTGGTTTCTATACAAGTTGAAGGCAACTATTTGCTCTCTATACTTTATTCCTACCACCTTTAGAACTGCAATAAGAATGGTGCATTGTCAGAAGAGAGTACATGATCTGGCTTTCCTGTAGACAGAAATCTGATGTGGTACAGATAAACACATGCATCACCATTTGTGAGTGAAATGGCACAGCAGCTGGAAACTCACTCCAAAGTTGAAATATATGGGACAGTATGATTCTTCTGGGTAAAATATCTAATTTGCACACATTCACCAAGAAATTCTGGTGGTATATGCACCAAATGCAATATTGTATGCAGCCATATTGATATGGTGCCAACAATTTGACCAATGTCACACACATGTAGGTGATGCTGATTGGGAAGGAGCACCATTGACATTGAACGTAGGTGACAATTACCAAATGTACAAGAAGGAGCAATTGAGGAAAAAAGATTTTCCAATGCTGAGGATGTTCACACAGTGGTACTCGAATGGCTCCATGACCAAGGAGTTGATTTCTGTCATTAAGGAATTGAACGATTGGTAGAATGTTCCAAATGTTGTTTACAGAGACTTTTTGATATGTTGAAAAATAGTGTCATGTATGAGATCACTTTGAAGTGTAGTCCAGCATTCAATAAAAGATGCTAGGCCTACTGTAATAAAGTTTAACTTATTCTTGAAGTCTCTTCATATAACAGACAAAGGACATGAAACAGAAGCAGTAGTTGAGAAGGGAGTAAGACTGGATTTTAGCCTTTACTGATGGTAACTAATCTTTGTGCAAAGCAAGCAGTAAAGGAACAAAGGGAAGTAATGAAAAATTTTGAAGAGGGTATTGAAGTTCAGGGAGAAGAAATAAACACTTTGAGGTTTGCAGATGACATTGTAATTCTCTGTGAAGTGGAAGGACTTGGAAGAGCAGTTGAATGATAGTGTCCTGAAAAGAGGCTACGAAATAAACACCAACAAAAGTAAAAAGGCAATGGAATGAAGTTGAATTAAATTAGACAATACTGAAGGAATTACATTAAGAATGAGGCACTAAAAGTACTAGATGAGTTTTGCTATTTAGACAGTAAAATAACAAATGATGACTGAAGTAGAGAAGATATAAAATGCAGACTGGCCGTTGCAAGAAAGACAATTTTGAGTAAGAGAATTTTTTTAACATAAAATACAAATTTAAATATCAGAAATATTTTCCATAGTTACTCTCAACAGCAAAACAAATTTGGGCACTGTACACACAACTGCAGGAAATTTGGAGCTTTTGGCAATAGCAGCAGAAAACCAGTCCATGGTAAGATATCAGGCAGAGGAAGTGGGGCTCGATGCAAGAAATACAAGGTATCTTGCACTCACTCTGTAACCATCTATGACCCATGTGCTAAGAATTGCTTATTTCACTGGCTGGCAGGGTGCTCAAGATCTAGTGGATGTGAAGCAGATTATGGACCAGACTGCATGTTAGAATCACAACAACAGCAACTGGATACCAACAAATACTAGGTGTGGAGGCTATAAAACTGTCAAGAATGCATTTCTAACAGCCTACTATTTACCATTCAGGCTTCACTAATGTGAGATAATTAAGAGTGAAAGACCAATTATACCTAAAAGTTCTTTTCTTCTAAAATTCCTTATGTTTGTCTTTTGCAGCTTGAAATTATCAGTTTATGTTTTCAGAAGATGGCAGTCACAAAACTGCCTTCCATGAGAATATGAACTCACATGTTTAAGGAGACTACTCTGGCTTCTTTTTTAGTGGCATAATGGTTTTTAGTGTGGAGTGGTAATATGAAAATGCAATGTTCGTAGCTACATTGTTTTTTGTCAATGAACAAATTCATTAGAAAGAAAAAGGTGGTGAAATTTCATGCAGTGTTTACCAAATCATGAAACTGAGTGTGAAAGTAATGGAATTGCTAGTCTTACTTCATATCAGCATCACTGCAATTTAAATATGTTTTTTGAAGTATCTAAAATAGCTCTTAAAAGATAGAACTGAACATAAGACATGTAAATTAGTATGGCCACAGCTAATAGTTATTCCCAAGTGTTTAGGTGCTGTTATTACATTTTCTTAATAAATTAACAACAGAAGTTTTTAACCAACAGCAAATGAGTGAGGATGTAATGTGTACTTGCATCTACAAACAGCCAGCAAAGCTATCATGAATGTGTGGTATTATCTAATTATTAACATAACGTTACTGGATCACCTACTTGTTAGGAAATATTAACTGCAATATATGAAATTGCATACAGTCTTCTAGAAATAAATTATTCTCACAATTCAAAGCTTTTCAGAGGAGTTAGAACTCAGACATTTGCATTTCAAGTAATTAGGCAAGCGAAAGTAATTGGTTTTTGGTTCAGTAGAGTTCATCAGATACAAACCTAACACCATAGTAAAATGATGGAATCAGAAGAAATTGTGATTCGTTTTATCTTCCTGTTGCAATTCTAGTTTTGCAAAATGTTATATCACAATGCACAATTGTATACCTTCAAATATTGCTTGTTACATGTTACAGACTTACTTACTTACTTACTTACTGTGTCAGCCACACAAACTGTAGTTGGTCTTTGGCCTCCCCAATCAGCCTCCTCCAGTGTCCTTGGTTCATGTATTCTTATTCAGACAGCCCCAGCATACTCATATCCTCTTTAACCTGATCAATCCATCAGAGTCGTAGTCTTCCCTGTGGTCTTTTGCCTCTAATACGGGGTATGTCCACAAAGTAAGTTCTGTTTGGTTATATAAAACAAACATGTACAGCTACAGAAAAAATATATATTGTACAAAAATCTACAACTGTTAAACTACTTTTCTACATAGCTTCTGGAATTTTGTAGGCACTTGTCATAGTGTGGCACAAGTTTTTGTATGCCTTCTTCATAGAAGGTTGCCACCTGTGTATTCAGCCATGTGGTAACATGTTATTTCAGCTCATCATCATTGTTGAAGTGTTGACCACCAAGGACAGATTTTAGCTGTAAGAAGAGATGAAAGTCGCTAGGAGTGAGGTTTGGGCTGTACGGAGGAACATGTCCCGGTGAAATTCCCCTTAGGAGTTGTTTGGTCACATTCACCGTGGGTACCCAATGTGCGCAAAGTTTTCGAAATTTCAGTTTTTCAGTAACAATTTCATGAATTAGCAAGGGCACTAACTGTAAACTTACAGTTGTGCTTAATCTTCTCTTCAATTGTGTAAACCAGTTCATCAGTAACTACAGATGAGGGGTCCACTTCGTTCTTCATCATGCACTTGATCACGTGCTTCATTGAACAGTCTGACCCATCTTCTAACCATTGAACCATTCATAGCATTTTGTCCATAAACCTTGCAGATTTGCCGGTGAATTTCCTTTGGTTTAACTTTCTTTGCATTTAGAAAATGAATCACAGATTTGATTTCACACACAGCAGCATTTTCAATTACGGCTGACATTATAAAGAAGCACTACAAAGTACACATCGGCAGCAGTGATATGAAAATGACGTACATGTCTTCTCCTTGAGTCAAAGTAATTGCTGCACATGCTCAGAACTGTGATCGTAGCACTTCTGTGAATAGAAATAGAATGGAACTTACTTTTTGGATGACCCTCGTATTTTGCTCCACTGCCTGCCTGATGATCTGGTCTTCTCAACGCATACCACTTCAGTCTTCTTTCTTTGATCACAGCCACGATAACCACCCACTTGTATAGCTGCTGCAATTCACAGTTCTTTCTTATCCTCCATTCATCTCCATCCTTCACTGGCCCAAAAATCTGTCTGAAGATGGCATTCTCAAATGTCAGGAGTTTTCTTTCCATCTTTTGGGTAATGGTCTAGGTCTCTGCTTCTTATAATACTGCAGGTTGTATTATTGTCTTGTAGATCTTGGTCTCTGAAGATCTTGATAGAAACCGGGACTTTAACAGCTTTCCCGGAGCAAACCTTTACATGTTTCCTGCTTGTATTCGTGCAGTAATTTCCTGGTCTATCTCATTCCTTTCATTGAGTATAGCCCCAAGATATTTAAAGTCTTTTTGCCCTTTCAAAGACTTAGTCCTCCACCTTCAGGGGTCTGTCATCATTTTCTCTGCTAACTATGAGGTATTTTTTCTTATCCATATTCAACTTCAGGCCTGCTCACATTGCCTCTTCTATTAATGTTCTTGTCATCTGAACCAGATCTTGCTCTTTCTCTGCTATTAAAACTACATCATCTGCATAGGCCGGGGTGTTGATCCTTCTTTCCAGCTGTATTCCTGTCTCTAGGCTTGCTATCTTTCTCAGGGCTCTCTCCAGTATCAGGTTAAACAGAAGGGGGGAGAGGCAGTCTCCATGTCACACTCCAGTCCTCACCTTGAACTTCTTTGATTGTTTCCATTTACTTTCACCATACGTGTTGCCTCCTGGGAGCATGTCCATGTCAGTTTTATGAGATTTCTGGGAACTTGAGCCCTTTCGAATTCTTACCATATTACTTGTTTATTCACACTATCATATGCTTTTTGGAAGTCCACAAAAAAACAGTGAATATTTTTGCAGAATTCCCAGCTCTTTGCTAGTACTTGCCATATTGTATGCAAATGGTCTACAGTTGCCTTTCCATTTCTGAAACCTGCTTATTGGAATCCCAGTACTTTCTCAACACGTGGTGTTAGTCGCTTCAGTAGCAACATGCTCAAGATCTTAGAAGCTGTACATAGTAATGTGATTCCTCAATAGTTGCTACATCTCATTAGGTCTCCTTTATTTAATATAGGGCAGATGCCAGACTCCTTCCATTCTTCTGGGATCCTTTCCTTCTTCCAAATTAAGCAGATTAAGTGGTATAGTCTCACTTGTAGAGTAGCTCTTCCCTCCATGAGTATCTTTGCAGGTATGCCATCTATTACTGGTGCCTTCCACCTCTTCAGCAGTTTTATGGTCACTCTTACCTCTTCCAAGGTTGGTAGTTTATACTCCCCATGTTTATATCCACATTCAGGAGGTTTTCAAAGTAGTTTGTTCATTCCTCCATAGCTTTCATTTCATCTGTGATTATCTGTCCTTCTTGACCTCTGATCATATCAATCCTTAGATTGTATCCTTTCTTGAAGAAACTGACTGTCCTGTAAAAGTCTCTTGTATTTCCTACTGTCCAGTCTTCTTCTGCCAGTTTTATTTTACTGTTTATGAACTCTCACTTTTCTGTTTGAAGGACTTGTCTTGCCTCTCTAGCTGTTTCCATATATCCCAACCTTGTTCTTTCATCCTGTTCATTTGTCAGCCATAACAGTTTTGCTGCTTTTCTCTTGGTGACTGCATCTCTATGCCTAACATTAAACCATCCTCTGCTCTTCCTCTACTTCTCCATTGGCACCTCACTTGTAGCATCTTTTAAACCTGTCTTGATTTGCAATCAAAACTTAAAACTTTTCAATATCATCTTCATCTGCTTCTTCTATGGAAGCAAACCTGTTTCCAATTCCAAGTGCATATCTTTCCTTAATGCGGTCCTCTTTCAGTAGGTCTGCATTTATTTTCTGGTCAGCTTCTCTTCTCCTGCTCTTACGGCTTTCTATCCTCTCCTGTATGGTTGTCACCACAAGATAATGGTCCGATCCTATTTCTGCACCTCTTTAAGATTTTACGTTCTGGATAGCATTTCTGTGTCTGGCATCCATAAGTATGTGGTCTATTTGGTTCTGAGTTTCTTGGTCAGATGACTTCCATGTTATCTTATGGATGTCTTTGCGAGGAAAGTAGGTACTCATAATTATTAATTTTTTTGAAGCTGCCAGATTGACTAATTTCATTCAATTATTGTTAGAGGAATCATGGACTGTGAAGGCCAGCATAAGGTCTCAAAATATCTTCTCTTCCTTCTATAGCATTAGTATCACCAAGGAAAACCTTCACATTGTATGATGGTGCATCTTCATACACTGATTCTAGGTCTTCATAGAAACAGTCTTTTTCACTGTCATCTTTATATTCTGCAGGTGCATGGAATGAAACCAGAGTTAGATTGTAGAATTTTCCTTTTATTCTTATCGAGCATATTCTTTCATTAACAGTCTTGAAGTCCATGATATTTCCCCTTACTCTGTCGGCTACTGCAAAGCCTACTCCAAACTGATGTTTACCTTCTTTATTTCCTCTGTAGAAGTAGCTATACCAATTTTCTTTATGTATTCCTTCTCCAGGCCATCTCATTTCTTGCAGTGCCACTATGATTAGCCTGTACCTATTCAGTTCTTCATCCAGGAACTTCACCTTTCCAGGTGAGAATAGTGTTTTTACATTCCAAGAGCCATACTTCACTCTATGTTTGTCCTGTGATCTCCTGGCATTAACCTTTGACTTTCTGGGGTTGTTTCCATTGTTCCATACCAAATGCGAGGCTATTTCTTGGTGTTTCATAACACTCATCTTTTTTACAGTGTGGGGGTGTTGGCCCCATGTCCAACCCCCAACCTGGAGGATCAGGGTGTCCCATTTAGTCTGGATCATCACGACAAGGTAAGGACACCATGGGGGGATATGTTACACACATCAAACTATTCTTTCATTTCCATTCCTATGACAGTTTCTTCATGGGGTTTGTAATACTATTCAGATTTTCATAATACAATGTTTATGTCTTGGATGTGAATTCTGTGAAACAGTATACCACAAGGATGCACCTGCAATTATTTGCAAACAGATTAACACCAGACTAACTGCCTCTAAAAGGAAAAGCAAGAAGGGGAAGATGAGTAAGAAGATGGTGAGGTGAGCTGTAATCATATGGTGAACATAATGGCAACAATAGCACAAGACACAGAGCAGTGAAACCAGTCAGAAACAATAGCAGTCACTAATTGCTAGTTACAAAAATAAAAAATAAACATAGACAAACATATGAATACACCACTGAATGTCTACTCATGACTTGGATTCAATTCAAACCATTGACCTCTAGTTATGCCTGATCTAAATATGCTCATGGTGCAGATTGTGGATGAATGACAGTAACGGAGGTGTCATCAAAAAGTATGTCAGATGTAGAATATTATATCTGGTGTTGATTTATCTTTTTGTCATGCTGATGATGATGAAGATTTTCAAAGGAATTTTCTTCAACTGCATGGCCTGTCCTCCAGTGTGGGCCTGCAGCTTAATGGGATTCGGCAAACACTTGCAGTATGCAGATAAAGTGACTTGCCATCCACATGTCTCGCATCTCTGGCACATTAATAAGTTTTTAGGTATCTTTTAGCTACACAGCAGCAATAAGCAGCAGTAAAATTTATTGTCAAAGGCTATACAAATTCACTCCAAGGATGACTATGGGAACAGAAGTTGCTCTGTATTGGGAACTGTGGATTAAATATCATTGCATGCAATGGCTGGACCTCGGAATGTCAAGGGTCTACTCCTACACTTGAGCTCTGGACCGAATAAATACACGGTAGTCAGAAAACAGATGCGTAGTAATTGTGAATATTACCAAACTATCAGTTTAATACGTTGCAAAATACTGAAACAAATTATTTACAAAAGAGTGGAAAAACTGATAGGAGCCAACCTCGGGGGAACATCTATTTGGGTTCCGAAGAAATGTTGGAAGAGGTGAGACTGTACTGACTCTACAACTTATCTTATAAGATAGATTGAAGAAAAGCAAACTGAAGTTTATAACATTTTTAAACTTAGTGAAAGTTTTCAATAATTTGACTGGAATACACTCTTTGAAATTCAGAAGGTAGCAGGGGTAAAATACAAGGAGCAAAAGGCTATTTATAATCTGTACAGAAACCAGATGACAGCTACATGAGTCTAGGGGCATGAAAGACAGCAGTGGTTGAGAAGGGAATGAAACAGGCCTGTAATGTATCCATGATGTCATTCAGTCCATAAAGTGGGTGAGCAGTAAAGCAAGACAAAGAAAAATTTGGAGAAGGAATTAAAGTTTATGGAGAAGAAGAAAAAACTTTGAGATTTGTCAATGACATTGCAATTCTGTCACAGACAGCAAACGACTTGGCAGAGTACTTGAACACAATGGACACTGTCTCGAAAGGAGGATGTTGGGTGAAGATAAACTTCTGTGTTCTGGCCAATCAGACCTGGCTGACTGCCATGGCATCTTCTACCAATAGCATCATCGGGTGCAATATGGAGGAGCATGTTGTCAGCAGACTGCTCTCCCAGTCATTGTCACATTTCTTGACCTGGGAACCACTACTAAACGATTGAGTAGCTCCTCAGTTGGCTTCACAGGGCTGAGTGCAGCTTTTGAAATATAATACTACAGATGAATGCTGAAGATTACCAAGGCCATTCAATAAGTAGTGCAACACTTTTCTTTCTCGGCCAATTTCAGAATCTGTTGTGGAACATTGTGGGGTATTCCTGCTTCAGACCCTATAGTTTCATGAAGTTCCAGAAGGTGGTGGCACTATATGCAGCCTTCAAAATGGCATCTGTAACATAGGCGCATTTCAAGTAGAGAGTTCTCATTGAGTTTCTTTTGGTAGAAAACCAGTGAATTGCAAATATTCATAGGTGCTTTTAGAATGATGACAGAGACCTGGCAATGAACAAAAGCATGGTGAGTCATTGGGTGAGGCATCTGCCATCACCGCAACGACGTCACACAAACCTGTCTGATCTTCCACATGATGGTCAGCCGCACACAGCTGTGATTTCTGCAATGCTGGGATGTGCGGACACTCTCATTCAAGGCGATCAATGGATCACAATCAAACACCTTGCTGCTCAACTGAGTGCCTCTGTTGGTAGTCCTGACAGGCCTGTACATCAGTTTAGGGCACTCAAAGGTGTGTGCCTGCTGGATTCCCCGCTGCCAAACAGAAGAGCACAAAGAGGAACAATGAACCATCTGTGTGGAATTTCTTGCATGTTACAAGGCCGATCATGACAATTTTTTATCAGGCATCATCACAGGCACTGAAATGTGGTTTCATCACTTTGAACCAGAAACAAAATGGCAATCCATGGAGTAATGCCACACCACCTCTCCTCCAAGGAGAAAATTCAAAACCACACCCTCAGCTTGTAAAGCATTGCGTCAGTATTCTGGGACTCAGGAGGTGTTATTCTGTTTGATGTCCTCCCTCATGGTGCAACAATCAACTCTGAAGTGTATTGTGCTACCCCCAGGAAATTGAAGAAATGACTTTAGTGGTTCATTGCCACCAAAATTCTAATGAACTTCTCTTTCTCCATGACAACACAAGGTCTCACACAAGTCCACACACCTGATGGAATCTCACAAGACTTTGTTGGTCTGTTCTTCCTCATCTGCCCTACAGCCTGAATTTTGCACTTTCTGACTTCTATCTGTTTGGCCCAATGAAGGATGTAATCCATGGGAAGCAGTATGTGGATGATGGGGAGGCTGTTGATGGAGCACGATGTTGGCTCTGATGTCGACGGTAGAGTGGTACCATGCAGACAGATAGTCCCTCCCAGTAAGGTGGCATAAGGCCTTTGTATTGAATGGACATTATGTTGAAAAATAGGATTTTGTAGCGAGAACAGTGGGGCTAATATGGTGTATTGGACTGCTGAATAAAAAGAAAAAAGTGTTGCATTACTTACTGAATGCCCCTCATAGGTGGGTAGATTATGTAATTTATGAGGACGTATTGAGTAGAATTGAAAAGAAAAGAAAACTGTAGCATAATTTGACTAAAAGAGGGATTAATTGATACGATACATTATGACTCATTAAGGAATGAAACTTCCTGGCAGATTAAAACTGTGTGCCGGGCTAAGACTCGAACTCGGGACCTTTACCTTTAGTGCTCTCCATCTGAGCTACCCAAGCACAACTCACACCCCATCCTCACAGCTTTACTTCTACCAGTACCTCATCTCCTACCTTCCAAACTTTACAGAAGCTCTCCTGCGAACCTTGCAGAACTAGCACTCCTGAAAGAGAGGATATTGCAGAGACCTGGCTTAGCCACAGCCTGGGGGATGTTTCCAGAATGAGATTTTGACTCTGCAGTGGAGTGTACGCTGATATGAAACTTCCTGGCAGATTAAAACTGTTTGCCGGGCCGAGACTTGAACTCGGGACCTTTCACGGGCAAGTGCTCTCCATCTGAGCTACCCAAGCACAACTCATGCCACATCCTCACAGCTTTACTTCTGCCGGGACCTCATTTCATATCAGCGCACACTCCACTGCAGAGTGAAAATCTCATTCTGGAAACATCCCCCATGCTGTGGCTAAGCCAGGTCTCCGCAATAACCTTTCTTTCAGGAGTGCTAGTTCTGCAAGGTTCACAGGAGAACTTCTGTAAAGTTTGGAAGGTAGGAGACGAGGTACTGGCAGAAGTAAAGCTGTAATGACGGGGTGTGAGACGTGCTTGGGTAGCTCAGATGGAGAGCACTTGCCCTCAAAAGGCAAACGTCCCGATTTCGAGTCTCGGCCCGACACACAATTTTAATCTGCCAGGAAGTTTCATATCAGTGCTCACTCTGCTGCAGAGTGGAAATTCTCGTTCTGGAAACATTAAGGTATCATCAATTTAGTATTGTAGGGAAGTGAGTTGGGCAAAAATTGCACAGGTTGACCAAGAGATGAGTGCAGTAAGGCAGTTCAAAAGGATGTGGGATGCAGTAATTATTCAGGGATGAAGAGGCTTGCACAAGACATAGTAGCATGGAGAGCTGCATCAAACCAGTCTTCAGACTGAAGACCACAACAATAAATTCAGGGTAAACTAATAATAGCCTGATGTACAATACATTTATATCTGCTTTAGCTATATCCAGTACATGACTCTTTTTCCCTTTTGTTTAACAATTAGGCATTAGACATAACATGTTAAAATGTTTCATATTCTTGAAATTGGCATTTGACAAGTAGGTGAAACAGGCATTGTTTTGGCGTATCATTATTAGTCACAAAGTTCACAAAACAACAACAGAAATACTATATGAAAATCACCATGCCTTGGACCAAATCTGAACTGGTGAGTGACATACATATTTTAAAGAAACCAGCCATGGATACATGCCTACTATAGACATCCATCCCTTTGCTAACTACTAGCATTCAGAAACTTTACAGTGCGGTAATCAACTATTTGTTCAAATAAAAGCAAATTTCTTCAGAAATAGTTGACAACATTTTATTCAGGGACAACAAAAATTGCATGGATGGTACCTAACACAAGACAAAAGTGTCCTTGTCATGGGCAGGATTTATATCCCATCTCAAAAAAGCATGTTAGTGTCTTGGCCCATTCAGCCAGAGCCACACAGGTGTATGGGATTATTTAAACTGGCAAGAATTTCAGACTTGTATTCCTTCAGACTGTCACCACTACTGCTCCTTTTGACAGAAATATATTTACTTCATCCTTAGGCATCAGTGTACAAATGGCAAGCATAAAGACATAAAAGATAGAAACATAACTATCTACTACAATTAGAGATTAAAACCTAAGGATAGGAAATTTTCTGTTCACGTTCACGTTTTGCCGCAGGAAATCTATAGAATTTCATTTAGTTGTTCTTTGCTCTCTCCAGCAGTTTAACTGTAGTGTACCTCTTCATTATTTAACTAGCATTTCCAGAAAGTAGCGTAAAGTTTACATTGTTATTTCAGAAACTTTGCACTCTTGTTTTTGTTTACACACAGTTGCGTATAGGCCAAATTTGTGGAACCATATTTTCGTGTTGATCTGTAATTTAACTGACTTATTCTTAATAAACTATTACGTTTATCATGAGTAAAAATTGCTTGACTTTCCATAGAATTGTTAGATCGGGGCTTTGGTTTGATGGGTGCTGTAATTTTCTCCATGTGGGCGACTGTAGTGGCATGGGAATAGGGGAAGTAAATGAGACTCATCAGTGGTTTTGTAGGATTTGTAGCAGAGATAGGAAGATACTAGAACAGGAGTGGAAAATTGCCACCCTTCAGGCTGAGTTAGACAAGGCCAGGGGAGATCTTGACAGGTTAAGGAGGGAGAAGGGTAAAGAGAGGTGGGAAGTGACAACAGGCAACAGGAGGAACAGGCCAAGAACTTTGTCAGACAGTTTAGTGGTGAATGTGGAAAATAGATTTGACCTGTTGCTTCAGTTAGAAGCTGGTGAGCCTCAAGCAGTTGCAGGTGTAGACAGGGCACAACAAACTTTCAGCAGCAAATTGAAAAGTAAGAATGTAGGGAAATCAGTAAAGAGAAAGAAAAAGAAAGTGTTGTTGTTAGGTAGTTTCCATGGAAGAGGTGTTGACCAACTTTTGCAGGATGAACTAGGGTCAGAATACCAGGTCATCAATTTTTTAAATCCTAGTGCTGGTCTGGAGCAGCTGACAGAGGATTTAGGATCACTTTGCAAAGATTTCACTAAGGAAGACACCATAGTTATAGTGGCAGGTAATAGTACTGACAGAGATTCTGGGTACAGTATAGAGTATGACCTGGCAAAGATTGCATCAGTATCGAAGCATACTAGTGTTGAGTTTGTATCTGTTCTTGGGTGCCATGATCGACCTCATTTGAAGTCTTCTGTGAAGAGAGTTAATTTGGAGTTGGAATGGCTGCTTATGTCGGGTTCAGGGTCACACATTGGTGTGGTTCCTGTTGATTCTCTCAATAGGTGGGATTATACTAAGCATGGCCTTCACCTCAACAGGAAGGGGAAGGGAAACAGGCTGGGAAAATAGCAGGAAAGTTAAGGGGGGGAGGAACTGTCATGAGTGATAAAATACCAGTGGTTATAGGGGTCAGAAAAGACCCTTTTTTAGGGCAGTGAGGACAGAAAGAAACCAAATTTTAAGAGAAGTTAGGACTGACACAAACCTTCAGTTTGAGAAAGAAACCAAAAAACATAATTCTAGCTTATTACATCAGCATAAACAGCTATTGGTTAATAATTTTCAACAGTCAGCAGATATTTTAACTCTACCCAATTTTAACTCAGTTAATGTGAAATGTCAGCTATCTTTATTGCATCAAAATATTCGAGGACTGAGAAATAAAATTAATGAATTAATTATCTGCACAGATGAATTAGAGTCTTCAAACCCTGCTGACATAATCTGCCTCTCTGAACATCATGTGACCACTGGTATAGAACTTTTAAGTGTTACAGGATTTAGGTTAGCATCTCACTTTTGTAGATCAGAAATGGAGAAAGGAGGAGTCGCCACATTCATGAGGAACTGTCATAAATTTAAGAACATAGGCATTCATAAATTTTGCCTAGAACAGCATAAGGAAGCATGTGCAACAGATGTAGAATTTCACAAAAAATCTTTCTTAATATTAAGTGTATATCGAGCACCTGCAGGTAACTTTAATATGTTTGTAAACCACCTTGAAGCTGTACTGGCCCATTTAACAACCAAAAACAAAGAAATAGTGGTTGCTGGTGATTTCAATGTAGATTTCCTTAAAGACTCTCCCAATAAGAACTTGTTTCAGTTAGTAACACTATCATTCAACTTAATTCCCACTGTAAAGTTCCCTACTAGGGTAGCCAATTGCTGACAAACAGCTACTGATAATATCTTTATAGAAAAGTCCAATGAACAAAATTACATTACAAAACCAATAGTCAATGGCCTCTCAGACAATGACATGCAGTTCCTTCTATTAATTGTTAATAGTGAACAGGATATAAAATCTGTGAAATCTGAGCTCAAGACGGTAATCAATAAGCCAAAAATTTATTTTAGGACACTACTCAGAGACATTCACTGGACTGATGTTTACAGTGCTCATGGCATGAATGATAAATATAACACTTTTGCTAATAACATGCTTACCTTATTCAAACACTGTTTTCCCCCAAAACTTACCAAGATTAGAGAAAAGTCTACAAAGAAGCCATGGATTACTCAAGGAATAGGGGTATCTTGTAAAATAAAAAGAAAGCAGTATCTGTCAATCAGAAACAGTTCCGATGTTGATGGTATAGCACATTACAAGAAATAATGCAAAATATTAAAGGCTGTAATATGGACATAAAAGCAAATATATTACAAGGAAAAGATTGTCATGTCGGATAACAAAATAAAGACTATATGGGATCTAGTGAAGGAGGAGACTGGTAGAACCAGACATGAAGAGGGACAAGTAGCATTAAGAGTAAATGATACATTTGTGACAGATGTGTATAGTGTTGCAGAACTTTTTAACAAACATTTTACAACTGTTACTGACAAGATGGGGTTGTCAGGTTCTGTAAATGCTGCTATGGAATACCTCAGACCAGACATTTCAAGTAACTTCCATAATATGAATTTGACTGTCACTACCCCAGCAGAAATAATATCCATCATAAAATCTTTAAAATCAAAAACATCAAGTGGGTATGATGAAATATCAACAAAGTTAATTAAAGAATGTGATTCTGAGTTAAGTAACATATTAAGCTATCTGTGTAACCACTCATTTATCAGTGGAATATTTCCTGAATGGTTGAAATATGCTGAAGTTAAGCCACTGTTTAAGATGGGAGATAAAGAAATAGCATCAAATTCCTACCAGTTTCACTTTTGCTGGCATTCTCAAAAATTTTAGAAAAAGTAATGTACAATCGGCTTTATAGCCATCTTATCTCAAATAACATACTGTCAAAGTCACATTTCGGATTTCTAAAGGGTTCTGATATTGAGGAAGCTATCCACATTTACAGTGAAAATGTGCTTAATTCATTAGACAAAAAATTGCAGGCAACTGGTATATTTTGTGATCTGTCAAAGGCATTTGACTGTGTAAATCACAATATCCTTTTAAGTAAATTAGAGTATTACAGTGTAACAGGAAATGCTGCAAAATGGTTCAAATCTTATATCTCTGGCAGGAAACATAGGGTGTTATGAGGAAAGAGACATGTATCAAGCTATCAAGCATCATACAACTGGGAACTAATTACATGTGGGGTCCCACAAGGTTCCATTTGAAGGCCCTTACTTTTTCTTGTGTATACCAATGAACTTTCATCAGTAACATTACCAGAAGCCAAGTTCATTTAGATTGCCAATGATACAAACATTGCAATAAATAGAAAATCAAGTGTAGCCTTAGAAAGTTCAGCTAATAAAATATTTTTGGACATTAATCACTGGTTCCTAGCCAATTCTTTGTCACTAAACTTTGAAAAAAAAAAAAACCACACTACATGCAGTTCTCTGTAAGGGGGTCCCACGAGTATATGCCTAACATATGATGAGAAGCAGATAGAAGAAGTGGACAGTGTTAAATTCTTGGGATTACAGCTTGATAATAAATTCAACTGGGAGGAGCACATGACAGAACTGCTGAAGCGTCTTAACAACTCTATTTGCAATGCAAATTGTGTCAGACATAGGGGATATAAAAATGAAAAAGCTGGCATACTATGCTTACTTTCATTCCATAATGTCACATGGGATTATTTTTTGGGGCAATTCTTCAAGCAGGGCTAAAGTTTTCTGGGCACAAAAATGTGCAAAAAGAGTTATATGTCGTGGGAACCCAAGAACATCCTGCAGAAGCCTGTTTGGGGAACTAGGGATACTAACTACTGCTTCCCAGTATATTTATTCCTTAACGAAATTTGTCATTAAAAATATATCACTTTTTCAAACCAACAGCTCAATTCATGGAATCAATACTAGAAATAAGAATAATCTTCACAAGGATTTAAAGTCACTTAGTCTTGTACAAAAAGGTGTGCATTATTCAGGAACACACATTTTCAATAACTTGCCAGCAGCCATAAAAAGCTTAGCAACCAATGAAATTCGGTTTAAGCGAAGCCTAAAGGATTTATTGGTGGCCAACTTCTTCAACTCCATTGAAGTATTTCTCAGTAGAACCAACTGATTTTTTATAACTTCTGCACAATTTCAGTGCAGTAATGTGTTCATTGTAAATAAGTGTGTGTGTGTGTGTGTGTAAGTACAATCTAACTTCTGCAACAGTTCAGTGCAGTAATGTGTTCATTGTAAATAAATTTTTAGTAGTTGTATTACATGTTTATTACCTTATAAATAAATAAAAAACTTTTTTATTTTAAATTCAGTGCATTAGTATTTGTGAAACGATTCTTTCACATAGCGTTCATTAAAAAATGATGACCTTGTCACTTGGGACCTATGAAATAGTACATTAGGTTTATTTGTTTGAGTTGTAAATATTTGTCATGTATTGTTGTTTTTCTGACATGCTCTACATCCTGGAGGACCTCCTCACTACGGGTCAATTGGAATGAAAGTAAATCTAATCTAATCTAATCTATGATACAAATGAAATTTACCTCTCATTCTGCTACACTGCAACAAGTCACAACTAATGTAAATATAATATGAGTCAAAACTGCCATGCATGCATTACCTAAAACTTGCATTGCAGATATTGTGGAAATGGAAAGTATTATTGATATATGGTTTTCACAGAATGGATTATTATTAGTCCGGGGCTCATATTATTAACCAGTAAACATATGGTTATATCACTTAGAAAGTGTATTTTTTGTGCAAATATATACTTTTTTAAATGGAACAATGTCTGTTGACATGAACAAACTAAATGTAAGGTAAATTCAAATTTCAGTGGTGTCTGCTGTAGAATTCTAGTGTGGACCATTTACAATATATCATATTTTGAAAAATTTCCACACCGACACTTGTTTCTCTCATACAACCTGTGTAGTTGCTAGTTATGATGTTGTTATGTTTGCTTATGGTGCGCTTGTGGGTTCCTTGAATGCATTGGAACTTCCTAGTCTAAGCAGTAGGTTGTGAGTGGACAATGTGATTTACCGATGCAGAAAAAAACCAACATGCTCATGGTGTATGGAGAATTTAGGAAAAATGCAGTTCATTCCTGTACATTGTATGTGGCAAGGTATCCCAATAGACATCAACCATCTCAGCAATTTTTTATCAACCTTTTCAACCAGTTACCTGAAAGTGGTAGTGTATCACCTAGACAACATAACAGTAGGAGACAAGTGATGACAGAAGAAGCAGAAATTAATGTTCTTGCTGCTGTTGCAGCTGATCAGCAAGTTAGTTCCCACACACTCCTATGAGGAAGTGACATAAGTCAGGCAAGTGTCCTACACATTCTCCATTGACTTAGATTCCATCCCTATCACATCTCTCTCCATCAAGAGCAACATGGAAATGATTATGAGAACTGTGTTAACTGTTGTATGTGGGCGTTAAGACAGTTTACTCCAGATGTGTCATGTATCTTGTTTAGCGATGAAGCCACAGTTACCAATCATGGCCAGGTAAACTGATGAAACATGCACTATTGGTCTGTTGACAATCCCCGTTGGCTTCGTCAGGTGGAACATCAGCATCCGTGGAGTGTAAACATGTGGTGGTGAGTAGTGAACCATCGGCTCATAGGCCCACTTTTCCCAGACAGAACACTGAATGTTTACAAGTACCATAGCCTCCTAACAGACCATTTTCTGTGGATGCTAGAAGATGTTCCTATGTAGATTAGGAGGAACCTGTGGTACCAACATGATGGTTGTCCAGCTCATAGGGCTTGAAGTATTACAGTATGTCTTCATTAATTGTTTCCAAATCGTTGGATTGGATGCAGAGAACCTGTACCTTGGCCAGCCCATTCCCTGAATTTGATGCCTGTAGAATTTTTTCTGTGGGGAAAGGTGAAAGGTGCTGTCTACAGGGACATACCAACTACACCAAAAGATATACAATAATGTAGTACTGCAGCCTGCTCAGACATCTCTGCTGAAATGCTAGCACATGTGCTGCAGTCATTCCATACCAGAATGGAAGCTTGTGTTGCCACTGTTGGTGGTCATGTTGAACACAACCTGTTATGGCCACTTGTCTTGTTACTGGACAGAATCCACATAACTAGTGTATGCACTTGTGTTATGCTTTAGTGGTGGTGGTGGTGGTGGTGGTTAGTGTTTAACGTCCCGTCGACAACGAGGTCATTAGACACGGAGCGCTAGCTTGGGTTAGGGAAGGATTGGGAAGGAAATCGGCCATGCCCTTTCAAAGGAACCATCTCGGCATTCGCCTGAAACGATTTAGGGAAATCACGGAAAACCTAAATCAGGATGGCCAGAGACGGGATTGAACCATCGTCCTCCTGAATGCGAGTCCAGTGTGTAACCACTGCGCCACCTCGCTCGGTTTATGCTTTAGTGTGTGCTACCACAGGTATTGTACAAATGTCAGTGTGGGAACTTTTCAAAATATGATATCTAATAAATGACTCGGACTAGAATCCTGCAGCAAACACCAATGACATTTTAATTTACATTACTTTTAGTTTCTTAATGTCAACAAGCATTGTTCCATTTAAAAAATAATATGTTTGCAGAAAAAATACACTTTCTAAGTATTATTAAAATCTGTTTACTGGCTAACAATATGAACCCCTGAGTACCAATCCATTCTGCAAAAATTACACATCAATAGCGCGTTCCATTTACTCTGTGTCTGTGGTGCAAGTTTTAGGTGAGTTGCACTGTATATAGAATGCAAAACTATCCTATAGATCATTGGTGCATGCATAACATACAGATAATTATGCAAAGTAATTGAAAGAAGGTTAATTTAAAATCACAATTTGTTAAAGCATTCTCTTATGTTTAAGTAAGCAATTTTTTCTATTTAACTATCCAAAAATTTTGCCCACTGCCCCCAGTAGAAGATACCTCAGTATTTTGGAAGAACTTGAAATTTTTGACAGTAACAACCAACACCCTGAGCATGTTCTTAACATGCAAATTGATTTAAACCAAAAATTTTATTTCAAAATCTTTAAAACACTTGTTAGAGTTCCTAGTGTGGAGTGTCACCATGCACCATTGAAAGTTTGCAGAGGTCAACAGTATCGCCTTCATCTACAGATCTTTATGGTCACACAGCACATGCGGCAGCATACTACTCCATACAGGAATGTCTGCTGCCTTGAATAACACCTGAAGAATTGCAACCAAGATAATCTAAGATGAAACTGTGAGTAGCCTGTGTCATCTAGTGACACTGCTGCATTTCACTACCTTCCCACTACAAATTGTGCTATTTCTCATTTTTTTTATATCAGTGTTATTATATTTGCTTCTTTCTCGCTACTTCGTGTTAATTTTCTTTCCATTTTCGTTTTTATTATTTCTATAACCCTGTACATAATACTTGTGTATGTGCTGTGGAACTGTCCACTGGCAGCCTACACTTAGAATATTCCACCACTGGCAACTGCACAAGCCGGCCACCAGAGGCTGCCTGCAGTGGATCACATGACTTGTGCACACAGTATGGCATCTGTTGCACCATCTAGCAGAGCCCTATTCTTTATAAGTCCAGTGCAGCAGCCACTAGCCCATATATTGTGTCCATACTTACTCTCAGCAAGGGCTTGTATGAGCACTTGGGTAGTTTCTATGTTTGTATCTATGTTCTTAACTGTTGTTTGCTTGTATGTTGAAGAAGAGTATACTTTGATTCATTGTGGCCATACTGTTGGTTGTGTTTAACAGCATCATACAACTGGAGACAGGTGTGGTGTTTACTTCCACGTGCTCAGTCTATTTGGTTGTTCCCTCAGTTCTTCTGTCTATGGAGGCAGTGCTCCAATCACTCCTCAAGCAGCAGCAGGCACTTATGGTTGCTACCATGAACTTGTCAGCCACAGTGACTATGCAGGCTTCCACAACATTGGCATACACGCCACTCTTCCCCTCTTACAATGATGCGGCCAAAGACTGGGAGGCTTACGAGAAGCAGCTATGGCAACATTTCCTTGCTTTTGGTGTCACTGATACAAACAGGTGAAAGGCTGTTTTCTTTTCTTGGACTTCTCCTCAGATCTACCACGTGTGGCAGTTAGCCCTGCTTCAGGAAGCTGCCTCACTTTTGTTTTGCAATATGGGTAAGTTGTCCAGTTATCACTGTAAATGCAAGCTTGTCATTGCAGCACATGTAGAGTTGTGTTGATGTTATTACTATTCCCACCAGTCCTACCAGAGTTGGGTGGCTGAACTCCATGGCCCTAGTCACAATGTCAGTTTGTCACCAATGCTCATCAGGATTCCTGTGCTGGTTCTATGATCTGTGATGCCATCCTTTGGATGGCTCCTGAGAGGGAGGTGCATCAATGTGCACTATGGTGTGAGAATCCATCTTTGGCTGAAGCATAAATATTGCTCAATCTTTTGAGATGTATCATATGTATCATACTGCTAGGAATTAGATCAAGGCTCGGTGTGACATCACTGTGAATAACAGGGTTTGATAACACCAAGTAATTTATCATTTTGAGTCTATTGATTTCTCAGTGGATGTGTGGACACTTGTTTCAATAAATTGACAGAAGTTCTAGACAAAATCTCAAGTAAAAAAGTCAACATAATTTAGTATCAATACATAAATATTAACACAAATATCATGAATGAAACTAGTAGCAAGCTCATAAATATCCTTCAGGGTTTTGGCATGTCCCTGTTGGTCAGTAGTGTAATAGGGGTTAGTACAGTGACTGTATCAGTAATTGATGGTGTTGCTACAAATACGAGGGCTATGCCAAAAGTTTTTAGCAGCCCGTAAACCATAAGGTGAGGACAATGGGGTTGTTTTCATTCGAAAGAGCGATGTTTTTCAACCTTGGGATGTGCTCGAGCAGCCCCTGGCTAGTGGCGATCTCCCCACAGTGTGGTAAGAAAGCACAGGCAGTGCTGAGTCAGAGATGGTGCAGGATGGAGCTGTCGCGCCGCGACTTTCGTGCCATGATTTTGTTCAATTATAAAAAGGGCTTAAGTGCTGAAGAATGCCATTCTTCTTAGCTGCATGTTTTTGGTGAAGCTTCCCCTTCTAGGGCCACAGTTGGAAATTGGTTTCGCGAGTTTTCGAGGGGTCGGCAGTCAATTGAAGATGAACCTCATCCCGGTCGGCCAGCGACAGCTGTGACTCCTGAAAACATTGATGCTGTGAGGAAAATGATCAAAGAAGATCCACATCTTACTTTTGTGACACTGAAGGGACCCTAAATATTGGATCAACAGCAGCACAGACCATCGTTCATAGTCACTTAGGCCTTACTAAGAGATGTGACCATTGGGTGCCACATTCCCTGACAGAAAGCCAAAAGGAGGCGAGAATAGACTGGTGTCATTTCATGCTCGAAAAATTCAATGGAGGGAAGTCCCAAGACACCTATAATATCGTCACAGGTGATGAAACGTGGGTCTACCATTATGACCCTGAAACGAAGAGACAATCTTCTGTGTGGTGCTTTCCAGGGGAGGAACCACCCACAAAAGTTTGACGAAGTCGGGACTCTGGAAAAAAGATGGTGGCAACTTTTTTCACAAAGATCGGGCATCTGACTCTGTGACTTTGGACACACATTTACAGTCCATGCTGAATGGTACGTGAATGATTGTCTTCCAAAAGTCATCAGCACATGGAAGTCACAGCATTCAAAGTCCAAGAGTGGGCACCTTCTGCTGCATCACGACAGTGCATCTGCGCACAGGGCTGCCAGAACGATGGACTTTCTGGAGAAGGAAAAAGTGTGAGTGTTACCCCATCCCCACTATTCACCTGACCTGTCTCCCTTTGACTTCTTTCTCCTCCCTAAGGAAAAAATTCGAGGGCAGCGCTTCTCATCAGATGAAGAGGCCATTGTAGTGTACAAGAGTGCACTAAGTGACTTCCCAAAAGAAGCTTGTACTGACACATTTTCTAAGTTGTTTCAGAGAATGGAAAAATGTATACATGCTAATGGAGAGTATTTTGAAAAGTTGTAAACGTTTTTTTGCAAATAAATTTTTTTCCACACATTCTGCTAAAAACTTTTGGCATAGCCCTCATATGTACAGGGAATAGTGTGATGTGGCTGTAAAAGGTCTTGGACTACCAAACCATTTCCACAAAATGATAACAGAAAAAATGGGCATGGAAAAATTCCCTAAACTGTAAGCTTACAAAAGACATTTATCAGAAACCAAAACACAAGATTATTTATTTAAAAAAAAAAAAACTAAGAAACGAAAGCTGGGGATGAATTCTGTACATTATTTAAATTTAATTTTAAAAAGGCATTTCCAAAAGTACCCACATCAGTATCAACGTCTCACAAAAATACACCCCTGAGTGCCTCAGTTCCATGAAAAAGAGTAATAATGAGCCAGAGTTCTTGAATTTCTGTCATAGATGCAAAAGTATTTACAGGAAGGTGCTGCACAAAAGTCATTTAATGACAAAATGATATACAACACAGAGAATAAAAGCAAAGCATCCTGGGATCTCATAAAAAAGGAAACAGGTAGTGAGGAAGGCAAACCAACATACTGATAAGGGAGGGGGCTGAAGTATTAAATGATCCACATGACCTTACAAACTATGTGAATGAGTATTTTTCGAGTATCAGAGAGAAGTAACAGCAAAAATTTCCCAAAACAAATGCAACACTTGTAAATAATCATGCACTAAGTACAATAATGTTGCTACCAACCAAAGAGCATGAAGTCAGTAAACCAGTACGAAAAATAAAAATTAAAAACTATATTAGGTCCCAATTTCTCAACTAAAACAATGCATAGGGAGTATACAAACTGTCTTAACAAACATAATAAATGATCCTTCACATCAGGGTAATTTCTAGAATACTGAAAATAGTCAAGAGTAGTACCTCTGCTAAAGATAGGTAATACAGAAAATTGAAAATTACTCGCCCGTTTCCCTGATGTCACCATTCTCAAAATAATAGAATCAATTATGAAAGAAAGGTTAGTGAGTTTCTTGAATGAATATAACCCTTTAAGTGACTCAGTTTCATTTCTGAAGTGGTGGACAGTACGGAATCAACCATAACAGAATTTGCAAAAGTGGTACCTGATGCTCTTGACAAAGCTGAATGTGTCACAGGCATATTTTTAGATCTTTCCAAGGTTTGTGATACGCTGACAATAAGATTCTACTATATAAGCTAGAAGAATTAGGAATAAGAGGGGAGCTAATAACTGGTTCCAATCTCACCTAGCAGACAGGGCGCAAAGGGGGAGATAACACATATCTCAAATAAGTCTAAAGTTTTAATAGAACACTTAGCAGAGCCAAAATACACTTAGGATTTCCTCAGAGTAGCATTTTAGGACCAATTCTGTTCCTGATATACATCAATGACTTTCCCACAAGTGTGAGTCATGGGGAAAAATTCCCTTTGCTGATAACAGCAGAATTATAGTCACTGAGAAAATGAGAACTCCTTGCAGAGAAAGCCACTGAAACCCTCAAGGATGTTTACAACTGGTTGATTAGAATAAAGTGACAGTGAACATAAACAAAACAAATGCAATGAATTTCAGATTGAAGAGGGGAAATGACACTATTAAATTAAACATAGATGGCACCTCTATAGTAAGGGAAACAAATGTAAAATTTCTAGGAATGAATACTGATACTCAGTTGACTCAGTTGAAGGGGTGTGAATGCAAAGATACTTGCAAATAGAATGTCATCAGCATGAGTTCTGTCATCAGTGTGTAACAACCAGTGTCTTTTAACTACATGCTATTCATATGTACACTCAGTTCTTAGCTATAGCATTCTTTTATGGAGATCAAATGTACAAAATATTAACACAATTTTTGAACTGCAGTAGAGGACCATAAGAACAATAACTTTCAAAAAACTGGCGATTTCAACTGCACCATATGAGTACATTTACTAAACAGTTGACCACATCAAAAATAACATTGACAATTACTGCAAAAATAGCTCTTTCATGACCATGGAACAAAATCTTGACTGGACTTACATTTACAAAAAAAAAAAAAAAAAAAAAAAAAAAAAAAAAAAAAAAAAAAAAAAAAAAAAAAAAAACCCTCAAAATAGCATTTTCTAACAAGGAAAAAAACTGTACAATAAATTACCAAAGGATACTACTAATAAAATTGTCAAAACAAACTTATTTAAAAAGGCAGTTAAAAAGTACCTGCTACCCCAAACAGTTTATACATTGAAGGATTACTTAGAGTTTCAGTTTTATGAAAAAATTTAACACAAATAATAATAATGATTATAAGACATTTAACATTCCACATAACAATTTCACACTCTGTATTTTCCGTCTTTTTGTCCTTTTCTGGAAAAACTTACTCCCAAAGCTGTGCACTGTATAGTACTAACACATTTTCCTCTTTCTGAGCTCAACCTCTCACTTGTTACAGAGGGATGTTGACTCAGTTTATCAAGCTAGCAAACAGGAAGTTGTGGTTTACAAAATGGTTCTGACATCACCTGATAGTGTGTTTAGTGTTATGAAACAATGTGTGGGGTATAGTGTGTGCAATGATGGGAGTGAGAAATGAATGAACAATGTATCATTAGTCTTTTATCATTACTAAATATCTTATGCTTAAAACAATATTGTGCACTAGGAGTAAACCATATGAGATAGCACTGTTTTAACCAGAGAGGTCTTGTATTTGGGAGCTTGGAGGTTCCAATCTTCATCCAGCCATCCCGATTTAGATTTTCCATAGTTTCCCTAAATTATTTTGGGCAGATACCAGGATGGGCCAATGGCATTGCCACAGTGGTAACAGATCACCAAAGTTAAGTGCAGTAGGGCTGGGCTAGGCTGGCCGGAGTGGCCGAGTGGCTCTAGGCGCTTCAGTCTGGAACTGCGCAACCGCTACGTTCGCAGGTTCGAATCCTGCCTTGGGCGTGGATGTGTGTGATGTCCTTAGGTTAGTTAGGTTTAAGTAGTTCTAAGTTTTAGGGGACTGATGACCTCAGATGTTAAGTCCCATAGTGCTCAGAGCCATTTGAACCATTTTTTGTATGGCTGGGCTAGCACTTGGATGGGTGATCACCAGGTTTGCCAAGCACTGTCGGCAAGTGAAGTGCACTCAGCCCTTGTGAGGCAAACTGAGTAGCTACTTGATTGAGAAGTAGCAGCTCTGGTCTTGTAAACTGACATACGGCTGAGAGGGTGGTGCGCTGACCACGTGCCCTTTTATATCTGCATCCGGAGATGCCTGTGGGCGGAGGATGATGTGGCAGTTGGTTGGTACAGTTGGGCCTTCATGGCCTGTGTGGGCGGAGTTTAGTTTTTTTAGATACCAGGATGGTTCCCACCATAAGGCCACAGCTGACTACCTGTTTCATCCTTGTCATTCTAGACCTGTAAGTTTGAAAATGTCTCTGTATGTGAATTACTTTGTTTTTATTGTTCTTGATTTTAATATCAAGATACTTCAATAATGTTGTAAAAGCAATCTACACATAAATAAAACTGCTACTGCTACTACTACTACTACTACTACTACTACTACTGCTACATATCACACATACACTTATATTTAGCACACCATATAGGTGTCAGGTGGTGATAAATGATCACAAAGGGCACAAACATTATTTAAGCTCTCAAAGTGCAATAGAAAGCATCCAGTGTTTTCAGCACTTGTCAGACCTTTCAGATCCTGTTATTTAAATGAATGAGGATGTAATGATGATTTTGTTGTGTGCTTAATTCATAAAATAGAAAGGCATAATTAGTAATCTGCAATTATTGCTCAATGGAGTATGGCAGACACTCATAATCATGTTCCCCTAATTCTTTTGAGTAGAGTATTATTTTTACACAGTTATGACTTGTTGCAGAGCAGCAGGATGATAGGAATATTGTGTTTATATTATATGTTGCTACTACATGCCACCACATGCTACTACATGCCACAGATAGCTAAATGCTATAGTGACATTATTTTAACTTTTTGAATTATACAATAATTGTAAAAAAATTGAAAAACATTTTTTGTAGTACTAAATGTAAGTAAACTGGAAACATAAGTAAATTGGATTGAAATTAGAATATAAATGAGAATACATTGTAGAACTAAGAAGTAAAAATGTTGAATTTTTATTATCTAAATAGAAATTGTGAATATTATGAATAGCCAGAGACTATCATCCTCTACAATCATCACTTTTCAAAACAGTTACTGCAAACCATTTCTGCATGTGCCAAGCATAACCACATCTTGTAAAATTTGCAAAAGTGTTTAATTTTGTTGTCCTTTCATTTGCAGCATCCTCCACTTTTCCCTGGTTCTGGATCTTCAACTATTCTTTGCTCCTGGGGCTGGAGAGGTTAAAGGCAAGCCTGTGGATTTTGTATGGGACGTTGGGCTGGGTTGTTCGCATTGTCAGATATAGTATTATGAGAGACATTCTTAGGGTTCTGAGGTATTCACTTCTAGCTGAAACACTCTGGTTTGCTTTGAACACAATGCAGTGTTCCCGAACTGCCTTGTCCCTCTGGCTTGTTTCTTATAAGTCAGTTGGCAAAAATAGTGTCAATCCAAACACTAAAAATTGTTTACTATGGAACAGCTTATCCATTTCTTAACTATGGTATTGAACTGTGGGATTGTGCAGCAGACCTGCACTTGAATGAAATATTTGTGTTACAGAAAAAAGCCATTGGGTTAATGCATGGACTAAAGTCTAGAGAGTCCTGTCATGAAACCTGTGTTCAACAAAAATATCTAACAGTATATTCCTTGTATTTGTATAAACTTATTGTACATTTTCTGAATAGTAAACACAAACTAAATAAGTGCAGTGATATACATATTTATGTTACTAGAAATAAGGGAACTCCTTCAGGCAATGGACAAAATTAAAAATAACTGACAATACTTCCTATATTAATGGGCAGATATGGTTCAACAAGGTGCCACAAGCTTTGAAAACTTGTGAACCAAAGCTGTTCCAAAGGGAGATAAAAGCCTTTGTGGCATCGATCCACGGATCGATAGGCTAGAACATCATGTGCGTATTATGTCTTCGAGTTGACCTTTGTTTGGGTTACTTCCGGGACCTCAGTTCCCGCCTAGTCTTCAACCGGTACATTTGTTGTGTAATAAAAGTATTGATGATTAGAAGAGAGAACTGTGATCATTACCTTATCACCTTGTTATCTCCTTCAGTGGTGACCCAGAAGTTCGAATAATCTGTCGAAAGGAGTACAAAGAGACTACCGTGACGGCTTCTGCGTTCCTCGTGGACCTTTGTCCACTATGCAATGGCCTTCTACAGCACGCTGCAGCCACCTGGTTTTCACCAGCAACAGCAACTAAATTCAAGCACGCCAGCTGTAGTCAGTGCCCAACGAGAATTTCCGCAGTCCTATAGCCTCGAGAACCCAAGGACGTCAATAGGTGCTGTGGTTTTGAACATGATGCCAGCGGTCTCTGCCTCAGGATTTGTTAACCCCAAAGTGCTTCAGTTTTCACCACACAGCAGTACAAGAAACCGCTACACACTGATACCGAACTTTAATGCAAGTACTGTAAATAGTGGGGAGCATAGTTTTCATAATGTGCTTCAACAGAACTCCTTTTTGAATGTGCAAGCTCCACGTGTGTATCACTCTGCACCGGTTGCACACTACATGAATGACACTCGCCAGCCTGTTACTTCGAATGTTCATCAGTGCAGTAATTTGAGCGTGTCAGGTTCCACCAAGCTCATCAGTGACTCTGTGATGCACATTTTCACTGCAGATGTGGAGGACCAATTGCATAATAATCTATCGAGCAACCACCGTGACCACTTTGAACTTCTGCCGCAACAACCGGTCCCGCTTCTCTCCATGCTGGGCTTCCTGCTAACGGATTTCGCTTTCCCTCCAGCTACTATGAACACAGCCAGCACGTCTGCTTCCTCTGTATCGCTCTCACAACGCAGAGTTAACTTTGACTTGCCTACTCCTGCATCCGCTAGCAGCTGCCCGCATTCTCCCACCGCCAGTTCGTCGAATCTACCGAAACTTCCGTCATTCAAACCTGCTCACCCAGAATTCTGGTTCAACTTGGTCGAGAAAACTATCAGTGTCTGTGCACTTGATGACAACGCCTGTTTCACATGCCTCGTGAACCACCTCCACGACCGTGTCGACTTAATTTATCACCTGGTTAAGTCACCTCCTCCGAACGAAAAGTATGCTATTGCTAAACAAGCAATACTGGAACGTGTCTCCAAAACAAGAAGAGAAAACGTTCGACAGCTCGTCTACGAAGAACGCTTCGGTGACAGATCTCTGTCCCAGCTGTGGCAATACCTTCGACTTCTCGTCGATGAATGCGATATGCCAGAAGCCATGCTCACCGATATTTGGACGGAAAAGTTGCCTCTGTCTGCCCAAATGGCAGACCTACAAGGATAGACCACATAGCGAATGCTTGCATGCCGCAGGCCGAGCTTACTCTGCTCTATTACGTGAATGCCGTGCCCAGCAGTCCGGCAGCTACACCAGTTTCCAACCACAACCAGGACCCCAACGTGGACGCCCCACTAAACCTAAGTCCGTCAAGCTCGCAGTACTACCGGCACCTTCACATCTGCACAACAACAGCACATCTGACTCTGCGGAAGATTCTGGGCCGCCGCCGTCTAACCACTCACAGGAGCAGACGTCCTCCCATAAATACAGTTTCTTCCACGCAAAATTCGGGGAACAAGCACTAATTGCAAACCGCCGTGCTCCTACCCAAACTTCAACTGCAGGTAGGCAGTGGCGCCACCTACTGCGACGTAAACAACAGGCGCCATCCCACGCTCCATTCTGTGTCCAACACTAATGCTTCAAATTGACGAGTCTACGTCCATGACTTGAAAACTGGCACAAACTTTCTCATCGACACGGGTGCAGATGTTTCCCTACTTCCATCTCGTCTTGCTACCGAAGAGATCCGACTACACAAAACTGTCATACGTGCTGTAAACTCGTCTAGTTTGTCGTGCTTAGGTTCTACTTCATATGCAGTGTCCCTTTCGCCTGAGTGCAACCTGAAGTGGTCCTTCCTGGTGGGTGACATCGACGATCCCATTTTGGGCATCGACTTTCTACGACACCACAAACTGTGCCCTGACCTCGTCAAGAATACAGTGTTCTACCAGCCTACGCAGGAACACACCCTGTGTGCTTCGTTGAGTGTCAATAGTACTGCTAAACAGGTCCACCTGGCTAGGAAGTGCAATAACCCCACCTCCGAGCTCTTGTCATGGACAAATAAGTGGCTCACGGAGCATGTCGAGTCTACACGCCTGCGCTTGGAACAACTTGAGCGACGCCGTCGCCTCAACAGCTTAAGTAACGAGTTATCTTTGGCACGGCAGCAGCTTGCAGCAGACGACGCCTCGGCAACACACGAGGTTAGTCGGTGCCACTACAGTGTTCTCGCGCCCGAGTGCATTTGTGACTGTGTGCCACATAAATTGTACAGTGTCCGCGCTCCCGCCAGCTCTAACTGTGTTAATTCGAGCGCACATTCATCCCCCTCCTCGTTTGGGCAGCTAGCTTCCCAGGCGCAGATTAATGTTTTTGATTTAGCGCCATCAGCTGTTAATTCGTGCCCACTACCGCCAACAAGCTCGACTGCGGCGCCTTCGATTACTAATAAACAGTGTACCAACCTTGTTTCGCGTAGCTCACTTGTTTGTCACTCCCAGCCACCCAACAGTTGGCACTTACGCAAACTTTCGCCGTCCGCGCCACAACCCAGCCTAGCGGCCGCCGCGCTCAATATACCACAGTCACCTCATGTACCGCGTCGCACGTTTCCGTGTTTACAGACGGCACTGCCCACAAACTTCGCTTGCAAGACGGACCCGCTTGTCTCTTGCCGACCACGCCGTCTCAAGCCAGAACTAATGAATGTGGCTTGCGAACAAATAGACGATCTCTTAACAGCCGGCGCAATAGAACCATCTGCCGGATTCGGGGCCTCGCCTATCCTCTTCGTCGCAAAAACCGACGGCACCTGGCGTGTGGTTGGCGACTATACTAAATTGAACTCTCGTACTATCATAGAAAAGTACCTGGTTCCTAACGTCGCGGATTTTAACCATGTTCTTGCAGGCGCTAAATATTTCTCGGTAGGGGACTGTAGGAGGGCCTGTTATCAAATTCCGATGGCACCAGAGGATATTGAAAAGACAGCTGTTACAATAACTTTCAGCCTTTTCCAGTACCGGTTCATGCCCTTTGGCCTCCGCAACGCTGCACAAACCTGGCGAGATTCATAAACAATGTGTTGTTTACCTGGATTCTTGTTTCGTTTACTTGGACGAAATTCTTATTTTCAGTCCTACTTTGCAAAAGAAGACACTCTTAACGCTGCCAGTGTTGAACTGAATAATAAGAAGCTCCAGTTGCACCAGACTTCGGTAAGATTCTTAGGCTACATCGTGTCAGCTAAGGGCCTCACTCCACCCGAGGATAAAATCAAACCTGTTTTGGATTTCCCACGCCCTCACTCATTTAAGGAGCTGCGCAGGTTCATGGAACAGTTAACTATTATAGGAAGCACTTGCCTGCGGCAGCCAAGATTCAGGCTCCCCTAACAGACGCCCTTGCTGGCAAAAATACGACCGGTATCCGCTCGGTCCCCTGGACTCCTGCCATGGAACAAGCTTTTGACAAACTGAAGCACCTACTAGCAAACACAGTGACTGTTGCCCACACCCGCATCCGGACGCTACATTTTTTATTACCGTGGATGCCGTTGCTACTGCATTAGGTGCTATCCTCAGTCAAACCGCCGGAGATACTACCTCTCCTTTGCAGTTCTTTTCTAAGAAGCTCAACGGCGCTCAAAAAAAGGTTCTCAGCCTTTGATAGGGAGCTCTTGGCAGTTTACGAGGCTGTGAAACACTTTCGCGCTGAGTTTGAGGCTAGGGACTTCTACATTTTAACCGACCATAAACCTTTGGTTGCTGCTGTAAAGAAACCCCTGACTGACCCTCCACCTAGAAGCTTCCGTCATTTGTACTTTATATTGCAATTTACCTCTGACGTACGATACATCAAGGTTGCAGATGATGTGGTCGCAGATTTTGTGTCTCGTGTCGATGCTCTCACAACTCTGATAGACCTCTCCACCTTGCCTCAGCTGCAGTCTGCCGACACGGACACTATGGACCTTATTTCTGATCACAGCTCGTCACTCAAACCTGTGCGATCCACCTTTCCCGGTGTCACAGGGGAGGTTTAGTGTGACGAATTAACTGGTACGATGCGTCCCTTCATACCCAAACCTCTACAGAGACAAGTGTTCGACAAATTACACAACCTATCTCATCCAGGTGTGAAAGCCTCTACCAGACTTATTGCAGCACACATCGCCCACACTAGGCAGCTTCACCGCTCTTCCCAGCTGCTTCCAGCACGTTCACATCGACATGGTGGGTCCCCTCACCCCCTCGAGGGTTACAGATACGTGCTATCTAATATAGACAGAACCTGTCGTCGGGTGGAAGCTGCCCCGCTACCCACTATTACATCCGAATCAGTGGTATGATCCTTCATAGAAACTTGGATTTCACACTTTGGCTGCCCTGTTTACTTGACGACCGACCAAGGCCATCAATTTGAGTCTGCCTTGTTTTCTGAACTATGTATGCTGTGCGGCATCAAGAAAATTCATTCAACAGCATACCACCCCCAGAGCAATGGCCTCGTGGAACGTTGGCATAGGACGCTTAAGATGGCCCTTCGTTGCCACGGCCTCCTTTGGACGGAAGCCCTGCCATTCGTCTTACTCGGTTTGCAGACTACTTTCAAGGAAGACCTTAAAGGCTCAATGGCCGAGTTCGTCTACAGCCAGTCCCTTACACTGCCAGGCGAACTTGTTGCTCCTACTCCATTTGCCAAACCGTCCAAACTGCCGTCCTCGGTAGAATGGGTGAGGTTACACTGTAACAAGCTTCAACCCCCACCCCCTTCCAGCCACACTCCACCGCACACATATGTTAGCAAAGCGCTCAACACTTGCGAATTTGTGTTCCTTCATGACAACACTGTAAAAGACCCGTTACAACTCCCTTACACAGGCCTGTACAGAGTTGTCAAACGAACCAGAAACACATAGAACATCATAATTAAGGGCTCAGTGACTACCGTCTCCCTCAACAGGGTTAAACCTTCTCGCATCGAGTTTTCCCATACTTCACCCACCGTTGAAGAGACCTCGCTCTCTGGCCACCCTCGGCCTTCTTCCTCTGCTCATGATTCGAGTAAACTCACGCCTACACCGGCCCTGTCAACTAGCCTGCACTCATTCCAGGGTTTCTGCCTCCCGGCTCCCATAGCAGAGGCCCCAGCTCCAAGTGCTCTAATATAACAGTTCTATCTTCGTGCGACAGCATGGCGCGCCGCTCCTCTAACCAGTGCAGCCCGCATGTTCCTGCCATGCCCACCCAGACCTCACTGTCTAACACTCACCCCTCTACTCACAGCACACCGCCCTCACCGTGCTATGGTTTCCCCACTCCACCGGCTCAGAATATCTCTCCGTTAGCAGGCGCCACTTACGAGCTCTCTACCCATGTTCATCCTAATGAAATTTGTGGTTTATCTGTCGTCGTTAGTGGTGATACTGCATTAGTGCTGCTTGCGTGTGACAAATCGTGTGACTCGTTAGGTGGTGTGTCACAACGTGTAGTGAAGTGTATCAAAATCTCTCGAAGTGCTACGTGTGGCAACCTGGATCCTTATGTTAGGCCAAGTGGAAAGGTGATCATTAGGTTCCCTACTGATGACACCCTTCCGCACCAGTGCTCCCGCACCGGCTGACGACTACGACCGCCGCCGTCGTTTCAAGACTGCAGCATCAGCATTCCAGGATTTGCTCCACGCTCTCCTCCCACATGGCCCGTGCTGTCAGATGCGGAGGAGCTCACTGTAACCCACTTAAACTCTGGTCAACCTGCCCTTCCCCCACCTTCGGCTTGGGTACATACTCCATACTGCACGGGGGGGGGGGCTATGTGTCATTGATCCATGGATTGATAGGCCAGAACATCATATGTGTATTATGTCTTCGAGTTGATCTTTGTTTTGTATACTTCCAGGACCTCAGTTCCAGCCTAGTCTTCAACCTGTGCATTTGTCATGTAATAAAAGTATTGATGATTAGAAGAGAGAATCATCGTCATTACCTTACCACCTTGTTATCTCCTTCACATTCTTAGCAAATAAATGTTTATATTCAGTCAGTGAATTCTAATGTACTTGCCCTCTCTGTTAACATGTTATGTAATTAGAATATTAAGACAAATGTATGTACCACCACTGTACCTAAGTGGTATCTATAGAATCTACTAAGCCAATGTATTTGCTTGATGGCGTACACAAAAAAAATTTAAATAAATAAACAGTATATTCACCACACATAGCATCCATGACATCTACCCACCCTTAATTCCATTGTAGTACTTTATTATACTTGTTCTTTTCTTTTCGCCGCTGTTGCTGTCGGTTTCATCATCATGATGCACAGACGAAAAAAGCAGTACTGATCTGTTTTGTTTCGGTATGTATGAAAGTAATGTGACATCTTCCTGAAATCAAAACATGATTGAGTACTCTTTTTCAATTTCTTTGTTAAAAACTCATCTGGAATTTAAGGCTTATTTTTTTAACCTTCCAGCAATAATAATATACTTGTGTGGCGCCGATGAGGTCGACACCAGCATCGATATGCGTTCGTCTTTGGACTCTGAGCATCGTCTTTGGACTCTGAGCATTGTCTTTGGGCGGTTCCGCCATGTTCAGTTTTTTGTGAGCCTTGTATTTGTTTAGGGGAGTAAATGAACTACTGCTAAATGGGTGTTGTCTGGTGTAACCAACCCGAACTTATCCCCTCACTGGTGACCTCGAGTTGTAGTGTCTTCCGTTTTCATCGTTTTACTGTGTCCGCGGCCTCTGCGTCGGTTATTTTCGCGTGTATTACATCGACGCAGCATTTGTTATCTGTGCCTGATCTCCACCTACGTCCCACTACCATGCCTCAGTGTCTTGTGCCATGACATTCAGCTTATCTGCACACTGTTTTGAGTAGAGTGACTATGAGCAGTGAACATTCACACATTCCATCCCATGTTCGACATCATTTCCCACACTGTGCTTCTGAACAGCCGACACCTTTGCAGCCTCCCTGCAACACAGGTGGCCCCGGCTCTGATCATACATCGAGCTTTCCATGGACTGACAAGCGTTCTCAAACTTTGAACTTTTTCTCAGCTGTCGCCCCTGCGCCGGCTCCAGTCGAGCTTCCGCTACTGTTCTCGGCACATCTTGGAGCTTCATCCGCATCAGTCTTCCACGACGTGTCAGTCCGAACACACCCGCAATGTGTTGAACAACTGCAATCAACACATTACGGTGTCTCACCCCCATCGGCTTTTCTGCATCGCGACGTATTATGCTCAACCTTAACATGTCACCTACACGCTGCCGCATAAACAGCCATCATTGAGACATCCCCTGGAGGCACACTCTCCTGGAATATTACAGCTCGATTCAGGCAGTGCCCCGATGAACTCAACTCAACTTGTTCTTCCGAACATTCTACAATGCTTACCGACACTGCCACCGTTTAATCCCGATAGAGCAACAACCTGGTTCAAAATTGTGGATGAATTGTTCGACCATTACAAACTCGATGAGTCAACCAGGTTTCTGTGCCTCATCACCCACCTGCACGACCAGGAGGACTTGATTGCTGACCTGGTCGATGTCCTGGACTCATCTACCCGGTACACTCTAGTCAAAAAGACAGTTCTACGTTGGCTTGCACACTCAACTGAGGCAGCAATACAGCAAGTGCTCCACGCCGAGCAACTAGGCAATGATAAACCTTCCCACTTCTGGAGACGGCTACATGCCCTGCTCAGCGCCGACCTATTTTCTGAGACAGCTCTCCTCCCCATCTGGTCAGATAAACTATCTCCTCACATCTGCTTTGGACTGGCTCAAAGGTATCCTGAACCTGTTGAGCAAAGAATGACAATTGCTGACAAGCTACACAATGAATCACTGCTCTATTTCGACAGTCACTGCTTGCTTGGCAACTCTCAGGTTCAGGCTCATCACCCTGCAGCCGGGGCAATACTGTGCCGACCATTCTGCTCGCTTCTGGAAGCAGTAAACAAGCAACTGGGATGTCACCGGCTCCACCCACAGTCACGCCCCCTCATGCAACCGAACCTGCTGCGGCCACCGAACCTTGGCCGCCACCACTGGCAACGAACTTTCCACAGGAAGTGCAAACACACTACCGGTGCTGTTACTTCCACACATGGTTTGGTGAGGTGGCACGGAACTGCAGACCACGCTGCTTCTTCCCAAAAGTCAATCGCAGGTAGGTCCGGGTGCCCCCTCCTGCGCACATCATGACAGGCACCCCCTAGTGCTCCATTCTGACCGGAAATGACCGGATAATTGCGGACCACTTTACATTAAAGACATTTCGTTGAGATACCTTTTCCTAGTGGACACAGGCGGCGATGTTTCACCGCTGCCTACGTCCTTAGCGTCGTCAAACATCCGCCCTCATCATACTTCACTGCAAGCCGTGAATTCAACTAACCTACAATGCTAGGGTTCAACTTCCTGCGCCATCTCACTCCCCATGAACTGCAAACTCAAGTGGACTTTTTTAGTGTGCGAAATTAGCGAACCTATACTAGGCATTGACTTCTTGCAAAAACTTTCACTGGACCTAGTGCGAAACATCGTGTTTCATCATCCGTCCAAGACTCACTTCCCCTGTGCTCCGGCGAGCTAACCCCCACTGACACATTGGTCTGGGCTCATCTCATCCATACATGCTCGTCTCTGTCGACGACATTACAAGAAACCATGCACAAGTGCCTTGTCAAGCTCGAACACGTCGCTCGCCTGTGCAAGAAAAACCATGAGCACTCCCTCAGGCTCCACAAAACACAGCTCCAGCTCCCTGTTGCAGCAAAGGAATTACAGACACTACAGCAAGGACAAAGCAAGGTCAGTAAGTGCGCCAAATCTGCTTGCAGTCCCAGCAATCAAGCCTCCATGTGTTTACCTTCCGCTACCCCTCGCAACTGTGCTATCAAGACTGCGATAACCTGTACTGACAGTTCGGCAGGGCCACACCCTCCTAACATGGTGCCACGAGTGTCAAGTGTTCCTGAACTGACGGCTCCTACCCCACCCCTCACGGACAACACATCAGTCTATGCAACTTCGGCTCCTGCGCGCCGCCGTGTGACCGCCACTGACAACACAAATAGTACTTTCACGCCTAGCGTTTCGCCCACAACCGTGCTGCCACAGACCACGCCCTCAGACTATGGACTCACTAACACCCAACGAGCTCTACCGAGCTCACCTGACCACAGTGCCACTGCTTCGGGCCGGCGGCCATCTTGTCGCGTAGACTCCTGGGACACTTCACCGCCTTGACTCCCAACGGATCCCCCGAGTGGCTCCAAACACCACGACCACGCCTCGCCTGCCCCGCCCGCCACACATTGTAAGCAAACTGCTTCCCGTGCTGCCGGAAACATTTCCGTCGTCACCAACGGCACGGTTCACAAGTTTTGCCTCACGCCAGGTCCCCCAATCTTCAGTAAACCACGTCGACTTTGTCCCGAGAGCCTCTCCGAACTTAAAAATCAGATTTCTGAACTACTAAACTATGACGTCATTGAACCCTCTCCCAGTAGCTGGTCTTCACCCAATAATATGACACCCAAGAAAGACGGGTTCTGGCGCATGTGCGGAGACTACTGTCAAGTAAACGCACAAACAATTATGGACACCTACCCCATACCCAACATTGCTGACATTACCAGTTCCCTAGCAGGTGCGACTGCGTTCTCTGTCATTGATTGCAAACGGGCCTACAGGCAGATCCCCATGGCACCTGAAGACATCAAGAAGACAGCAATCACCACCCTGATCAGGTTATTTCAGTTTCGATTCATGCCCTTCGGTCTAGAAAATGCAACCCAAACCTGGCAACGCTTCATCAACGAAGTACTATTCGACCTAAAATTCTGCTTTGATTATCTTGATGACATTCTTGTGTGCAGCTCCTCCGTCGAGGACAACATTCGACACGTGCAAACTGTTGAACACTCTCACGGCAGCAGGCATCGAGACCAACCAGGACAAATTGCAGCTACATCAAACGGCTTCACTTTTCTTGGTTCTCGGGTCTCTGCCGACAGCACTTCACCAACCCCTGAGAAAGTACAAACAATACTAAACCTACCCAGACCTTCGTCATTCAGTGAGCTCCAGCGCTGTCTGGGGACGGTTAATTAATATCGCCGACATCTACCTCGGGCTGCAGAGATTCAGGCTCCACTGACGGACTCCTTGGCAGGTACCAACACTTCTGGATCTCGGCTCGTTCCATGGACCCCTGCTATGACTGACTCTTTCACTGCCCTCAAAAGTCTTCTTGCCAAGGCCTGCATCATCACGCATCCTCATCCCAATGCGCAGCTTTTCATCACCACAGACACGAGCGATACTGCCACTGGCGCTGTCCTCAGCCAGACAATCGATGCCCAAACTTCGCCTCTGCAGTTCTTCTCGTGCAAGGGCATCAAGCATTTTAAGACCAACGTTGAGGGACGCACTTTCTATGTTTTAATGGACCACAAACCCCTGGCTGCGGCCATTAGAAACCCGCCAGCTGACCTGCCTCCTCGCCGCTTCAGATACATGGACTTCATATCTCAGTTCACCACAAATGTCAGACACATAAAGGGTGCTTACAATATAGTTGCTGATTTCCATTCACGAGTCGATGCCGTCCATTCGCTGTTAGACCTCTCTGAACTGCCTAACCTCCAACCCGCCAACGAGGAAACAAAAAACCTGATTTCAGACTCTACTTCTTCACTACACTTCGAACGCACCCCCTTCCCTGGAATTTCTGGTGAGATCTGGTGCGACGACAGTACGGGCATGTTACGCCCCCTCATCCCAACTACGCTCCATCTAGCTGTCTTCAACGCATTGCATAATTTAGTGCAGCCATGACTCTCCATGGACAGAGGCCGTTCCCCTTGTGGTACTCGGCATTCGTGCGATCTATAAGGAAGACCTCAGAGGCACAATAGCCGAGTTCATATACGACCAGGCTATTGCTCTCCCTGCCAAACTTGTGAGCCCTTCCACTTCTCTCCCTCAATCTGACTTACCTTCGATCGTGGACCGTGTCAGACGCCACTTAATCAACCTCCATATCCCTCCACCTTCCAGCCATTCTCACCCTAAGGTTCACGTCCCGAAATCTCTGGACAATTGCGAGTACGTCATGCTCCGAGATGACACTGTCCGTGCTTCCGTCCAGCTTCCATATACCGGCCCGTATCGAGTTCTCCGGCGCTCAGCCAACACCTATGACATCCAGATGAAAGATTCAGCTGTTACAGTCTCTCTCAACAGACTTAGGCACGCTCATGTCGAGCCTTCTTCTACCCCCCTTCAGGCCACAACCACGCCATTCTCTGTCATGGCTCACGACGCTCCGACAACTCCCTCCACGTCGGACTTACACACTCGATCGAGTGACTTCAAGCTTTAATCGTCGAGCTCTCCTCCGACCTCTCCCTCTGCTCCAGTCTCACGCACTCTGTCGAGTGAGCACATACTCCCCACGTCAAGCTTGCCTAAGATCTTGCCCTCGCCGCCGGGCACTTCGCCAGTCCCTTCGACCTCTCCACTGTCGCCTGCCTCTCCCTGTCGAGGTTTCTCATGCCCACCATCTTGAACGTGCCCTTGTTCAATGTGTTTGTGCTTGTCCACCCGGACATAATCGTCGACATCTCATTAATACTGCGCGATTATACATTGTTCATCGTGTGTTTCTCTTCATCCAGTGCTCATGACACAACCTCCGCCATTCCCTGCCACCTGGCGAAATGTGTTTCCCTCCAGCCCGAAGTCGACCTGGAGATGCTTCGTGTGGTCGCCACGCCCACTGGAGACATCATCGTCATCACACCGGTTCACCCGCAAACTGCTGGCCTACCTGTCGCTGCACGACCAGCATTCCCAGTACGACGCCTGGCTTGCTTCAACGACTACCAGGTTCGGTGGTCGAACCTTCCTTCACGACAACTACCCACACAGCTCACTGACGACGCTGTCAAGCTGGCCTTGGTCTGGATCCTGCGGACCACTCCTGCTGACTGCCGACCCCATAGTCACCCCCACCCTCCCTCCGACCTCTAAAGAGTACTCCATACTGCGGGGGGGAGGGGGGTGGGTGGGGGGGGGTGGAGGGGGGAGGGGGTTGCTATGTGGCGCCGATGAAATCGATACCAACATTGATATGCATCCATCTTTGGACTCTAAGCACTATCTTTGGATCTTCCGCCATGTTCATATCTGTTCTTTGTGATCCTTGTATGTGTTAAGGTTAATAAATGAACTACTGCTAAATGGGTGTCGTTTGGTGTAACCAACCCGAACACTCCCCTCAAGTTCATTTATTAACCTTAACACATACAAGGATCACAAAGAACTGAACTGAACATGGCGGAAGGTGTCGATTTCATCAGCGCCACATACAAACCCCCACAGTACGGAGTACTGTTGAGAGGCCGGGGGGTTGGGGTGACTATGGCGTTGGCAGTCGGCAGGAGTGGTCCGCGGGAGACAGACCAAGGCCAGCTTGACAGCGTCGTCAGGGAGCTGTGTGGGTAGATGTCGTGAAGGAAGGTTCGGCCACCGAACCTGGAAGTCGTTGAAGTGACCTGGGCGTCGTACTCTGCGTGCTGGTCCTGTGGCGACAGGTACGCGGTGGTTTGCGGGTGTAACGGAGCGACGACGATGATGTCTCCTGAGGGTATGGCGAACACACGAAGCAAGTCCAGGTCGACATCAGGCAGGAGGGGAACACATTCCACCAGGTGGCAGGGAATGACGGAGGTTGTGTCATGAGCGCTGGATGAAGAGAAAAACACGACGAACAGCGTATAATCGCGCAGTATAGAGATTTCGTGGATAATGTCTGGGGGGGACAGGCACAAACACCTCGAGTGAGGGCACGTTCGAGATGGGGGGGCCATGAGAAACCTCGACAAGGCGAGGCAGGTGATGGTGGAGCAGTCGAAGGGATCAGCGAAGGGGCTGGTGGCGAGGGCAAGATCATAGGTAAGCTCAATGTGGGGAGCACGTGGTCACTCAACGGAGTGCGTGATACCAGAGTAGAGGGCAAGGTCGGAGGAGAGCTTGATGATTGGAGCTAGAAGTCCCTCGACGGAGTGTGTGAGACCGGTGTGGAGGGCGAGGTCGGAGGAGAGCTTGATGACTGGAGCTGGAGGTCACTCGATCGAGTGTGTAAGTCCGACGTGGAGGGAGTGGTCGGAGTGTCACGAGCCACGACAGTGAGTGGCGTGGTCGTGGACTGAAGGGGGTAGAAGAAGGCTCCACATAAGCAGGCTTAAGTGTGTTGAGAGAGACTCTAACAGATGAATCTTTCATTTGGATGCCATAGGTGTTGGCTGAGCGCTGGAGAACTCGATGTGGCCGGTATATGGAGGTTGGAGGGGAGCACGGACAGTGTCATCTCATAGCATGACATACTCGCAATTGTCCTGAGATTTCGGGACCTGAACCTTAGGGCGGGAATGGCTGGAGGGCGGAGGGATATGGATGTTGGTGAAGTGGCGTCTGATGCGGTCCACGAAGGAAGGTCAGTCTGATTGAGGGAGAGAATCGGAAGGGCTCACAATTTTGGCAGGGAGAACAATGTTCTGGCCATATACGAACTCGGCTATTGTGCCTTTGAGGTCTTCCTTATAGGTCGCACAAATGTCGAGTAGCACAAGGAGAAGGGCCTCTGTCCATAGAGAGTTGTGACATCGAAGAGCCACCTTGAAAGTGCGGTGCCAACACTCGACTAGCCCGTTACTTTGCGGGTGATATGCTGTGGTATGGATGCGCCAGATGTTGCAAATGCTACAATTCTCATTGAACAGGGCCGACTCAAATTGTCTGCCTTGGTCAGTCGTGATGATAGCTGGACATCCGAAACGCAATACCTATGACTCGACGAAAGCTCGAGCAACAGTTTCTGCCATAATATTGGATAGGGGGACAGCCTCGACCAAGCAAGTTTTTTGGTTGATAGACGAGAGAACATAATGGAAGTCGTTAGAGGGGGAGAGAGGGCCAACAATGTCAATATGAATATGCTGCAATCGGCCAGGAGGGATCGAGAAGGCAACGAAGGGGGGGGGGGGGGGGGTGAAGTGTGCTTGTGTACTTTGCAGCTTTGGCACGCAACGCAGGAGTGTGCCCATTGCTGGCAGTCCTTGTTGACATTTCTCCACACACAGCACTCCGCTACGAGGCGGGCAGACGCACGAACAATGGGCTGGGCTAAATTATGCAATGCATTGAATACAGCTCGATGGAGCGTGGTTGGGATGAGGGGGTCTAACGTGCCCGAACTGTTGTCGCACCAGATCTCACCAGAAATGCCAGGGAAGGTGGTGCGGATGAAGTGTAGTGAAGAAGTAGAGTCTGAAATCAGGTTTTGTGTTTCCTCGTCAGCGGGTTGGAGGTTAGGCAGTTCAGAGAGGTCTAACAGCGAATGGACGTCGTCGACTCGTGAATGGAAATCAGCAACTATATTGTCAGCACCCTTTATGTGTCTGACATTGGTGGTGAACTGAGATATGAAGTCCATGTATCTGAATCGGCGAGGAGGCAGGTCAGCTGGCGGTTTTGTAATGGCCGCAGCCAGGGGTTTGTGGTCCATTAAAACATAGAAAGTGCGTCCCTCAACGTTGGTCTTAAAATGCTTGATCGCTTCGTAGACCGCGAGCAACTCCCTGTCAAACGCCGAATATTTCCGTTGTGCATTGATGACCTTGCGCGAGAAGAGCTGCAGAGGCGATGTTTGGCCGTCGATTGTCTGGCTAAGGACAGCGCCGATGGCAGTATCACTTGTGTCTGTGGTGATGAAAAGCTGCGCATTGGGATGAGGATGCGCAATGATGCGGGCCTTGGCAAGAAGATTTTTGAGGGCAGTGAAAGACTCAGTCATAGCAGGGGTCCATGGGATGGGCTGAGATCCAGAAGAGTTCGTGCCTGCCAAAGCGTCCGGCTGTGGAGCCTGAATCTCCGCAGTCTGAGGTAGATGTCGGCGATAGTAATTAACCTTCCCCAGAAAGCGCCGGAGCTCTTTGAATGACGAAGGTCTGGGTAGGTTTGTACTTTCTCAGGGGGTGGTGAAATGCTGTCAGCAGCTGAACACAAGAATGTCATCAAGATATGCAAAGCAGAATTTTAGGTCGAATAGCACTTTGTCGATGAAGCGTTGCCAGGTCTGGGATGCGTTTTTCAGACCGAAGGGCATGAATCCTAATAGAAATTACGCGATTGGCCCGGTGATTGCTGTCTTCTCGATGTCTTCACGTGCCATGGGTATCTGGTGGTAGGCCTGTTTGCAATCAATGACAGAGTACGTGGTCGCACCTGCGAGGGAATTGGTAAAGTTGGCAGTGTTGGGTATGGGGTAGGTGTCCTTAATTGATTGTGCGTTTAGTCGACGGTAGTCTCCGCACATGCGCCAGGACCCGTCATATGTCTGGGCATAGACCAGATACTGGCAGAGTGTTCAATGACGCCAGAGCTCAGTAGTTCAGAAATCTGATTTTTAAGGTCGGAGAGGCTCTCGAGACAAAGTCGACGTGGTTTACTGAAGATTGGGGGACCTGGCGTGAGGCGAGGCTTGTGAACCGTGCTGTTGGTGACGACAGAAATGTTGCCCTCGGCACGGGAGGCGGTTTGTTTACTAAGTGTGGTGGGCGCAGCAGGTGAGGCGAGGTCGTGGTGTTCGGAGCCACTCGGCGGATCTGACGGGAGCCGAGGCAGCAAAGTGTCACAGGAGTCAAAACGACAAGTTGGCTGACGGCCCAAAGCAGTGGCACCGTGGTCGGGTGAGATCGGTAGAGCTCGTTAGGTGTTAGTGAGTCCATTGTCTGAGGGCGCAGCCTGTGGCAGCACGGTTGTGGGCGAAACGCTAGGCGCGAATGCACTGTTTGTGTTGTTAGTGGTGGTTGCACAGCGGCGCGCAGGAGCCGAAGTTGCATAGTTTGAGGTGTTGTCCGTGAGGGGCAGGGTAGGAGCCGTCAGTTCAGGAACACTTGACGCCCGTCGCACCGTGTTAGGAGGGTGTGGCCCTGCCGAACTGTCAGTACAGGCTATGGCAGTCTTGATAGCACAGTTGTGAGGGGTAGCGGAAGGTAAACACATGGAGGCTCGATTGCTGGGACTGCAAGCAGATTCGGCGCACTTACTGACCTTGCTTTGTCCTTGCTGTAGTGTCTGTAATTCCTTTGCTGCAACAGGGAGCTGGAGCTGTGTTTCGTGGAGCCTGAGGGAGTGCTCGTGGTTTTTCTTGCATAGGCGAGCGACGTGTTTAAGCTTGACAAGGCACTTGTGCATGGTTTCCTGTAATGTCGTTGACAGAGACGAGCATGTATGGATGAGATGAGCCCGGACCAATGTGTCAGGGGGGGTTAGCTCGACGGAGCACAGGGGAAGTGAGTCATGGACGGATGATGAAACACGGTGTTTCACACTAGGTCCGGTGAAAGTTTGTGGTGTCGCAGGAAGTCAATGCCTAGTATAAGTTCGTCACTTTCGCACACTATAAAATTCCACTCGAGTTTGCAATTTGCGGAGAGTGAGACGACGTGGGAAGTTGAACCCGAGCATTGTAGTTTAGCTGAATTCATGGCTTGCAGTGAAGTATGATGAGGGCGTATGTTCGACGACGCCTAGGACGTAGGGAGCAGTGAAACATCGGCGCCTGGTTCACTAGGAAAAGGTATCCCGACGAATTGACTTTAATGTAAAGTCGTCCGCAGTTATTCGGTCGTTTCTGGACAGAATGGAGCACTGGGGGGTGCCTGTTGTGTTGTGCGCAGCAGGGGGCACCTGGACCTACCTTTGATTGGCGTTTGGGAAGTAGCAGGGTGGTCTGCAGTTCAGTGCCGCCTCACCAAACCGTATGTGGAAGTCACAGTACAGGTAGTGCGGTTGCATTTCCTGCAGAACGTTCGTTGCCAGTGGCAGTGGCCGAGGTTCAGTGGCCGCAGCAGTCTCGGTTGCAGGAGGGGGCCTGACCGTGGGCTTAGCCGGTGATGTCTCAGTAGCTTGTTTACTGCTTCCCGGAGCGAGAGGAATGCACAGTGCTGCCCCAGGTGTGTCCGGCCACAGGGAAATGAGCCTGAACCTGAGACTTGTCAGGTAGGCAGTGACTGGCGAAATAGAGCAGTGATGCATTGTGTAGCTTTTCAGCAATTGTCATTCTTTGCTCGACAGGTTCTGGAGACCTCTGAGCCAGAGCAAAGCGGATGTGAGGAGTTAGTTTATCAGGCGTTTTTTATTCCGGAGATCGACCAGTGCCCCAGTAATATAGTGCCTGAAATAAAAACCCAAAGCCCCATAATATCTCACAGAAGTAACAGTAGAGATGATAGTTATATGCCCATAGTTACAGCAGTTATTAATATAAAGTGTTTAAGAAACAAGGTGGACCTTCTATCATTCTTTGTAGAAGAAGTCAAACCAGATGTTTTATGAAACTTCCTGGCAGATTAAAACTGTGTGCCCGACCGAGACTTGAACTCGGGACCTTTGCCTTTCGTGGGCAAGTGCTCTACCATCTGAGCTACCGAAGCACGACTCACGCCTGGTACTCACAGCTTTACTTCTGCCAGTATCTCGTCTCCTACCTTCCAAACTTTACGGAAGCTCTCCTGCGAACCTATGTTCTGTAAAGTTTGGAAGGTAGGAGACAAGATACTGGCAGAAGTAAAGCTGTGAGTACCGGGTGTGATTCGTGCTTCGGTAGCTCAGATGGTAGAGCACTTGCCCGCGAAAGGCAATAGGTCCCGAGTTCGAGTCTCGGTCGGGCACACAGTTTTAATCTGCCAGGAAGTTTCATATCAGTGCACACCCCACTGCAGAGTGAAAATCTCATTCCAGATGTTTTATGTATCTGTGAACACTGGTTAGATGAAGCAGAAGGTGACTATTACAGAGCCATTGAATATTTGGACAGGGTAAAGTCATGGTATCGAACTACTACAATTCATGGTGGTGTATCTGTATATGCAAGCATGACTCTTAGTGTAAAAGAAATAGGCTTATGGAAGCACTAAAGAGAGAGTCTTCATGACTTTGATAAATAGCTGTGGGCTGTTTGTTGCAAACCGACTGCCAACAAGATGTGATGCCTGCCGAGACACAGTTATCACAAACCTCAATATCTGGGACTATAATGTCAGTGTAGTTGAACCAATGATTGCTGACCATAGTGCATTAGTAATGGAAATAAGTATGAAATGCTTGAGTCAACTGCAACCAAGATCATGGCACTCCAGTTACACATTTAGTAAAAGTCACATGAGAAACATAACCAGTAGCACTTTTGAAAACTGGAAGGAAGTGCGCCCTAAGGATATTGTAAAAATAGTTAAGTCATACAAGAACTCAGAGAAAGAAGATATCTATTGTATGTCTTGCACAATGCTGAAGAAAATTATTCTGGAGCTTGCTCAACCATCATCTATAGCAATCAACAAATGCTTACAGTTACAGAATTATTTTGAAGTAAATAAACTCTTCCAGGACACACAGCATGGTTTTTGCAAGGGAAAGTCAACGTTTATGGCAACACTGGCCTAACCAGAAAAATAGGGCAAGGATTCAAAGACAGAGAAAGTGTGGCACTGACACTCTGTCATCTTAGCAAGGCATTTGACTGCATTTCCCACAAGATACTGTACAATAAATTGAAGTGTTACGGTGTCAGAGGTGTTGTTCTGGCAACTTTTCAGTCTTACCTGGAAAACTGGAGACAAGTGGTATCAATTCATGGAGCAACATCACAAGAACAAAAGCTGGAACAGTATATTATGCCCTATTCCATAGCCACATCAATTACGGCCTACTGTTATGGGGACATTCTGTAGGTTGTAAGGATGTGCTAATTCTATAGAAAAAAGCTCTCAGAATAATCACATCAAGTAAAAGACATGAGCACTGCAGGCCTATATTCAAGCAGTTAGGAATTATGACGGTCTTCAGCCAGTATGTGTTTTTATGTCACATCAGCATGAAAGAAAACCATGGAGTCTTCAGCATGAGGCAAGATATACACAATCACAATACCCGTAACAAGAGGAGGATCGAAATACCCAGGTGTCGACTGACGGGAACGCAAGACAGCTTTCCAGTGGTTGCCCTAAAGATGTTCAACTCACTGACTCAAGGAGTGCCCTACCACTAGGAACATTCAGAAGGAGAGTAGCACAGGACCTGAATGAACGCCCATTGTACTCCATTGGTGAATTCTTTAATAGTGACCAAAGTGAATGGGCCAACAAATATTTTTTCTATTAAGTATAAATGTCTAAATTTTGTGAATATTTTTTTAAATGTAGTTATGTAATTAATCTTGACGCAGTCTGTCCAGTCATGACTGGTAAACGACACAGATCTAGTAATAAAGTAATATCTGACCAGATGGCAAGGAGAGCTGTGTCAGAGAGTAGATCGGTGCTGACCAGGGCACGTAGCCCTCTCCAGTGCTTTGAAGGTTTGTCATTGCCTAGTTGCTTGACGTGGAGCGCTTCCCATATTGTGCCTCAGTTGAGAGTGCAAGCCGACGTAGAACTGTCATTTTGGCTAGAGTGTACTGGTTAGATGAGTCCGGGTCGTTGACCAGGTCAGCAATCAAGTCCTCCTGGTCGTGCAGGTGGGTGATGAGGCACAGAAACCTGGTTGACTCGTCGAGTTTGTAATGGTCAAACACTTTGTCCACAATTTTGAACCAGGTTGTTGCTCTGTCGGGATTACGCGGCGGAGTGTTGGTAAGCGTTGTAGAATGTTCGGAAGAACAAGTTGAGTTGAGTTCGTCTGGGCACTGCCTGAATCGAGCTGTTGTTGCTGTAGTGTTCCAGGAGAGTGTGCCTCCAGGGGATGTGGCAACGATGGCTGTTCAGGTGGCAGCGTGAAGGTGACACATTGTGGTTGACCGCGATCCGTCGCGACGCGCAAGGCCGGCGCAGGTGAGACACCGTAATGTGTCGATTGCGGTTGCGGAAGCTCAACATGTTGGGGGCGTGTTCGGACTGATGCGTCACGGAAGACCAACACGGATGAAGCACCGAGATTTGCCGAGAGCAGTAGTGGAAGCTCGACTGGAGCCGGCGCAGGGGCGACAGGTGAGAAAAAGTTCAAAGTTTGAGAACGCGTGTTCGTCCACGGGAAGCTCGACGTATGATCAGAGCTGGGGCCACCTGTGTTGCAGGGAGGCTGCGGAGGTGTGGGCTGTCCAGAAGCACAGTGTGGGAAATGATGTCGAACGTGGGATGGAATGTGTGAATGTTCACTGTTCATAGTCACTCCACTCAAAACAGTGTGCAGATAAGCTGAATGTCATGGCACAATACACTGAGGCATAGTAGTGGGACGCAGGTGGAGATCAGGCACAGATAACAAGTTATTGTTCCTGTTGCAGGCTGAGGTATCGAAGTAGGAAGGCATGTGCTGATACTGAACCGAGGCAGGCACAGGTGTGGTCGGATGCTGAGCAGGTTGACCTGTGAACGAAGCAGTTCCGGCCACGTGGCAGGTATCCACGTGGTACTGCATGGATTTCGGCATGGCAAACCGTTGTCCTGGCGGTAGTAGGTTGCTCGACAGAGCATTTGCAGAAATCAACACTGGTCCCGCACTGCACGGTGATCTGTAAGAGGTAACTGCACAGTCGATGAGGGAGGGCAAATGTGGCGGGAACAAAGGCATTTGATAGCTGGAGTCATGTGCAATCCTAACCTCACTTATTGTTTGCAGGCTCGAAAACGTCTGGCGAAATCGGCGGAATCATCGAGTGAGAGGCATTGTGTTGCAGTCCTGGCAGGTGTTCATTCCCCGCAACACGATGCGAGTCGATCACAAAATTTGGCGTTAGGCACTGGGCTGAAGTCATTGTTCAAATACTGTGTCGATGTAATACACGTGAAAATATCCGACGCGGAGGTCGTGGACACAGTAAAACAGTGAAAACGGAAGACGTTACAACTGGGGGTCACCAGTGATGGGAGTGTTCAGGTTGGGTACACCAAACTACACCCATTTAGCAGTAGTTCATTTATTAACCTTAAGACATACAAGGATCACAAAGAACTTATCTGAACATGGCGGAAGAGCCAAAGATAATGCTTAGAGTCCAAAGGTGGACGCATATCGATGTTGGTGTCAATTTCATCGCCGCCACAAATTACTGCTAAAAGCGTGTGATTATTGGTGCAACGTCATCGACGCCGCAGCCTAATGGTAAGGCGACCATTCATGATAAGCAGGAACCCATGTTTGAGTCCCAGTCCGGCACAAATTTTCATTGTCCTCACTCTGTTATACAGCTGATGGTTGTCCCTATTATCAACTGCGAATACATTTCATGTAATTCAGAAAAAGTTATTAGACCAAAATCTGTGGTTCATACATCAAATTATTCCCACAAGATCTGTTAAAAGTTGGTAACCATTGCACTGGCTTAAACTCTTATTCTTTGAGCTACATATTTCGAAAACTGACAAATTTTTCAAGATTTCCCCTTGTCTTCCCTCTTCATGAACCAGTCCCCTTGAAGAAATAGCAAAATGAAGACACAGCATACTAGTTCTCCAGCCAGATTGGAACCAGCAACTAATTAAGCCTTTGTTTCAGACAGCAGCCACATGGCCACTGGGATAGTAAGCCATGACTCTGTTCTCTTCTCTGACACTGCCATAGTGATAGCTACATTAGGTAATTAATAGTTAAAGGGCGGGAATAGATGAACTTTATGCATGGAACTACCTTCGTGGGCTCAACACCATTAATTTGATAACTACATGTCATTCATGTTAAGTGGATGTCATTCAGTTTATTTAATGGAATGTAGAAGAACATATCAAGTGAATTTAGCAAGATAACTTTGTGCCATTCTATGGTGTCATCCTAGGACTGCAGAGTTGCCATAAATATTATGTAATGTTGCCATCTGTATTAGTCATAGGAAGGATATATTTCCATTGTCGATGGATTTCTTGAATGGGCCAGGAAGTGAGGAGCGCAGCTCATGTTTCAGAGATGTGGCCATTGAGGTAACCCAGGCCAAAAAACCAAAAGTTAAAGCTGATGACTCTTTCTCTCGTTCCTGTAACTAGGTGTAAGTGTAATCATAGTTACTAATAATACCCAGATGCACTGAATGCTATCTGAGCATCATAAATCAATAGCTGTCACAATTACTACTGATTTTCATTCTTAAGTGTACTGCAAATTAAAAATCTCATTCACCTGATGCATTTAATGTTTTTTAGCTTCTTCAGTGGCTCTAGTGAAAGCACTATACATAACACATCTTTTGATACTTATAGACTTAAGGGGACTTGTACATGAAGAACTGTCAAAAACTCGATTTTTAAATTTTTGTCTTAAAAAGCTCTGGTGTCTGAACGCCTGAAGATGGCAAGAAGTCGGCTTGCCAAAATATCGCACCTTTTAGATGACGCTACCTGGCTGAATACCCAAGAAATTTTCAAGATAGTGTAAGTCTCTCTTTTTTCTGGTATTATAATCATGAATGTCACTGTTGTTTTTAAACTGGTCCATGTTGTCCAGAACAAATTTCATTAGTGAGTAAATGTAGTGTGAGGCTGTTGTAAGAATTCCCAATTTTTTAAAAAGATGCCTACGAGATGTGTGACTATGAACCCCACGCATTATTCTAACCACTTTCTTTTGAGCAGTGAATACTTTTTCTCTAAATGTTGAGTTACCCCAAAATATTATTTCGTATGACATCAGAGAGTGAAAGTTTGTAAAGTATGCTAGCTTACTAATTTCTATATCTTCAAAATTGGCAATTATTCTGATTGCAAAAGTTGCTGAACCTAGTTGCTTTAGAAGATCCAAAATATGAATTTTCAAATTAAGATTCTCGTCTATGTGTACACCCAAAAACTTAGTCTTTTCCAAAGACCTTATTTGTATTATTTTCAATTGGAGTTTCTTTTACCAGATTAATAATGATGCTTGTATCATCAGCAATCAGTGTCAGTTCAGCTTCCTGTTTGAGATAGGAACGGAATTCGTTCACATATATCAAGAACAGAAGGGGACCCATGATTGAACCCTGTGGAACACCTAAGGTAATTCCACCCCAGTTAGATGTAGTGGCAAACCTTTTTAAATCACTTGACCCATAAGGAAACTTTTTGCTTCCTGTTCTGTAGGTATGACTTAAACCACTCATATGCTATTCCATTTATACCATAGAACTGTAATTTCTGTAACATAATGTCATGGTTCACACAGTCAAATGCTTTGGACAAATCACAGAAATTTCCAATTGGTGACATTTACTATTTAAAGATTCTATTATGTGGACAGTGAAATTGTATATGCTGTCTCAGTGGAACAGCATTTTTGAAATCTGAACTGTGATTTACTAAGTATCCCATTACTGTTGAAATGGCTAACCACTCTTGAGTACATTACTTTCTCGAAGATTTTTGAAAATGCTGTAAGTAAGGATATTGGCTGATAATTATTAGCAGCATTAGCCGATTTAGGAAAAAAAAAAACTTTTTTCCAAGTAATAATGATTAATTTTGCACTCTATTTCAAAATGTATTCATAGAACTATAATTTTTATCACAGATTTATTTTTTCATTTTTGTAAACATAAATGCAGGACATCATAAACTTTAATCTTGAAAAACTGTAAATAATGAGCCAAAGTTGGCCCAGTTTATGGTTCTACCTGAATTAATTACCATGTCCTGCATCCATGTGGCTACTAGGACCTCTCTTCTATCTTTGACAAGAGAAAGCAACTGACTCGTCATTTCCACTAGTTGTCAGTGGTCACTGAACTATTTTAAGATCTATGCATTTTAATTATTTGGCTCTGAACCTACAGTTTGTCTGGAATCTTACTGCACCCACTGGCCTTTGTGATATTCTAGCCTCCTATGCCATCAAAAGGACTATTCTATAATGGTTGTATGTATGTATTGAACCGAGTACATAGAAACGAAGAAGAGTCTTCATCCTGCTGTAGCCTCCAGTGGTTCACAACCCCACAATAGGCCACAGCAGTCCACCCACCCACCTCACCACTGCCCCACACAAAACCCAGGGTTATTGTGTGGTTCGGCCCCCAGTGGACCTCCCTGGGAATGTCTCATACCAGACGCGTGTAACCCCAAATTTTGCATGGTAGAGTAATTGTTGTGTACGCATACATGGAGACAGTGGTTGCACAGCAATTGCCGACACAATGTAACTGAGGTGGAATAAGGGGAATTAGCCTGCATTTGCCAAGGTAGATAGAAAACCGCCTTAAAAACCATCCACAGGCTGGCCGGCTCACTGGACCTCGACACTAATCTGCCGGGTGGATTCATGCTGTGGACCGGCACAACTTCCCACTTGGGAAGCAGTATGTTATGTCAGACCACATGACTAGCAGTGTGGGTTTCTATAATGTACTGCATTCTGATTTAAACTCAACTAACTTTTTCACCATATACATCAGAAAAGTTCTCATGATGCCATAGACACCTTCACATCAAGTCCAGAACAGCTGATAAAAGTGGGGTTCCATCATTAATGGCTGTATACAAATGGAGACATCCAGCTTCAATACCATCCTCAGGCCCACAGATCGTTCCATTGTTAAAATCAGAAACTGATTGCGACAAATTACTCTTCTACCTATTCATTCCTATAGGCCAGTAAATTACATTTTGCAAAATAAGTCTGTAGCATGCAACTATGCCTACTTCCAGAAGATAAAGAATCAAGGTCGTCAGGGTACTTATGAGTAGTCATATATGCCACAAGAGAAAAACAGTCTGTAGCTCTGGGAGTGTGACCCAAAAGGAAGAAATGACCTGTATTTTGAACTTTTCATACTGGTACCTTATAAGTTAAGCACCAGATTCACAATGTCATGAAATATTATCTACCATATTCAGTTAATTCAGTGGAGCCAGCAGTTGAAATAACAGTAAACCATTCTAGTCTGTTTAAGACAACACATTCATGGCTTTCTGGTAATGTGTATTACTCATTCAATAGTAGGGTAACATATTCTAAGGTGAATTCCTGTGTCATCATTGTGATAAATAATCTGAAATGGTTGCATATTTGTATGTATGTAAACAACATCCTGTATCAGCTATTCTGATTGGGTGTTCTCTATTTTCTCTGACGATTAAATGAACAGCTAAGGTAAATGCGTATACTGGGTGTGGAAAACATGCTTCCTTTCTTCCAGACCCAGGATTTTAAAAAAATTCTGTGTGTGCAGTTTGAGTCTGCATGATAAATTTTTCACAAAAATGTCATGATAAAATCATAACAAGTGTTTTGTATTAATATATAATTTAATTATCAATCCCTTGAATATAATGGTTATATAGTGTAGTATAATGGTTACAGAATAGATAAACCACAAGTGGGGACTGTTGCTGACCACCTTATGCCTGATGGACTGACTACATGATCGATTTGCGATGTTTTTCCATTTCCTTTTCAGTGCTGCCATAGCTCTTGCATTTGCTTGTGAGTGTACTTGTTAGGCTTTTTTGATTTTTTTGACACAAGCTTTCCTCTGATGTGTGTTTGCTATAATTCTGAACATATTTACAAATCATATGAGATGACATATTTGATTTTTTATAATTTTTGGTTTAATACCAATTTTCACCCATATTTTGGCGAATATTTTTATAGTCCCACTTTGGGTGCTTGTAGTATTCTGAAAGCTCTTCATAGTGACACCTGAATCAATGTCTCAGTTAAATGTTTTTCCATGTTACATCAATTTATAGTTTTATGTAAAACTAGTAATTTGTGATTCCAAACTATCATTGTTTTTAACAATGGTGCATACTGATAGATATGAGCTGCAGTTTTGCTTGGAATCAATAATCACTGTAAACTATACTACTCAGTTATTTGTTCACAGTAGATTTTCTGTCACTTATTTTCACTACTTTTGACATGAAAATGTCTTTTCACACATCAGCTGAACATTCTTGAGTGACAAAAGACCATCGCTAATAACTATGAGACTGCAATGAGATTTTCACTCTGCAGTGGAGTGTGCACTGATATGAAACTTCCTAGCAGATTAAAACTGTATGCCGGGCCGAGACTCGAACTCAGGACCTTTGCCTTTCGTGGGCAAGTGCTCTACCAACTGAGCTACCCAAGCATGACTCACGCCCCATCCCTCCTACTTTACAAACTTTACAGAAGCTCTCCTGCGAGGTACTGGCAGAAGTAAAGCTGTGGGGACGGGTGATGAGTCGTGCTTGGGTAGCTCAGTTGGTAGAGCACTTGCCCATGAAAGACAAAGGTCCCAAGTTTGGTAGTTAGGTTTAATTAGTTCTAAGTTCTAGGGGACTGATGACCTCAGAAGTTAAGTCCCATAGTGCTCAGAGCCATTTGAACCAATTTTATTATTACTATTGGATGTATTCATTAATTGAACTTTCCTAGTTTATTCACACCATTTCTTTGCCTGCCTCCTGTGAGTGGTGTCTGGAGCATTTCTCTGTAGCATCTAGCAGAAATGATCCAACACAGCAGTCATGCACCATCCTGTGTACCACTGTTTCATGAGAGAAATGTTCTGGCGGAACCATTCACCATGCTCATCACAATTTGAACCAAATGCACACATCGAGGAAGTGCATTTTCAGGGTCATGTTGCAGCCAGTGACATTATAAGCATGAATGAGTTCATCCACAAGGTCCCTGTAATTTTTGCCTCTCCTGTTTCCGAAGAGCAATGTTGTCACATTATGAAAATAATGTCATACGTGCTGCTAACCAGAAGTTACAGTGGGCTCAAAGTATATATCCTCCAACAGTTGACATATTTGTGGACTAATGAATATCCCATACATGATCTTCTCTATGCTGAGTCATGGAAACGTCTGACACAAATACTGAAATGCTGTTTCATCTCTGTGCATAGCCTTAACAAAACCTGTAATGAGTCCCAACTTAATGTGCACAAATGGCAGAACAATTTAACTACAGGTTCTTTGGCTCTATTTCTACACCCAGAGCTGTTTTTGGAGGCCATTTTCTCTGTGGGTAGCATTTTTCTCTTATGTGACTGTCCCACTCACACAGGTTGCAACAATAATGAATGTAATCCTCTTACAAATCCAACTGCATTTTATGAGTTTGAAATCTCCATGTACCAGCCACTCATGCTTACTGTAATTAACAAAGTTTTAATAGATTTCAACATGGTATAATTTTTTTTAACTAAGGCAAAATATATGACAGGGATGAATGGCATTTCATTACTACAATGCAGCAGTACTATGTTCAGGCTTGTTTTTGAACCATCTATAAAGAGACTTCACCTGTCCGATTTGTATGTAATGTTCAGGTCATCCAACAAACCATCAAAGTAATGGCACCTTCCATACTGAAATGACACTCAATTTTTTTTGGCTCTTCCAAAACACAAATACACATATTGTGTCATCAAGGAGATTCCACTGCTGCAGCCATGGGGCCAAAAGTATAGCTTTACACTTCGGTAGAACTAAATTCTTAATCACGTAGCTGAGTTCACACTGTGTGATTGTGCCTGTCTCTCTAGATGACAAAGTTGGTGTAAATGTAGCGCCAGTGTCACTGGTGGACAACTACACTTTATTGGTTGTATGTGTTGGTTCAGTGTCATTGCTATCAATACTTGAGGGTGTTACATCTGGTGGAACAGGAACTAACAATTCTTTGCCATGAGCCACAGGAAAATAGCAGATATGATATCAGGGAATGGAAAATTCCTTTTCCTCTTGATATTAACTCTTTTCCTCAAGGGACATACATACAAAAATAGCAATCCAATGCATTGTTAATGGGTTCACACCTAATAGCAGGCACACCAAACTTCATGGAAGTGTTTTTACCATGCATCCAAGCATTCAGTGCAGATGAACATAAGGTATATACATGCATGGAGCCTAAAATTTATCTTGACCTCTAACTCATTACTGAATCACAAGGCATATGGTTGTTTCACTGCTTCAGTCAATTTTCACCTTCTTGAACCACAAATAACATCTGCACTTATGTAACAAAAGTTACCTGGTTTGTTACTGCAAGTGTGGGGTATTTTTGTGCAAGCATAAATGTGCACAATGACACAATTCTTCAACTGCAACACTTCACATCACATACATTCACTGCTAACTGCCATGGCACTTGTTCCGGTAACAGCAAAAGACAAGCGACAATAACAATCACATCTGTTTCCTATATTTGATAATTCTCATGCAACTTTATGGTACACACATGAGTCATGATGTAAAGCAGTGTTGCCATATGGTACTGAAGCACTCATCTCACTCGCTTATGGCAGGGTGTCCCTTGACACAATGCCTTTGCGTGTAGCTCTCATAATGTCCCATAAGTGTGACTGTGAAGCGTAAACATCTTATTTAATATAATCCTAGGAGATAATTTTAACCTTGATATTCTTGTTTATCACATCTAAATCTATAAATTACAGCTACTTTCATTTCTGTAAAAGGAAAAAGTGATAATTTTTGGACCAGTGTTAGCAGCAGCTGGTTAGCCTCCCCACATTGCAACACCAACAGCCCATTGGCACCTTTACCCATCTGTGCATAATCTAACGAGGCCTAAAGCTGTATTTCACTGAGACCTCTACACATTACAGTCGGTCTCAAAGAGGATGCGAGTGACATGTATTAGGAGTAATTTCATCATCCAGGATCAAATCAAAGTGGAAAACTTAATGAAGCAATACATTTTGTTTACATACTGAAATATTTATTTTGTTCCTTCCCCATATCATCAAAATCTGTAGCTTTACCATTTTTCAATTTCTTAATGAATTTTTAGGTTTTCAGAGTGATATCAGTAGGATATCAGGACCAGTTAAAATCCTGACAATGGTCTTTCCCGAAGTCACTCATGTGCAATTGTGTATGATACATTCAAGGTCAAGATATAACCTGATACCTGTCACATGTTCTTCAAACATCACCCATGCCTGTAGGACAATGTTGTGACATAAAAATAATAGGACAATTAAGGTCACATATTCACTGTACCAATTCTGGCTCTGAAAATGATCTAAAACAAGGTCACTCTCCCTCAATTGATCTAGGCCAATAGGAATACTTAAGAAAGGTGGGAAATCAAGTCCTCCTCCCCTTTTATTTCTGTAGATCAGCTGTGTGAGCCTTGTGATTCTTGGTCAGCTAACCACAGTGAAAGGAATGGCTACCAGGTTTCTTAAAAATAACTTTTCTTTGCCAACAACTTTTTGCAATGCATATAATTTTTATTAACAGTTTTTCAGTACAGAGAGATGCTTTAATATAAAACTTAAATTTATATATACACACAAATTATTGTTGTGGGGTTTCAATGTAAATTTTCTGAAAGAGTCTGGTAGATAGAATGACCTTGAAGTATTAATTGCTTCTTTCAATTTGACATCAGTTATTGATTTTGTTTTTACTACTTGGGTAGAAGAGGAAAGCAGCACACTGATAGATAATGTTTTTATATAACAAGGTAATTTTAACCAAATAAAATATTTTCCTGTTAAGAATAGTCTTTCTGATCATGATGCACAGCTAGTTACAGTATCTGATGTAGCTCCATACTGTAATGCAAAACAGTTCTAGAAAATAATGCATTCAATTAATGATTTAACAGATGCAAATTTTAGGGAAAGCATGCAACAGTTAGACTGGGATGAGGTTACAGAAACCTGATGCTAATTTAAAATTTAACCTGTTTCATGATATGGTTGTGAGTATATTTGAAAACAGTTTCCCTCAGATAAGCCATGGCTTACTAAAGGGGTAAAAAAAAATTGTAAACAGGAAAGGGAACTTTATCTTATAGCTAGAAGGAATAATTATTCAGAAAGACTCAAACATTTTAAAAACTACTGCACTGTATTAAGAAAAGTTATTAAAAAGACCAGAAGTATGTGCATTATGTCTGAGATTAGCTTGTTTGATAGTAAAATTAAAACAGTTTGAAATATTCTTAAAAGGAGAACAGGGCAACAAGAGCATTGGAAGACTGTATTTCGATCAAACTCAATGAAAAGTTTGTTAATAAATGTCGGAAGCAGAAAATATTTTAATTATCTTTTTTAAGTGCTGTAGAGAAAATAGAATCCAGCTGTTCATAAGAAATTGCTAGGCTGTATTGGAAGAGGCAATACCTATACAATTTGATAAAACTGAAATTCAACCTACCTATCCTAGCGAAATTACAACAGTAATAGAGTCACTCAAAAGTAAATGCTCACATGGAGTTAGTGGCATTTCTAATAGAGTACTTAAAGCTTGTTCCCAACAGATAATTAGGATTCTCAGCTTCAGTAGCTAACTGAAACAGGGCACTTTTCTGGATAGACTGAAATATGCCACTGTTAAACCATTGCATAAAAAGGACAGGTCTCATGCTAACAGTTACCACCCAATCTCACTTCTCACAGCTTTATCGAAAATTCTTTAAAATAATGTATTCAAGACTAGCTTCACATATTTGTGAAAATGAAGTACTAACAAATAATGTCAGTTTAGTCTCACAAAGGCTCTTTACAGAAAATGCTATATATGCTTTCACTGATCAAATATTAAATGCTCTGAATCCAAACGGGATTTTTTGTGGTTTCTCAAAGGTTTTTCACTGTGTGTGTCATGAGATTCTTCTAGATAAGTTCAAGTACTGTGGTATGAGTGGGACAGTGCACAAATGGTTAAATTCATATTTAACTGGAAGAATCTAGAAGGTTGAAATTAACAGTACAGTTACTCTACAAAAATCAGCAGCATTCTCTAACTAGGGAGGTATGAACAATTGTTCTTAATATACAGTGAAGAGGCAAAGAAACTGGTACATCTGCCTAATATCGTGTAGGGCCCCCATGAGCATGCAGAAGCGCCCCACCATGATGTGGTATGGACTCGACTAATGTCTGAAGTAGTGCTGGAGAAAATTGACACCATGAATACTGCAGGGCTGTCCATAAATTCCTAAGTGTACGAGGGGGTGGAGGTCTCTTCTGAGCAGCATGTTGCAAGGCATCTCAGATATGCTCAAAATTGTTGATGTTGGGCGAGTCTGGTGGCCAGCAGAAGTGTTTAAACTCAGAAGAGTGTTCCTGGACATGTGGGGTGTAGCATTGTCCTCCTGGAATTGCCCAAGTCTGCCGGAATGCACAATAGACATAAATGGATGAAGGTGATCAGAGAGGATGCTTTGTACATGTCACCTGCCAGAGCTGTATCTAGAAGTATCAGGGGTCCCATATCACTCCAACTACATATGCCCCACACCATTACAGATCCTCCACCAGCTTTAACAGTCCCCTGCCAATATGTAGGGTCCATGGATTCATGAGGTTGTGTACATGCCCGTACACATCCATCCCCTCAATACAATTTGAAATAAGACTCGCCTGATCAGGCAACATGTTTCCAGTCATCAACAGCCCAGTGTCGGTGTTGATGGGCCCAGGTGAGGTGTAAAGCTTTGGGTTGTGCAGTCATCAATGGTACACAAATGGGCCTTTGGCTCCGAAAGCTCATATCGATGATGTTCCATTTAATGGTTCACATGCAGATATTTATTGATCACCCAGCATTGAAATCTGCTGCAATTGATGGAAGGGTAGCACACCTGTGATGTCAAATGATTCTCTTCAGTCATCATTGTTACTGTTCTTCCAGGATTTTTTTTTCCAGCCACAATGATGATTATAGAGCAGGGTGAAGGTCTGTTGTGTTTTCTGATGAAACCTGGTTCTGTCTCGGTGTCAGTGATATCCTTGTGTTGTTTGGAAGGAGGCCAGCTAAGGGCCTGCAACCAACCTGTCTGCATGTGAGACACACTGAATCTACACCTGAAGCTATGGTCTGAGCTATGATTTTGCATGGCAACAGGTGCACTCTATTAGTTATCCTATGCTTCCTGACTACAAATTTGTACGTCAGTCTGGTGGTTCAACCAGTTATGCTGCCATTCATGAATAGCATACTAAGCTGTGTTTTACAACAGGATAATGCTCGTCCACATACCGTTGTTGTAACCCAATATGATCCACAGTGTACTGACATGTTGCCTTGTTATGCTAAATCACTAGATCTGTCTCTAATTGAGCACATATGGGACATCATTGAACAACAAATCCACCATAATCCGCGACTGGCACTAAGTGACCCTGTATTGACCAAACAAGTGCCACGGGCATGGAACTCCATCCCACAAGCTGACATGTGGCATCTGTGCAACACAATGCATGTACACTTGAATTCTTGCATTTAACCTTCTGGTGGTTACACTGGTTTTAATGTATCAGTATGTCACATTTTCAGTGACTTATCTCGCACTTACATTAACCTGTGATCTTGTAATGTTAATCACTTCAATATGTTAGCTAGACAAATATATTCCAGAAATATCATTACTTACATTAATTATTTCTTGATGTCGCAATTTCTTTTTTGTCACAGTATATACAGTTCACTTCTGTACATACACGTACATCCACAAAGCTATGACAGACATTATCATGACACAACAGACTGACTTGCTGTTGCAATGCAGTATGCAACTCATGGCCCTCTGACCAAAAGATTAATTGCTGCACCATATGAGGATGTTCATCATCAGGACACAAACACTACTTACTATCCGTGATCGTTAGCCACCATGAGGCTGCACGATGAACACCCTCAGCCCTTCTCTGGGTGGCATCAGCATCTACACAGTATGAGTGCATCCTCAATCTGAGCCCTACAAACTCCACACTCTGCGAGTCATTTGCCTCATGTTTCAGCATTCTGATAACTCTCTTCTTCTTAGGTATTATTCTGTAAGGATTATCAGTCGCAAATCCAGATGTGTCGAACTCCTCAGCATTGCACCTAAATTCTTCATATGGACCATAGTCTGTTAGCCAGTAGATCAAACTGTCTGTAAGTTGACACTAGCGAAGACTACAAAGAAGCCAAGGAAATGGGGTATCTTGTAAAACAAAAAGAAAACTGTATCTGTCAATCCGAAACAGTTCCGATGTTGATGCTATAGCACATTACAAGAAATACTGCAAAATATTGAAGACTGTAATACGGACATCAAAGCAAATATATTATAAGGAAAAGATAGTCATATCAGATAACAAAATAAAGACAATATGGGATATAGTGAAGGAGGAGACTGGTAGAACCAGACATGAAGAGGGACAAATAGCATTAAGAGTAAATGATACATTGATGACAGACATGTATAGTGTTGCAGAACTTTCAAAAAACTTATAACTGTTACTGACAATATGGGGTTATCAGGGTGTGTAGATACTGCTATGGAATACCTCAGACCAGACATTTCAAGTAACTTCCATAATATGAATTTGACCCTCACTACCCCAGCAGAAATTATATCTGTCATAAAATCTTTAAAATCAAAAAAATCTAGTGGGTATGATGAAACATCAACAAAGTTAATTAAAGAAAGTGATTCTGATTTAAGTAACATATTAAGCTATCTGTGTAACCAGTCATTTATCAGTGGAATAGTTCCTGAATGGTGGAAATACGCTGAAGTTCAGCCACTTTTTAAGAAGGGAGATAAAGAAATAGCATCAAATTTCCATCCAATTTCACTTTTGCCAGAATTCTCAAAAATTTTAGGAAAAGTAATGTACAATCGGCTTTATAACCATCTTATCTCAAATAACATACTGTCAAAGTCACAGTTCAGATTTCTAAAGGGTTCTGATATTGAGAAGGCTATCTACACTTACAGTGAAAATGTGCTTAATTCATTAGAAAAAAATTGCAGGCAGCTGGTATTTTCGTGATCTGTCAAAGGCATTTGAGTGTTTAAATCACAATATCCTTGTAAGTGAATTAGAATATTACAGTGTAACAGGAAATGCTGCAAAATGGTTCAAATCTTATATCTCTGGCAGGAAACAAAGGGTGTTATTAGGAAAGAGACATGTATCAAGCTATCAAGCATCATACAACTGGGATCTAATTACATGTGGGGTCCCACAAGGTTCCATTTTAGGGCCCTTACTTTTTCTTTTGTATACCAATGACCTTTTATCAGTAACATTACCAGAAGCCAAGTTCATTTAGTTTGCCGATGCTAGAAACATTGCAATAAATAGCAAATCGAGTGTAGTCTTAGAAAGGTTAGGTACTAAAATGTTTATCGACATTAATCACTGGTTTCTAGTCACTAAACTTTGAAAAACCACACTACATGCAGTTCAGAACTTGTAAGGGGTGTCCTGCGAGTATATGCCTAACATACGACGACAAGCAGATAGAAGAAGTTGGACAGTGTTAAATTCTTGGGATTATAGTTTGATAATAAATTCAACTGGGAGGAGCACACCACAGAACTGCTGAAGCGTCTTAACAAATTTCTATTTGCAATGCGAATTGTGTCAGACATAGGGGATATAAAAATGAAAAAGCTGGCATACTATGCTTACTTTCATTCCATAATGTCATATGGGACTATTTTTTGGGGCAGTTCATCAAGCAGGGCTAAAGTTTTCTGGGCACAAAAACGTGCAGTAAGAGTTATATGTGGTGTGAATTCAAGAATGTCCTGCAGAAGCCTGTTTAGGGAACTAGGGATACTAACTACTGCTTCCCAATATATTTATTCCTTACTGAAATTTGTCATTAAAAATATATCACTTTTTCAAATCAACAGCTCAATACATGGAATCAGTACTAGAAATAAGAATAATCTTCTCAAGGATTTAAAGTCACTTAGTCTTGTACAAAAAGGTGTGCATTATTCAGGAACACACATTTTCAATAACTGGCTAGCAGCCATAAAAAGCTTAACAACCAATGAAATTCAGTTTAAAAGAAGCCTGAAGGATTTATTGGTGGCCAACTCCTTCTACTCCATTGATGAATTTCTCAGTAGAACCAACTGATATATATATGTTCAGTATAACTTCTACATAATTTCAGTGCAGTAATGTGTTCATTGTAAATAAGTGTGTGTGTGTGTGTGTGTGTGTGTGTGTGTGTGTGTGTGTGTGTGTGTGTGGGTGTGTATGTGTGTGTGTGTGTGTGTGTGTGTGTGTGTGTGTGTGTTAATGTGTTCATTGTAAATAAGTATTCAGTAGTTGTATTACAAGTGTATTACCTTATAAATAAATAAAAAACCTTTTATTTTTATTTTAAATTCAGTGCGTTAGTATTTGTAAAATGATTCTTTCATACTGCGTTCATTAAAAAATGACGACCATGCCACTTGGGACCTGTAGAATGGTACATTAGCTTATTTGTTTGAGTTGTAAATATTGTCATGTATTGTAGTTTTTCTGACGTGTTCTACATCCTGGAGGACCTCCTCACTGTGAATCAATTGGAATGAAAGTAAATCTAACTTAATCTAATCTAATCTGGTTTCACAGACATGTAATAGAATCGGAACAGGTGACGTTTGGAGAGGTCAAGAACACACACAGTGGTGTCTGTCGTCTTCATGAACTCTACCGAAACCTTAGCCATCTCCACAGTGATTAGACCTTCACTGAAGATTGCGACCCACTTAAAATTTTGCCTGGGAAAGTAATCTCGTGCACCATAATGCCCATACCACCGGTAAACTAAATCAATATCGCGACAGTTTCTAACATTCTCTATGCTTTTGCCGAAAGCTGAATTATATATTTCTAAAGCCTTTTTCGAAATAACATGTCATGAGAGTCCCCTGATCAGTGTTTAAATCAATATATTCCTTCAACCAGGGACGCTGTTAGAAGGAAATGCTGTGGGTGATTCTAAGAAGTTGCATTCCTAATATGAGACACTGGTGAAATCTTAGGTAGTGCAGAATGTATCGGTCGTTCTGAAAGTAATGCCTCCTATTTTTATTCACGGAAACCACAGGAGATACATAAATCACAACAGCACAGCTAAACAGAGTAATATTTCAGCTGCAGACTGTCACTTTTGCACACAGTCACCAACTTTCGTTATGCACTTTTGGCAACAATGAACCAACGTCTGCATGCCGCATTTGTAAAAATTGGAACCAGCTGAGGCTAACCATTTCCTTACAGCTCTGAGAAGAGCATCTGAGCCTTGAAAATGTTGTTCAGGTAGTCCATCTTTCAGAAGTCCAAAGGGATGGAAGTCTCAATGTGCTAAATCAGGACTGTACAGTGGATGTGGTAAGACAGTCCAGTCGAATTTTGCAATGAGTTGCATGGTCGCAAAACAGGTGTGAGGCTTGGCGTTATCATGTTGCAGGTGAAAGTTGGCCTTCTTCTCTGGTTTTACCCTGGAAATTCGGGCTTTCAGCTTAGTCAGTGTTGTCTTGTAGCGTGCTGAATTGACAGTTGCTCCAGTCTCCAGGACATTCAAAAGAACCATATCCTGGATATTCCAGAAGACTGTGCACATCACTTTGCCTGTGGACAGCTGTGTCTTAAGTTTCTCCTTTGACAGAGAATTCGCATGTCGCCATTCCTTGGACTGTCTTTTGGATTCCGGCTCGTAGTGGTGACACTATGTCTCATCTCCGGTGATGGTGCCATTCAGAAAATTGTCACCTTCAGCTTCATATTGGTCCAGAATGGCCCGACAAATTTCCATTTGATGCGTTTTTTGTTCTTCTATAACCATCTGCAGGACCCAACTCCCACAGACTTTGCGAGAACCAAGATGTTACAACATTGTTTCCAAGGCATTACAGCCGACATTCAGCTTTGCACACAAGTCTGTGGGCGTTATCCTCCGATCAGCAAGGATGAGTTGATCAAGACGCTCTTCATTGCGAGGGATGACAGCGGTGCAGGGACGACGGGGCTGTGGCTTGTCATACACACTCTTTTTACTACCTTGAAAGTGCCGTATCCAACGCCTCACACTGCTCGACCTGTAGTATCGTCTCCATCCACCTTTAGCAAGCGTCGATGGATTTCAATTGGAGCAGTTTCTTCAGCAGTGAGGAATTCAGTCACACATCGCTCTTTTACACGCGCGTCCATATCAGACTCCAGTTTGGAACACTCATCTGCTAGCGTCAACCATCGCAGAACAACGGAACTACCTGCAAATGAAAGAGGAAGGTTCAACCATTAGCACTACACCAACGACATCGGGCGCGGACATCCAAAGTCATCACAAAAAATAGGAGGCATTACTTTCGGAATGACCCTTGTATGATCCATGTGGTGGAGTGTATAGATAGCTTAACTGCACAGGTATAGGAGACTGTCTGGTATACTTTGGTGCATATGTCCAACAATTAATCCGAATGGACGTGCTACACAGTCATCTATCTATCAGTCTACGCTTGCATATAGCAGTGACGTCTTAGTCGAGAAATTCGTATAATCTGCGAAAGTTGTGCGAGTAAATATACGTTGGAAACGTGTAGCATATGGATTGAATGTACTAACACAAATTCAACTGACAAGCTCAAAATTGGCCATCCGGAAAAGAACACTGTGGAAGTATGAAAGAGACGAAGAAACGGTCGGCCCCGCCCAGTCGTTAAGTGTGACAGGTTTGTTAAATAGAAGTCCGTCCTCGATACTGATTGACTGGAAGACTTATATGTTAAATCATTTCATGGAAGTGGCGAAGTCGAGAAACCTCGGGGGGGGGGGGGGGGGGAGAGGGTAAGATATCTGAGGGTGAGGTGATGTTTTCATAGAAGTTAGCTAGACCCTCCAAGATACTGCTTCTACAAAAAGCGTGTTAGTTCCTCCTGATCTGGCATACGCCGATTATCGTGCAGAAATGTGCGTAACATAAATAAAAGACATGAGGGGTTTTTAATTGTAATTAAACCCTTTATTCCTCGATAAATATGTGATAACATCGATGGGGCGGGAGAGTTTTGCTACTGGGCCGTGTGAAACGATAGTCTGCTGTTGTGAGTATGGACGTACCATAATTTTTCTGATACTATACACCTGTTGTTGTTGTTGTTGTGGTCTTCAGTCCTGAGACTGGTTTGATGCAGCTCTCCATGCTACTCTATCCTGTGCAAGCTTCTTCATCTCAAAGTACCTACTGCAACCTACATCCTGCTCAATCTTTTTAGTGTATTCATCTCTTGGTCTCCCTCTACGATTTTTACCCTCCACACTGCCCTCCAAAACTAAATTGGTGATCCCTTGATGCCTCAACACATGTCCTACCAATCGATCCCTACTTCTAGTTAACTTGTGCCACAGACTTCTCTTCTCCCCAATCCTATTCAATACTTCCTCATTAGTTATGTGATCTACCCATCTAATCTTCAGCATTCTTCTGTTGCACCACATTTCAAAAGCTTCTATTCTCTTCTTGTCCAAACTATTTATCGTCCATGTTTCACTTCCATACATGGCTACACTCCATACAAATACTTTCAGAAACGACTTCCTGACACTTAAATCTATACACGATGTTAACAAATTTCTCTTCTTCAGAAACGCTTTCCTTGCCATTGCCAGGCTACATTTTATATCCTCTCTACTTCGACCATCTTCAGTTATTTTGCTCCCCAATTAGCAAGATTCCTTTACTACTTTAAGTGTCTCATTTCCTAATCTAATTCCCTCAGCATCACCCGATTTAATTCGACTACATTCCATTATCCTCGTTAAATGGTAATTGGAAATCTTATGCTGTTGGAGTGTAACGTTACTGTGGTTAGTGTTCCGCCAGCCGGAGTGGCCGTGCGGTTCTAGGCGCTACAGTCTGGAACCGAGTGACCGCTACGGTCGCTGGTTCGAATCCTGCCTCGGGCATGGATGTGTGTGATTTCCTTAGGTTAGTTAGGTTTAATTAGTTCTAAGTTATAGGCGGACATGGGTGGAACTATGTCTGGTCGTAAGGGACACAGTTGTGTTTTTTAATAGGTCACTTATAAAGGGAAGCTGACATTAAATACAACTGCTTCAATGAATTTTCTATCGCAGAACAGCGAACCCAAGTGGAGGCTTCTATAGTGGGTAGCAGGAGACGCAGGACTTGCAGGAGCCCATTTTAGAAAAAAGGAAATAAAACTCCATGTGTGTCTCTTCTTTGTTCTGTTGAGTGAGCCGCTGCAGCATCTTAATCGAGGTTCTTGGGCACCTGGGTGTTTGAGAAGTGTTTGCATTGCTGCATTTCCTTCTGACATTGTTGCTGGGTTGAGAAATTCAGTGGTAGTGTGGTCGATTTTGGTGTATTTGCTGCTGCTTTTATATCTACATTTACTGCATGTAGCAGCGGTCTGTTTGGATTCATTGATTGCCGAAGTGCGGTTTTTTTAATTAATATATATAGATGGAGCAGTCGGAGTATATTTGATAGATAGAGTGGGATAGTTAGAGATATGCATACATTTATATATAGTTATATTAGGTGTGAGCTATTGGGATGAAACTTAAGAGCTAGTGATGATGATGACGCTTTTCCTAACGACAATTTTGCGCTGTGGAAGGCTGGTGGACACGGACAGCCTGGTGTTGATGGGGATGAGTTATCGATATGTTGATGGTGCATCATGACTTACATACCATGGTGCTGTGGGAGTGTTCTTAATTCTAGTGATGATGGGGATGAGTGATGCCCTTTACAATTTTGCTTCTGAGACAGACGTGTGGGCGTTCGACCGTCCGGTTTGTGGGGCCTGGATTTTATTATTTGCATGTGCGTTCTTATTTACTAAGTTGGTATGGGTGCGTCCTTAAATCTAGGGATGTGATTTTTTTTTGGGGGGGGGGGGGGGGGGGTGAGGTTGCTTAGATGCTAGTCTGTGGGGCCTGGGTCTTATCGCTAGTGGAGGGAACTGGGTTGGTGGCTTGTTACACTGGGGGTGAGCAGCTATGTTGATCGGCAGCATGGTAGCTAATCCTAAGGGAGGGGTGTTGGTGGTATCTGACGTGATTCTGGGGCTTATGAGTTAGTGGAGGAATTTGTGGTGTGATCAGATGCCTTTGTGGGTGGGCAGCCGGTTGGCTGGCTGCTTAGTATTTAATTCTAAGGGGGGTTGGTTGTTTGGACAGGGTTGAGCTAATTAAGTCTGGGTTATCTGTATTACCACATTCATACACTCATTCATACGGTGACTTGATGTCTCGTTTTTCATTCACGCAGGAGGTCCGGCCATCTGGTCGTGGCCAGTCGGTGGACCCGCTGTCCTAGTTGCTGGATGAGCGGGTTTGGCGAGTCCCTCGTTTTCTCGTAGAATATGGTTGCGGTCTGCTGAATCCTGGTGGTGAGTAGCTGCACGTCTGCCATCCGGTGTACCTCTGCTGTGGAAAATCGGTTTGGGAGGTGCAGCACTCTCTTCAGGGTGCGGCTCTGCACAGTCTGTAGTTTCTTGAGGTGTGTGGGAGCAGCGTTACCCCACACAACCGCGGCATACTCCAGTATAGGCCGCACCTGTGCGAGGTAGATGATGACTCCCAGTCGTGGCGGTAGCGTCGAGGTCTCGTTCAATATTGGGTAGAGGGCTTGTAGTCGTCCATAGGCTTTTTTCCGAGTGTCCACTATGTGCGGTTTCCAAGTGAGGTACCGATCCAACGTTACCCCCAGATATTTCGCCGTCCTGGACCATGGTACTGGTGTGCCCCTTACTTCTACTTGTTGGTAATTTCTGGGGATATGCCTGCGGCATATTGTGATGGCCTGTGTTTTTGCCGCATTGAACGAGAGGCGCCATTTTGTGGTCCATGACGTCAGTTCGTCACAGGCATTCTGTAGCCTTCTTTGTAGGTGTCCTGCGTTGGTGCTGCGTGAGTACAGGGTAGTGTCGTCTGCATACAAGGCTATGTGGACTCGGTCTATCGTTGGGGTGTCGGCTGTGTATACTTTGTATAGCAGAGGCCCCAGGACGCTGCCCTTCGGTACTCAGCGTTGATGGGTCGTACGGTGGAGGTCCCCTCCTGCGCCCTTACGTGGAAGGTTCTTCCCTCGATGTAGCTCTTCAGCAGTGTGACGTGTGACACGGGTACCCCCTGCGTGAGCAGCTTGTACAAGAGGCCCTCATGCCACACTGTGTCGAAGGCTGCCGCGACATCGAGGAATATCGCTGCGAAGTATTCACGTCTCTCCCTGGCATCGAGGGCTTCCTTGACAAGTCGTAATAATTGTTGGGTGGTGGAGTGACCGCTTCTAAACCCGAACTGGACGTCTGGCAGGATTCTCTCATCCGTTACATGTTTTAGCAGTTTTTAGCATATATTCTTTCGAATATTTTGGACACTGCGGGCAACAGGCTGATTGGCCTGTAGCTTTCTGGCTGCTTGTGGTCTTTCCCTGGTTTTGGGATCATTATGATCTCAGCATGCTTCCAGGCCTTCGGGTAGCTGCCTGTGTTTATTATGTTGTTGAAGGCTGCTGTCAGTAGTGGAATGGCTGTCGGTGGCATTTGCTTGATTAGCATATTTGTGAGTAGGTCGGGTCCACTTGCTTTCTTTGTGTTGATCCAGCGTATTTGTGCTGCGACTTCCTCTTCCGATATGCCCTATATGTGGTCTAGTTCATCTCGGTGGGCTAGGAAGGCCGGCAGTCGTTGGGCTACTGTATCTATGTGTGCCTGGTCGACTGGTTGGTCGATGGGCCGGAATTTGCTTGTGAACACGTCCGCTAGTGCGTTCGCCTTAGCGTCCGGTTCGCAGATTGTATCGTTCCTGACTGTGAGGGGTGGTATGCGGCTCGTGTGGTTTAGGATGTGTTTCACTGTCTTCCAGGCTGACTGGTCCTGGAGGTTTAGCGTTGCTACTTTGTCTGTCCACTCTTTGTTTCTGTGGTGTTATACTGCTGCCTTGATTTCTCTTTGGAGTCTATTCACTTCCCGCTTGGTGGCGGGGAGTCTTGTTGCATGCCATTCCCTGTTCAGCCTGTTTTTCCTTGTGATTAGTAGAAGCACTTCCTGTGGTAACTGCCTGTGGTTGTCTCTTGGTCGCTGCTGTCTTTGTGGGACTGCTGCTGCTGCTGCTTCTAGTGCGTGCGTCGTGATGTGCATTAGTGTGGCCTCCGTTCCTGTCGTTTCTGGGTCTGGGACCGTACTTAGAGTCTCTTCCAGGGTCTCTCGGTATGTTTGCCAGTTAATCCCGCTGATGTTTACACCCCTGTGCTGCTTTTCTGTTCCGTGCAGGTCAATGTCAAACACGACGGGAACATGGTCGGAGGACAGTGCGCAGAGTGGAGTGGCTGATGCGTCTAACTGTAGACCCTTCACTACAGCGAAGTCTATGACATCTGGTTGCCCTCTGCTTCTTGGGTAGATAGTGGGCTCAAAGGGGGCGATCACATTGGCGTTGTTTCGGATCACAGTTCTGTGCAGTCTTCTTCCACTCACGTTTGTTAGGCGACTGTTCCAGCTGACGTGCTTCGCGTTAAAATCTCCTGCGAGGAACACATTCCCCGGGATCGTGAGGAGCTCGTCGAAGTCCTGCGGGTCAAGGTTTCCTGCGGGTGGTCTGTATAGTGATATAAAGTTTATTGTCCCTCGAGTTGTCTTGACAGCTACTCCGGTGGCTTCTGTTGTTGTCAGTTGCGGAAGATTAATTGGGTGTTGTTGTAGTGATGTTCTCACGTACACTGCGGTTCCCCCTCCAGCAGTCTGCCTGTCGGTGCGATAGCAATTGAAGTTTGCCGCCCTAACGTTGATTCCAGGTTTCAGGCTGGATTCCTGCACTAGGCAGATGTCCACTCTCTCCTCATGCAGGAATTGCCTGAATTCCCCCTGCTGGTCAAACAGCTTGCGCCCAGCATTCCAGGCGACGACGGTTAGTCCTTGGCGTTGTGCAGCCATTATATTCTGTTGGGAGCATTGGTCATTGCCCCTAGGGCGGCTTGAACTGCGGTGTTCACCTGGCTGGCTATGTTCCTGGTCATAACCTCCATGGCAGATGCAACTGCGGCTGCGACTGCTTCTTTGAGCATGCGCATGGTGACTGGGCTGTTGTCTTCTGGCGGTGTCGGTTGAACTGTTGTCTGCATGTGGGTTGCCTTGGTTGTCGTCGGGGGAGGTGGCGCAGGTCGGTGCGGGATGTTTCGTTGCCGAGTGTCTCTCGTTGCTGCGTTGGCGTATGTGACTCCTGGTCTCCAGTTTGCTGGTGGGCGCCGTTGCCTGACAATGTGAGCCTTTACGACTTCACACCCTATGTAGCTTGCGGGGTGTTGCTTGTGACAGCGGCTACATGTGGGCGGCGTGTCTTTTTCCTTTTGGCATTCTGTGGCTGGGTGGTTTCATCTGTGGCTGGGTTTAGAGTGAGCACCAGGTACCTCGCTTTGTTCTATGATCTACGTGCTCCTGGCGAGGGATCAGGGCTTTCGGCTGCTTGCGACTGCTACGGTCGCAGGTTCGAATCCTGCCTCGGGCATGGATGTGTATGATGTCCTTAGGTTAGTTAGGTTTAAGTAGTTCTAAGTTCTAGGAGACTGATGACCACGGCAGTTGAGTCCCATAGTGCTCAGAGCCATTTGGTTTCGGCTGCTGTGTGGCTGGCACGTCTGCTTGCATCGGGCTACGCCAGTGGCCGTTTCTTCCAGCCATTTTTTTTTGCGTTTCGTAAACGCCACATTGATATACAATTGCTTTGGTAAAGTGGAATCTGCCATAGTGTACAGACAATGTCCTCTTGAATTATAGATTGTTGTGCAACCGAAAAATGATAGAGTTTTTTCCGACATGTGAATAGATTGCGTGAAACAGGCTGTTCTGTGATGACTAAACTGCTTACAAAACTACCACGTAGTAATCTGCTGCTATTGCAAATTATGGTCTGCTGGGTATGGTCTTATTCTTCAAGTACAGATGACAAAAACTTTATGCACAAGTCGGTAGAGGCGAGTTATGGAGCAAATGTGTCTGAAGTCAGAACACAGACGGTATTTGTTTTCCATGTGTCGGTGAAATCTTGTAGGTCTCTGCTAGGAGATGTTAGGAAGTTCTATTATAAAGCATGCTCAGACGACTTGTTTTTCGCGTGTGGTAAACGCCACCATGATATACCACTGTATTTGTAAAACAGGATCTGCCAGAGTGTTAAAACAAATCCTTTTGAATTATAGCTTGTTGTTGCCAAACGTAAAATGATAGTGTCTTTTCCGACATGTGGACAGATAGTGTGAAAGGCTGTATTCTGTAACGTTACTTCATGCGTCTCAAATTTTTGTAATAACCACGTGTACGACAATTTATTTACATATACTGACCTGAATGTCAGAGATGCTCTAAAACCATGCTGTAATTTTGTCTATCAACCTGAAAGAAATCGGTTAACATGGATGTTTCATTAGACAGTACTATTTTTCTTAGGTGTTTAATGTTCTCACTTTTTCTGTACTCTGATGAAAATTTCGAAATAAAGAGTACATTCTGCAGTGATTGATAGTTTTCAGAGCAACACAGTGGAAGTTTTTTATATGGAAGATGTGAGATAAGTTAATACATCTGTCAGATGTATAACTATAGAGTTCCAGCCTCTGCAGTTTGCTCATCTGTATTCGACAGCAATGCTGTAGTTTATTCACTTTGTTGGACGTCAAAAAATAACAGGAGGTGGGGAGAGGAAGAGAGATGTGAATTTTATTCTGGAGTCGAACGTAAAGACGACTGTATAGATCCTGTTCTATACTGATAATTCAGTTGTCTGAAATGAGTGTAATACCCTCGTGCATGAGGAATGCTAGTAATATATCTACGAGGCTTATGCAAAAAAAAACACATTTTTTAAATACTCTCTAATATGAAACAAAAATTTTAGTTATATTTTTTCCTCCATCTAAAAATTTATCTATATCAACAAAGAGATAGGGGGGCTGGCCAGTACTTACCTCAGCTCAGTACAGCCGATAGATACACATAAAACAGAACTGAAAATTTACATTCCTAGCTTTCGGAACTTTGTTCCTTCATCAGGGAGGAGAGAGGGGAAAAAAGGGACTATATCGCCGAACGAAATTTTCATTTAATAAAAAAAATGAATTTATTTAAAACACTAAATTTAAAAATACAAATTTTCCAAAATTTATTCAAACGCTACAACATGAACTGATTTATACTTCTTTTCGTTTTTACCTCAATAAATAAAATGTGATCCAATAATTTTCTGTGATTTATCATTGTCTTCTGAAAATATGTTAGTATAATGATACGGATGATTATATATATATATATATATATATATATATATATATATATATATATATATATATATATATATATAAAACTCCGCTGTACCGGTCCCAAGGCTAAGAGCAAATAGTGAAATTCAACAATACACCAGCATATATTCGGATATGAAAAAACGCAGATTAAAATTTTATGGGCATATTAAAAGAATGGATGCTACCAGACTAACTAAACAAGTAGTGGAATTCTACGAAAATCGAAGTAAAGCTAAATTTGAGACAATAAAATGGATTGCTGCTATAAAAGAAGACATGAAAGAGGCAGATATAAAACAAGATGAAATTCAAGACAGAAAATTATTTAGGCAAAAAATTCATCACTGGGTAGTTGGTCAAGCTGAAAAACCAAAGAAAACTGGAACCACATGGTCTGATGAAAGGAAAAGAGCTCATTCCGAGAGAATGAAAACAATTTGGGCAGAGAGAAAGTCTAAAAGAAAATAACTGAATGCCCCGTGATTGTACTTCGCGTGGTCCAGTAGGGCCCAAACGTATATATATATATATATATATATATATATATATATATATATATATATATATAGTTATAATAGAGGGAAACATTCCACGTAGGAAATATATATCTAAAAACAAAGATGATGTGACTTACCAAATGAAAGTGCTGGCAGGTCGACAGACACACAAACAAATACAAACATACACACAAAATTCCAGACAAGCCTGAGAAAATAAAATATGTGAGCGTAATCTGGCTAGGGTGAAGGCATGTTTGCGGATGGAATGTAAATAAAACTTAATGGGGTCGTAGTGGGGGTGTTGTGAGGGTGACATGGTATTAGAAGGTGTAGACAAGCCTGAGAAAATAAAATATGTGAGCGTAATCTGGCTAGGGTGAAGGCATGTTTGCGGAGGGAATGTAAATTTTGTATGTATGTTTGTATTTGTTTTTGTGTCTGTCGACCTGCCAGCACTTTCATTTGGTAAGTCACATCATCTTTGTTTTTAGAGAGATATATATATATATATATATATATATATATATATATATATATATATATATATATATATATATATATATATATATATACACGGAAGAGTATATATATATTGAGACAAAATCTCACTAGGCGTACTCATAGTTGCACACACCAACAGAATTAATGTAAGAGACTGTTGTTGTTGTTGTTGTTGTGGTCTTCAGTCCAGAGACTGGTTTGATGCAGCTCTCCATGCTACTCTATCCTATGCTAGCTTTATCATCTCCCAGTACCTCCTGCCACCTACATCCTTCTGAATTTGTTTAGTGTATTCATCTCTTGGTCTTCCTCTACGATTTTTACCCTCCGCGCTGCCCTCCAATACTATATTGGTGATCCCTTGATGCCTCAGAATGTGGCCCACCAACCGATCCCTTCTTCTAGTCAAGTTGTGCCACAAATTTCTCTTCTCCCCAATTTTAGTCAATACCTCCTCGTTAGTTATGTCATCTACCCATCTAATCTTCAGCATTCTTCTGTAGCACCACATTTTGAAAGCTTCTATTCTCTTTTTGTCTAAACTATTTATCGTCGACGTTTCACTTCCATACATGGCTACACTCCATACAAATACTTTCACAAAAGACTTCAAAAAAATGGCTCTGAGCACTATGGGACTTAACATCTGAGGTCATCAGTCCCCTATAACTTAGAATTACTTAAATCGAACTAACCTAAGGACATCACACACATCCATGCCCAAGGCAGGATTCGAACCTGCGACTGTAGCAGTCATGTGGTTCTGGACTGAGGCGCCTAGAATCGCTTGGCCACCGCGGCAGGCAGGGCAGAAAAGACTTCCTGACACTTAAATCTATACTCAATGTTAACAAATTTCTCTTCCTCATAAACGCTTTCCTTGCCATTGGCAGTCTACATGTTATATCCTCTCTACTTCAACCATCATCAGTAATTTTGCTCCCCAAATAGCAAAACTCATTTACTACTTTAAGTGTTCATTTCCTAATCTAATTCCCGCAGCATCACCCGATTTAATTCGACTACATTCCATTATCCTTGTTTTGCTTTTGTTGGTGTTCATCTTTTGTCCTCCTTTCAAGACACTATCCATTCCGTTCAACTGCTCTTCCAAGTCCTTTGCTGTCTCTGACAGAATTACGATGACATCAGCAAACCAGAAAGTTTTTATTTCTTCTCCATGGATTTTAATTCCTACTTCGAATTTTTATTTTGTTTCCTTTACTGCTTGCTCAGTATTCAGATTGAATAACATCGCGATAGGCTACAACCATGTCTCACTCCCTTCCCAACCACTGATTCCCTTTCATGCCCCTCGACTCTTATAACTGCCATCTGGTTTCTGAAAAAAATGTAAATAGCCTTTCGCTCCCTTTATTTTACCCCTACCACCTTCAGAATTTGAAAGAGAGTATTCCAGTCAACATTGTCAAAAGCTTTCTCTAAGTCTACAAATGCTAGAAACGTAGGTTTGACTTTCCTTAATCTATTTTCTAAGACAAGTCGTTGTACTGCCTCACGTGTTCCATTATTTCTACGGGATCCAAACTGATCTTCCCCAAGGTCAGCTTCTACCAGTTTTTCTATTCGTCTGTAAAGAATTCGTGTTAGTATTTTGCAGCTGTGCTTATTAAACTGATAGTTCGGTAATTTTCACATCTGTCAACACCTGCTTTCTTTGGGATTGGAATTATTGTATTCTTCTTGAAGCCTGAGGGTATTTCGCCTGTGTCATACATCTTGCTCACCAGATGGTAGAGTTTTGTCAGTGCTGACTCTCCCAAGGCTGTCAGTAGTTCTAATGGCATGTTGTTTACTCCTGGGGCCTTGTTTCGACTTAGGTCTTCCAGTGCTCTGTCAAACTCTTCACGCAGTATCATATCTCCCATTTCATCTTCATCTACATCCTCTTCTATTTCCATAATATTGCCCACAAAAATATCGTATTTGTATAGACTCTCTATATACTCTTTCCATCTTTCTACTTACCCCTCTTTGCTTAGAACTGGTTTTCCATCTGAGCTTTTGATATTCATGCAAATGGTTCTCTTTTCTCCAAAGGCCTCTTTAATTTTCCTGTAGGAAGTAACTATCTTACCCCCTAGTGATATACGCCTCTACATCCTTACATTTGTCCTCTAGCCATCCCTGCTTAGCCATTCTGCACTTCTTGTCGATGTCATTTTTGAGACGTTTGTATTCCTTTTTGCCTGCTTCATTTACTGCATTTTTGTGTTTTCTCCATTCATCAATTAAATTCAGTCTCTTTTCTGTTACTCAAGGATTTTTACTAGCCCTCGGCTTTTTACCTACTAGATCCTCTGCTGCCTTCACTATTTCATCTCTCAAAGCTATCCATTCTTTTTTTACTGTATTTCTTTCCCCCATTCTTGTCAATCGTTCCCTAATGCTTTCCCTGAAACTCTGTACAACCCCTGGTTCTGTCAGTTTGTCCAGGTCCAATCTCCTTAAATTCCCACCTTTTTGCAGTTTCTTCAGCGCCAGAGTCCACATCTGCCCCTCGAAATGTCTTACAATCTAAAACTTGGTTCCTGAATCTCTGTCTTACCATTATATAACCTATCTGAAACCTGTCAGTATTTCCAGACTTCTTCCATGTATACAACCTTCTTTTATGATTCTTGAACTTCCATGTATACAACCTTCTTTCATGAATATTGAACCAAGTGTTAGCTATGATTAAGTTCTGCTGTGTGCAAAATTCTACCAGGCGACTTCCTCTTTCATTCCTTACCCCCATTCCATATTCACCTAGTACGTTTCCTTCTCTTCCTTTTCATACTATCGAATTCCAGCCACCCATGACTATTAAATTTTCGTCTTCCTTCACTATCTGAATAATTTCTTTTATCTCATCGCACATTTCATCAATCTCTTCGTCATCTGCGAAGCTAGTTGGCGTATAAACTTGTGTTCCTTTGGTAGGCGTGGGCTTCGTGTCTCTTGACCACAATAATGCGCTCATTATGCTGTTTGTAGTAGCTTACCTGCATTCCTATTTTTTAAATTCATTATTAAACCCACTCCTGCATTATCCCTATTTGATTTTGTATTTATAACCTTGTATTCACCTGACCAGAAGTCTTGTTCCTCCTGCCACCGAACTTCACTAATTCCCACTATATCTAACTTTAACCTATCCATTTCCCTTTTCAAATTTTCTAACCTACCTGCCCAATTACGGGATCTGACATTCCACGCTCCCACCCATAGGACGCCAGTTTTCTTTCTTCTGATAGCAACGTCCTCCTGAGTAGTCCCCGCCGGAGATCCGAATGGGGGACTATTTTACCTCCGGAATATTTTACCCAAGAGGACGCCATCATCATTTAACCATACAGTAAAGCTGCATGCCCTCAGGAAAAATTACTGCTGTAGTTTCCCCTTGGAGCACAGTAAGGCTGTTTTGGTTAGTGTTACTAGGCCAGATCAGTCAATCATCCAGACTGTTGCCCCTGCAACTACTGAATAGGCTGCTGCTCCTCTTCAGGAACCACACGTTTGTCTGGCCTCTCAACAGATACCCCTCCGTTGTGGTTGCACCTACGGTACGTCTATCTGTGTCGTTGAGGCACGCAAGCCTCCCCACCAACGGCAAGGCCCATGGTTCATGGGGGGGGGGGGGGGGGGGGGGGGTACGTCTGCATGGTTTAATTTAGTATAAAATTTTGTGAATGCAGTGTTATTATTTAATCTTGTGTTTCATTCATGTTGCAAGCTATTGTTCCAATTAAACAGCGTCTTGGCAAGGCTGAAGTTCCGTGTTACAAATTATATTAAGATCCAGTACTAACCAAAGCTCTGGAATTATTCAAACTACGAATTCCGATATTTTCAGAAAAGTCATGGTCAATTAACAATGAATGGACCTTACGCAAAAAGCCTTTGTCAAGCGCGAAAAACTTGTAGAAACTGACCACATACAATTATTATTAATTATTATTATTTGCTTGTTCTTCAATATACTTAAACCAGATAGGAAAAGCTGCCATAAATCAAACTGGTATCTTCGTGTCTGGACCTTTTACTGTATTTGCTACATTGTTTTTCTTTGTTGCGTGGATAATGGGATCATATCTGACGAGCCATTGCCATTGAATATTTGTAAAAACCAAACAAAAAGACGAACCAGTGAAATTGTTGATGAAATCTGGAATCCACACTGCATATTTGGATCCTAGGTAAGACATAACATTTTTACATCAGTACACTAGTCCAAGAGCTTTCAGTAATTGTAGCTTATTAGTAGTTTTGACAAAATTTTCCATAACCGTAGCAGTCATTGTTGCACAAGGCTCCGTATTTCAAATTATTTTTGTCGTATAGTTTCTTACAACAACACAGTCATACCATTCCACAAAATGGCCAACTTGTGTCATGTGCGACGCAAAATGGCATGCAGCAATGAATGTTAATTTGTTCACCATTAATTGTAATTCTTGCTCAGTTAAGCCAACATTGTTGCCATACTAAATTAATTTCATGAATTAATTCTCAAACGTGTTTAAGGATTTTTCTTGCAATATACATTACGTGTAGCATGGTGGTAATGCGTGAACAGTTATCAGAAATGGAAAATGTCAGAAAACAGATGCAAACCGAATCCAACTCGGAGATTGGACAAAACATTGACAATGACTCAGCAGGTAACATGCCTGGGACGGAAATTTCGTAAATAGACCGACCACCAGTCAAATAGCTAAATTCAGTTCAGAGCCCATTTTTGTACGTGACGTCATGCCAAACAACGTAGCGGGGGCAGAGCAGTCTCAGTTTACAAATATGGCCAGCATGTCTAACACTGTTATCAAGCAAATGACTGAAAACAAAAATCAAATGACTCAAAACAAAAAAGACATTGACGAACACATGACAGTTTTAAAAACGTGACATAACGAGATTAAGCTGAATTAAGAGCACTAAAAAGTTGTGGTGACGCTTTGTGTGAAAGAGTAGACAAGATTAACATAAGACTAAGCGGCCAAGTGTCCAAACTTGACTCAAAATTTTCCGAATTGAACTTACAGCAGGAAAAAACCAGAAAATAGGTAAAAGATATTAATATTGTTGTCAAACATTTAAACGCTACATGCGAAGCTGTTCCCACTCAAGTGAAATCTTATCCATCAGTTCATGACTCAATAAAAACACGCATTACTGTAATTGAAGGCAAAGTTAACACTATGGATAAACACGTTACAGACAAACTGCAATTGCACACTGACAATCAGTTCGCCAACACTAATAAAGAATTTTATGACTGGGTTGATCAGAAACATAAATATTTTGACCAATGTGTAGAGGAAAAATTACCATCAGTTGTGCACGACACCGTAGCCTAATTTGTTAAAAATTATAAAGATGTCATAGCTGAGGCAGCTCAATTCAACGCAGCACGACATAAACAACTAAGCGATGACATACGATCGGAGTGTAGTAATACTAATAAACACAGTGCTCGCTTTGGTACTGAAAACATATGTATGACACCTATTCCCCGTACAAAACACACACCTCACAGCAACAACTGTACACACCCGTACACATGGCACCTAATTACGATAGCGACATTTATCGGCAGTACATTCCTTCCCATTAACCAGCCGATCACTACAATAATTAGAGTGAAAGCAATCGACATTACAGTGTGAAAGAAGAAGAAAGTCTGATTAAACATCGGTAATTTCAACCTTCCATCCCAGAAAAACGTAGTGTACATCCTGCAATTTTATGAAAGCATTTAGAAATGCGTTCCCAAGAGCATGGAGTGACCGAAAGTGAATGTCTTACGTTGTAGGTTACGTCCAGGGTGATGCAGCTGTCTAGGCATATAACGTAGCTGAGAGATGCGTGACATATCAAAAATTTGAAATATCTCTCTTGGCCAAATTTTGGCCGCAGTCGGTACAAGAACGTCTACGGAAACACATTGGGGAACCAGAGCCCTACAATGCTAAACATGGCAATTTTCGGCGGTATTTTGAGAAATATTTGAATATGGACCACTTTCTCGATATATATATATATATATATATATATATATATATATATATATATATATATATATATATATATATATATATATATATATATATATATATATATATATATATATATATATTATGACATCCAGTCTTACAAATTTCCTTTTTCTGATGGACACACGACCAGATCATCCGCTCTCAGAACTCTGCCATCTCTCTCCCCACATCCACTATGCTGGCGACCCACCTCCAACTGCACAATGCTACACGCTGTTCACATCCAACTGCCCATCACTACAATAGCGAATATTCTAACAATGCCAAGCATCCACAGACTGCACACAGCACAATCAGCGAGTTTCATACAGAGCGCTATGTGGTGTTACCAACATAAAAATCTAAACAGCCTACTTACATAGCTCCCATGCTCCCCACCAAAAATTTTACAAATTGTTTTGGGCAGTGCCCAATACTTATTTGCTAAAAATTTTTATATCAACGCTAACAAGTATATCAAATGCACACACTTATCGATACAATGTTGGTCAAAAGCAAAAACGTTCTCACAGTCCATAAAGACAGTCCTGATCATTCATCACAGTAGTAATTGCAGTTTTTTTCTCAAATTCTGAGCAGTAAAAGAAATTGCACACGGAAGTAGTGGATTTCCATGCAGTCTTTAAGAAGTAGTGTTGTCCTTCCAATGGAAGGACAGTGCTGACTCTTGACATGCAGACAGGTAATGGGTCACAACACAGCAAACCCACAGCAGAATCAGTCGAAGTTTTGAAGAATATTGGTAAGTAGATTATCACAGAGCAGACCCACTGTACTCCTGGTAGAGATTATGGTATTGGTGGGCCACCAGAGGGGCAGACCCACTGCAGTCCTTGTAGAGGTAATGGTATTGGTGGGCCATTAAAGGTGCAGACCCGATGTAGTCCTTGTAGAGATAATGGTATTGGTGGGCCATTGAAAGTACAGACCCAGCAGCCATCTGTTGCGACTGTGTGGGTGCACAATCACCATTGAAGAGTCTTGCAGACAATATAGCAAGTCCATGAACCACCAATTGTGCAATCACAAAAAAATTTTTTGAAATGTTCTTAAAACCAGCAATGCTGGTAAGCAGTTCCTTGTTGAATTATCAACACATGTGCAATCACCAAGAGTCCCTTTTTTCACATATTATGCATATACTATGACCAACAGAAATGTGTTCAGTGAAATGAAACTTAATTTGAGGAACTGGTGTCTATACAATTACAAATTTACGACATGAAAATACAATTACAAAGGTACAAAATACATCATTAAAGAAAATAGTAATACAGATAACATTTGTAGTAATGTGGGCTTTATAAAAGAATAAAAGAATAGAATTAAACATATACATCAGTGTTGTAGGAATTATGACATAAGTAAATAAAAAAAAAAAAAAATGAGAAGAGCTTTCGAATGATTAACTTCACACATGACCATTAAAACAGAACAGAATAAATAATGTTTAAACATCTTTACAAAGTAATTAACATAGAATTAGAAAAATTCTCCAATGTAACTCTTATCAGATAAACACATAAAGACAGGAAGAACACAAATGCACAAGGGCACACAAACACATAGCGGGATAACACAACAGGAAAGGACAGGGCTTGTTTTCAGTATGACATTTGGTACTGCAGTATTTATCATATATGATTTGCAAACAAAATTTCTTTACTTCTTGGAGATCTCCCTGAGTTCATCATTATTCCCAAAAAGTTCTCTCTATACCTGCTTTCTGTATTCTATTCATATCCTCTTTCAAAATAATTATTCTTCATTGTGCACTAATTTTTTCTCCCAAACTCTTTTTTTATATAACTTCTCAAGGAATTTCTTCTAATTCATCGCAACTCATTCTCTTATATAGCCTACCCCCTCTTAAGCTAACTACTGAGCTTTATATATATATATATATATATATATATATATATATATATATATATATATATATATATATATATATATATATATATATAGTTATAATAGAGGGAAACATTCCACGTAGGAAATATATATCTAAAAACAAAGATGATGTGACTTACCAAATGAAAGTGCTGGCAGGTCGACAGACACACAAACAAACACAAACATACACACAAAATTCAAGCTTTCGCAACAAACTGTTGCCTCATCAGGAAAGAGGGAAGGAGAGGGAAAGACGAAAGGGTCTTTCCCTCTCCTTCCCTCTTTCCTGATGAGGCAACAGTTTGTTGCGAAAGCTTGAATTTTGTGTGTATGTTTGTGTTTCTTTGTGTGTCTGTCGACCTGCCAGCACTTTCATTTGGTAAGTCACATCATCTTTGTTTTTATATATATATATATATATATATATATATATATATATATATATATATATATATATATATATATATATATATATATATATATATACTAAGGGACGAGGGAATGCAGCAGCACAAAACAATTAACACAAACAGCAATGACAAAAAATGCAAATTGGCAAAGCAAGCAGCAGTCTATCTAGATTAGTAAAGGAAATGCAACATTACAACTAATTTAGGCCAATGTGCAGCAACAAGCAAAAATAAATCTGTAGTAAAATTGGGGTAATACAATGTAAAATTCAGTGGAACTATGCCTGGCAAACAGCAGCAGCAAATGCAATAACTTATACCTAAACATGATAAAGCTCAACCAGAAAGAATATTACAGTAAAGATAGGAAATGTCTAATACCTATGTCAGATCTTAACACTACAGTGATGCATCACCTTAACTTACTCTACCAAAAAGTTACCAAATCGAAAAAATTATGTATGCAATTCCTGTGACAGGAAATGTCTATTTGTCCTTCCTTTTTTTAAGAAAGTAGATCATAAAATTATTATTTAATGGATCTGTAGGCATAAAATAGTGATATTAGTACACCTATTAAATTTTATTTTAATCAGTGCTGCAGTGCAACTAGAAACTAGATATTAAACAAAATGAGCAAATTTATACATAAAGTAAGGCGTGAAACGCCATTCACTAGCCATTTGGCATTTCATAAGGCAGTAAAAAATCTCTCAACTAGCAAGAAAACAGACATAAAATTTTTTTCATCATTTTATTAGGCATTTCAGTAAAAATCAGAAATTACGAGCTCCAAAGTGTAATGATGTGTTTCCAAGTATGAGCGTGTCGTATTTGCGATGCTTTCAACAAAGGAATGTCAATATCGAGGTTAATGGCCTCTTTTTTCTCCACCTAATGGCTTTTTCCCTGGGTGACTGTTGAGCAGCTGGGCGCCTACAGTGGATTGCGACAAGGTCACTTACCTTCCTTACCGAAATATTTACGCCAGCAGTCTCTGCTACAGTGACAGTCTGATATATAATTTCACACGTTGAGAATTTACGTTACAAATGTGTAGAAACGAAATCTCATGAATGGCATCGTTGTGATACTCACATTCATGCATATCTGACAGTACAATTCTTGGTTTCCAACATCTTTTTTACAAATCAGAGTCCCTAACCACTACTCATCATTCATATACATATAAACATGTAATCACATTTCTCATATAGTATCATCTTATTGATCATAAACATATCTCAACAGCATAATACACATAGTTGTTGCAATAACAACATCATAACACCTCATTCAAATCTCAAAAATGTCGTAGCTTTCTTCAATACTCTGACAACCTTTAAAAAATGGTCTCTGCTCGTTTCAATAAAGTCATCTACCTCAAAAGTACTTCAAAAATCATTATCCCATACCAAATACATCATTCAAAACTCTCATAGTATCACAATGGTTCAAAAAAAATGAAGAGTTCACAAAGTACAGACAAAATACAGTTTCGTAAGTGTGAAGTTATCCAACTGTATAATTGCATAAACATGTGTCACTGATGTAGTAAAAAAATGATTAACTCTCTGAGTTAAATGATCAGATAGCTGTGTAATTCTGTGTTAGAGAAATATGGTACTGATGTGTAAAGTTGTATAAGCAAATACCATATTAGCTAGGGCTCCTAGTGCTTGCCACACGCTTAGTACACAAAGTAGGCGTTTACCCCCTGAGGATTAATGTAATTATACCCTCAGGTGTTACAGATTACAGCAATGGAATGAAATGCATCATGGAAAACCTTTGTATCTTTGTAATTCAAAAATCTTTAAAAATAAATGTTTTAAGTACAAAATTAATCACTCAAATACATGAACTGTAGCGCTAAACTGTGTGTCTTGTTGTAAGATAATCTCTGTCATTAATTAATGGTAAAATGTTGCCAAGTGCCATAATTATCGTCGTACTTAAGCAAAGTTCTGTAGAAGTCAATGTACTTACCTCATAATGAACAAAAGTGAAGTGCTATGCATATAGATATCGTAGTTATCACGTACATTACCATGATCAAGAAAGTACTATACTATAACGTATTGTTGTGCTACCAGAAAGACTGCATCATTGTAGCTATACGATAAAAGTTACTACTAAAACATGTTTTACTTTCCAGAAGAATTCAAAAAATCTGTGTAGATATAAAACAGATCTAGTGCAAAAGCAATAATATAAATTCTGTCACTTATCAGTAGCGTCGCGATATAATGATGTAGCTGTCAAAGAAACCAAATACTAAGTCATCTGTAATCTCTCAGAAACTACTTTAAATCCAGAATGTTTTTTCAAGTAAACCAAAATGTTGCATTAAAATCTCATTAGCAGTACTAGTATATGTTTTAATTATGTAGGCCTTATAGTCATAATGTAATCTTGCAACTAACAAGCAAGAATGTACACACACTATAACACTGTGTCGCTTGTTCACTATAACAATGCATTCGTAATTACTGTCTAAATATGTTCCCTAGGTTCTAGACTGGATAGTTAACTTCAAAACATTGTTGCATATTAGCGATTTCTAAGTGTGACAAAGCGTACTAGCAATGTGAAGTAAAAAATTTTATGGCAAAGACTAAGTTAAAAAGCAGATTATCTCTCAATAAACGGTTTTACATGTGAAATGTGGTGCAATCCTTAACTCTTCCTAGTACGCAGAGTTTCATCTTCAACGTAATTATCATGTGGTATACATCGGTAAAGAATTTTCAGATCTTTCTCAAGGATAGCATCTACGTTATTTTTTTCTGAGCCAGTCGGCGCACGTGGCTATCTGCGGTGCGAGTCATTGTCTGTTACCTTTGCTGTCGTGCGTCATTACTGGTGTTTGGAATCTAACTTCTACAAATTCACCTTGTCGAGAGGGCCCTACCCTGTTTGAATCCCGCCAGTTCTGATGACATTCAGGCTGTCGTTATGATTATATCATCTGTCGTCATGTCGGTAGTTTCTGTAGTATCTTTTTGTCGGTCATGTGTGTAGGATTTCTCCCAGAATCGTAACTGCGCGTTGGACCGTTACGTCTGAAGTTATTCTGTCTCCCTTGGTAATAATTATGTTGGTGCCCATATTGTCTGTTTCTCTGATTGTATCTGTCATAGTCATTACCGCTGACAGGTGAACTTTCCTCTAATTATTATTAATCTGCCAACAGTTGTCATACGAGTGGTGTCTGTTTTGGTCACAATTTGTGTTGTAAGATTAGCCTTGTCGTGTCCAGTTGTTATTTCTGTCATTGCAGAATTGTGATGGATGTGACCTGTAATTGTTGTGTTCCTGTTTTCGCATCCCGCGATTGTCAGTGTAAATTCCCAATTCTTGTAACAGTCCCTGAAAAGCTTCGATGTCGTTTTTGCAACGTCCTGCCAAAATAATATGTCTTAAATGTTCAGGCAGTTTGATTCAGCAAATGTGAATAAGTTCTGAGGGGCTGTATGGGTTTGACAGATACTGATTCCTGTGCAACATGTCTTCAAAATATTTGACGAGACTGAAAAATTCAGATTGTTCGAAATGTTTCATGATTCTGATGCTATGTTTCACGCGATCTTGAATAGCTTGAGATCAATATGCTGAGAGGAAGGCATGATAAAATTCTCCTTCACTGTGACAATCATGAAATACCGATCGCATTCTTACAGCTGGTATTCAAATCTGTGCTCTAATCTGTACCCCAATGACTAGTTGGGATGAAAACAATGAGAGAATTGATGAAGCCACGCTTGTGGATGAATGTCGTTGCCAGAATTCTTAAATGTTTTGAATTTACGTGTAGTAATGAATAGCTTATATTCAAAGTCATCATGTCGGCGAGTCGCATATCGGTCATTGTTACGTCGTATCGGTGGTTCCATCTCAAAATTTGGCGTACCTTGCCAATCATGAAAGAAGGTTGTATACATGGAAGAACACTGGAGATACTAGAAGATATCAGATAGATTACATAATGGTAAGACTGAGATTTAGGAACCAGCTTTTAAATTGTAAGACATTTCCAGGGGCAGATGTGGACTCTGACCACAATCAATTGGTTATGAACTGTAGATTAAAACTGAAGAAACTGCAAAAAGGTGGGAATTTAAGGATATGGGACCTGGATAAACTGACTGAACCAGAGGTTGTACAGAGTTTCAGGGAGAGCATAAGGGAACAATTGACAGGAATGGGGGAAAGAAATACAGTAGAAGAAGAATGGGTAGCTCTGAGGGATGAAGCAGTGAAGGCAGCAGAGGATCACGTAGGTAAAAAGACGAGGGCTAGTAGAAACCCATGGGTAACAGAAGAAATACTGAATTTAATTGACGAAAGGAGAAAATTTAAAAATGCAGTAAATGATGCAGGCAAAAAAGAATACAAATTTCTCAAAAATAAGATAGACAGGAAGTGCAATATGGCTAAGTAGGGATGGCTAGAGGACAAATGTAAGGATGTAGAGGCTTATCTCACTAGGGGTAAGATAGCTACTTCCTACAGGAAAATGAAAGATACCTTTGGAGAAAGGAGAACCACTTGCATGAATATCAAGAGCTTTGATGAAAACCCAGTTCTAAGTAAAGAAGGGAAAGCAGAAAGGTGGAAGGAGTATATAGAGGGTCTATACAAGGGCGATGTACTTAAAGATAATATTATGGAAATGGAAGTGGATGTAGATGAAGATGAAATGAGAGATATGATAGTGCGTGAAGAGTTTGACAGAGAACTGAAAGACCTGAGTCGAAACAAGGCCCCCGGAGTAGACAACATTCCATTAGAACTACTGACAGCCTTGGGAGAGCCAGTCCTGACAAAACTCTACCATCTGGTGAGCAAGAGGTATGAAACAGTCGAAATAGCCTCAGACTTCAAGTAAAATAAAATATTTCCAATCCCAAAGAAAGCAGGTGTTGACAGGTGTGAAAATTACCGAACTTTTGTTGTTGTTGTTGTTGTGGTCTTCAGTCCTGAGACTGGTTTGATGCAGCTCTCCATGCTACTCTATCCTGTGCAAGCTTTTTCATCTCCCAGTACCTACTGCAACCTACATCCTTCTGAATCTACTTAGTGTTTTCATCTCTTGGTCTCCCTCTACGATTTTTACCCTCCACGCTGCCCTCCAATACTAAATTGTTGATCCCTTGATGCCTCAGAACATGTCCTACCAACCGATCCCTTCTTCTGGTCAAGTTGTGCCACAAACTTCTCTTCTCCCCAATCCTATTCAATACTTCCTCATTAGTTATGTGATCTACCCATCTAATCTTCAGCATTCTTCTGTAGCACCACATTTCGAAAGCTTCTATTCTCTTCTTGTCCAAACTATTTATCGTCCATGTTTCACTTCCATACATGGCTACACTCCATACGAATACTTTCAGAAATGACTTCCTGACACTTAAATCAATACTGGATGTTAACAAATTTCTCTTCTTCAGAAATGCTTTCCTTGCCATTGCCAGCCTACATTTTATATCCTCTCTCCTTCGACCATCATCAGTTATTTTGCTCCCCAAATAGCAAAACTCCTTTACTACTTTCCTAATCTAATTCCCTCAGCATCACCCGACTTAATTAGACTACATTCCATTATCCTTGTTTTGCTTTTGTTGATGTTCATCTTATATCCTCCTTTCAAGACACTGTCCATTCCATTCAACTGCTCTTCCAAGTCCTTTGCTGTCTCTGACAGAATTACAATGTCATCAGCGAACCTCAAAGTTTTTATTTCTTCTCCATGAATTTTAATACCTACTCCGAATTTTTCTTTTGTTTCCTTTACTGCTTGCTCAATATACAGATTGAACAACATCGGGGAGAGGCTACAACCCTGTCTTACTCCCTTCCCAACCACTCCTTCCCTTTCATGCCCCTCGACTCTTATAACTGCCATCTGGTTTCTGTACAAATTGTAAATAGCCTTTCGCTCCCTGTATTTTACCCCTGCCACCTTTAGAATTATCAGTTTAATAAGTCACAGCTGCAAAATGCTAACGCGAATTCTTTACAGACGAATGGAAAAACTGATAGAAGCCGACCTCAAGGAAGATCAGTTTGGATTCCTTAGAAATGTGGGAACATTTGAGGCAATACTGAGCCTACGACTTATCTTAGAAGAAAGATCAACGAAAGGCAAACCCACGTTTCTAGCATTTGTAGACTTAGAGAAAGCTTTTGACAATGTTGATTGGAATGCTCTCTTTCAAATTCTGAAGGTGGCAGGGGTAAAATACAGGGAAGCGAAAGGCTATTTACAATTTGTACAGAAACCACATGGCAGGTATAAGAGTCGAGGGGTATAAAAGAGAAGCAGTGGTTGGGAAGGCAGTGAGACAGTGTTGTAGCCATTCCCCAATGTTATTCGATCTGTATATTGAGCATGCAGTAAAGGAAACAAAAGAAAACTTCGGAGTAGGTATTAAAATCCATGGAAAAGAAATAAAAACTTTGAGGTTCGCCGATGACATTGTAATTCTGTCAGAGAAAGCAAAGAACTTGGAAGAGCGGTTGAACGGAATGGACAGTGTCTTGAGAGGAGGGTATAAGATGAACATCAACAAAAGGAAAAAGAGGATAATGGAATGTAGTCGAATTAAGTCGGGTGATGCTGAGGGAATAAGATTAGAAAATGAGTTACTTAAAATAGTAACGAAGTTTTGCTATTTGGGGAGCAAAATAACTGATGATGCTCGAAGTAGAGAGGATATAAAATGTAAACTGTCAATGGCAAGGAAAGTACTTCTGAAGAAGAAAAATTTGTTAACATCGAGTATAACTTAAATGTCAGGAAGTCGTTTCTGAAAGTATTTGTATGGAGTGTAGCCATGTGTGGAAGGGAAACATGGATGATAAATAGTTTAGATAAGAAGAGAATAGAAGCTTTCGAAATGTGGTGCTACAGAAGAATGCTGAAGAATAGATGGGTAGATCACATAACTAATGAGAAGGTATTGAATATAACTGGGGAGAAGAGGAGCTTGTGGCTCAACTTGACTAGAAGAAGGGATCGGTTGGTAGTACATGTTCTGAGACGTCGAGGGATCACCAATTTAGTATTGGAGGGCAGCGTGGAGGGTAAAAATCGTAGAGGGAGACCATGAGATGAATACACTAAGCAGATTCAGAGGGATGTAGGCTGCAGTAGGTCCTGGGAGATGAAGAAGCTTGCACAGGATAGAGTAGTATGGAGAGTTGCATCAAACCAGTCTGTGGTCTGAAGACCACAACAACAACAGCTCTAATCTGTGCCCCAGTGACCAGTTGGGAGGAAAACAATGAGAGAATTGATAAGCCTCGCTTGTGGATGAATATCGTTGCCAGAATTCTTAAATGTTATGAATTTACGTGTAGTAATGAATAGCTTATAGTCATAGTCATCGTGTCGGCGAGTCGCATATAGATCATTGTTACGTCGTGTCGGCGGTTCCATCTCAAAATTTTGCAGCACCTTGCCAATTTCTTTCATAATTTCCGAAATGCCCTGTGTTATTATTTTGTGGCTTTTCCGTATTTCTAAGTCCCTCTTCCTGTGTCGGAGCGCGAGTCTCCTCTGAAATATTTAATTCTTGTATTACTTGTGCCAACTGATCTTGTACTTCCCGGATTTCTGTTTTGTGTTGCATATTAATTTGATTTTGATTTTGTTTGAATTTCCTAATTTGTTCGTACACAGCTGTGTCATTAAAGACGACCGGTATTCACATTATAATCTGCCTTCGTAGATAAATTAGTTTGCTGATCCTAAAGTTCGACTACTTTCTCTGATAATGAACTAATTTCCTCCATGTGTCTTTCTGAACCAATTTTCAGAGTATCTACTGTGTCCTTTAAGTTTTCCTGAGTTTTTGCAAGTTGCGTAACGGAATCAGTAGATGCAAATGAGTAATTTTAGCCCGCAAGGTTTCTTGATTTTCGTGAACAATAGTTTGCAGTTCTTTTATGGCTGCCTCGTGTTTCTGTAACGCATTTTCATGCCGCGAAAAAACAGGTTGAAAATGCTCACAAATTTGTGTTTTTACGTCATTACAGACTTTTTGGCATTTCGATTCGATGTTATGTAACTCAGTAGATAAATCTTCACGTGTTTGTTGAAGTGTTTCTTTAATGTGTTTCTGATTTTGTTCCATTTGTTGCTGTGACTGTTTCTGATATTGTTCCATTGCGTCTAACTGTTGCTGTGTTTGTCTCTGGTGTTGTTCCATTGTGTCTAACTTCCTACACCATTATTTGCCACCTGGTCCATTTCCCTATGCGCAATTACCAAATTACTATGTTGAACATTAATTAAGTCATTACATGGTGGCGCTAACACACTACTCTCGTCTTCACTGTCCTTTCTCATTTTACTTTGGAGCCTAGTATTACGTTTTTCACACGTCATAATTGTCACAATATTTCACACGATAACACAGAAAAGCACAATTTGAAGAGTAAAATAAGATAACACATTAAAAGAGCACTGAAAATAATATCTAATTAATTGCAAGCACAGCTGCGAAGTATTTGGTGCAAATCTACATGCATGCCACAACTGTTTTACTGTACAACAATGAAAAACTACAACTACAAAGAAGAATCTCTCTACAATTTCGCGCTAGCAATAAACAATAGCTACAGTAATTACACAAACTACAAGAAAAAATCAGAAGATTGCAGTGACGGATCCTCGACTAAGGGTCGACATATGAAAAATTCCATTAGAAAAATGAAAAATGACAATGCTGGTAAACCTCTTACGTAATTTGATTTTCAAACAGCTGAGAAAAACTGAATGTACTCAGACATTTCTCTCTTTACTTATTCTGATCAACAGTAATGCAGTCTGACTTTCAATAATCCCTACAAAAGAATGGCCCTGACTAACAATAACCTATATCTTTCATGAATCACTTACCTCTCAAAAATCTTCGTTACTCAAACTACTGCAATATAGCGTGCGCCAATACTGCCAGCTAAATAAAAGATTCTAACTACAGAAGGCACTAACTACTGATAGGCATAGCTAGCAAATGAAAGATTTTGATGGAGAGCAAACAATGTATTTACCTTAATAGTGTTCAAAAGTTATTTTTTATATATATAATGGAAGGAAACATTCCACGTGGGAAAAATTATATATAAAAACAAAGATGAGGTGACTTACCGAACAAAAGCGCTGGCAGGTCGATAGACACACAAACAAACACAAACATACACACAAAATTCAAGCTTTCGCAACAGCTTGTTGCGAAAGCTTGAATTTTGTGTGTATGTTTGTGTTTGTTTGTGTGTCTATCGACCTGCCAGCGCTTATATATATATATATATATATATATATATATATATATATATATATATATATATATATATATATATATATCAGTTCATGACATCCAGTCTTACAAATTTCCTTTTTCTGACGGACACACGTCCAGATCGTCCGCTCTCAACACTCTGCCATCTCTCTCCCCACATCCACAACTGCTGGCGGCTCACCTCCAACTGCACAACACTACGCGCTGTTCACACCCAACTGTTCAACACTACAATAGCGAATATTGCAACAATGCCAACCAGCCACAGACTGCACACACCACAGTCAGTGATTTTCATACAGAGCGCTACGTGGTGTTACCAACATAAAAACCGCAACAGCCTACTTACGACCTTTTAACATTAAAGAGAAGTTACTGCATATTCCAGAAAATGATGTAGAATATTTTGTGACTGTGCTTGATTCTGTGCATATGTTATATGAGGATCAACGTTCCGCACGGCAAAACAGTTGCCACAATGTTTACAACAGTGGCACTCTAATGCGCGGTCTAGGCAACTTATTCCTGGCATGCCAGGCACTGTTAGTTACGTAGTGCAGCAGAATCAACAGCCTCCTTTCGTAAACCAATACACGTACCATAATTAGCAGCCACACACCATTATGAATAATAATCATAACATCTGATACATAACAACCGGCAACCCGTACAAGAGGCCCTGCAACAATTGTAATGGAAATAACAGAAACGGAAACAACAAAATTGGGAACAAAAGCAGAAACAACTATCAGCCTGTACAAAATCAGCTGCAAAACTGGAACAGTAACTACGGTAAAGCGTACAAAAATACTGGTCCACCACCTGAATACCACATCAGCACAGGTCCATGGGAAATACCACCACAGCCTGTACAAAATCAGAATTGGGCTTTACCTACCAATCAGCAGGTAAGTCAAGGTGCTCCACCACAAAAGCCACAACAGATTGGAGAGCGGAATTCAAATAACCTAATGTAAACGAAATACAAGTGTCAAATGAAGCTTTACCTCCGCCTGTGTCATCACCAGCAGCAATTACGACGACGTCAAACTAAAGAAAGTCACTACTGGTCCCCAGGTCGTGATTGAAGAGTGCTGGGGGGGGGGGGGGGGGGGGGGGGAGACTTCAATATCAAATCATTGTCTAATACACCCACTGATGAACAACACAATGATCATGTACCAAATAGTTTCAAGCAGCAACCACTGTTATTTATACGCTACAATCATGATGAGTGCGTATCTGATGAACTATTGCAGGAAAATACACAATATCGTTCATCTAGCAATGACATAGTTTTAGCTACAACTAATGATATAGTAGGAGGTATTCCAACCAGTACTGTTTTGGACACAGGAGAGGCTGTGAGATTTTGTCGTATAATATGTATAAGAAAATGACTGAATTTGAACCTTTTCCAGAGTTGCCTGTTCAAAAGTGTAAGATTTAACTGCTGTAGGTAATAAGTCTAGTAGAGTTACGAAACAGGTTTTTGTGACCATTAAGACAGGTAATGGAACCGTACAACGGCCATTCCTCGCGGTCCAGAATCTAGTTACTAATTGTATTATAGGTTTAGATATGTTATGTGAGAAGGACAGTGTTATTGACTTCTAGAAACGTAAATGTTTCCTTAGACATAAGGGCAGTGAAATCACGATTGGCTTGGATACCAGGACTTTCAAACAAGACAAGTACTGTATAGGGTAGAAAATCCCATTTCTGCAAGAGAGCGACGAAACAAACTACAGACACTCGCACCTGAAAAGAATATTATGACTTGAAAACACTGATTAGCCATAAGCTAAGTGAAACCTCTACTATTACTGGTGATGAATGCAGTGAGACATATCAAGTACTATCTAAGTATATACAGGTCTGTAGCAAACTTCCATGTGCCATTAAGAACTTAAACAGATGTTAAGAGTGGAAGATAATCGAGCCTTCCACATCTCCCTACGATAGGCCATTAGTTGTCAAGAAACCCAACTGAAATGTTACAGCGGTGTTGGACACACGTGCCATAAATGAAATTATATTACCAGTACGTACTAAACCAGGAAATTTAGAGGAACAATTACAGAAATTTTTAGACGCTAAGTACTTTTCCACCGTCGAGTCGACAAATTAGTTTTGGCAAGTCGCAATCACTCCTGATTCTAGAAAATATACTGATTTCATATTCGGGGGCAAACATATCAATTCTGTGTTCTTCTTTCGGATTGAGCGTCAATGAGGCGTATTCATTACTGTTTTCGATACTGTGCGTGCTTGGTGACGAGTTAGTTGAGAATGTTACACATTATGTCGATGATCTTTCTATAGCTACTAATACTTGGAATGAACATTGTGATGCCCTTGAAAAGATTCTGGATAAATTTGCACAAGGTGGTATAATAGCTAACCTAAAGAAGTCAAAATCTGCTTGTAGTGAGATTAGGTATCTTGGACAACAATTAATGCACAAGGTATACGCCCTTATCCAGTTGGACACTATTAGGAATTTTCCTAGTCCTCGTACTAAAAAGCAACTGAAGTCATTTCTAGGACTCTGTTCTTTCTTTCGCCATTTCCTGTCACAACAACTATTGAACAGTAAGCATCTCCTAGATTTACTTAAGAAGAATCAGGTATGGATCTGATCTGAGTAGTGCCAGCAAAATTTTGATAGCATTTGTAAGTAGGCTGTTTATGTTTTCTTATTGGCAACGTTACATAGCGCTCTGTGTGAGAATCACTGGCTGTGCTGTGTGCAGTCTGTGGCTGGTTTGCATTGTTGTCTGCCATTGTAGTGTTGGGCAGCGGCAGCTGGATGTGAACAGCACGTAGCGTTGCGCAGTTGGAGGTGAGCCGCCAGCAGTGGTGGATGTGGGGAGAGAGATGGCGGAGTTTTGTAATTTGTCATGAACTGCTATATATATTATGACTATTAAGGTAAATACGTTGTTTGTTCTCTATTAAAATCTTTCATTTGCTAACTATGCCTATTAGTAGTTAGTGCCTTCCGTAGTTTGAATCTTTTATTTAGCTGGTAGTAGTGGTGCCAGCTCTATTGCAGTAGTTCGAGTAACCTAGATTTTTGTGAGGTAAGTGATTTCTGAAAGGTATAGTTTAATGTTACTCAGGGCCATTCTTTTGCAGGGATCTTTGATAGTCAGATTGCGTTGCGCTAAAAATATTGTGTGTCAGTTTAAGCACAGTCTTGTATAATTTTTCTAAGGGGACGTTTCATATGTCGACCCTTAGCCGAGGATACCTCACTGGAATCTTCTGATTTTTTCTTGTAGTTTGCGTAATTAATGTAGCTTTTGTTTATTGCTAGCGCGTAATTATAGAGAGAATTTCCTTTGTAGTTGTAGTTTTAATTGTTGTAGACAGTTGTGGCATGCATTTAGATTTGCACCAAGTATTTCGCAGCTGCGCTTGCAATTAACTACGTATTATTTTCAGTGTTATGTTAATGTGTTCTCTTAGTTTTGCTCTTCAAATTGTGCTTTTCTGTGTTATCGTGTGAAAAATTGTGACAATAATGGCGTGTGAAAAACGTAACACTAGGCTCCAAAGTAAACTGAGAAATAATAGTGACGACGAGTGTAGCTTACCAGCATCGCTGTGTAATGAATTAACAGACATTCAAAGTAGTAATTTGGTAACTGTGCATAGGGAAATGGAGCGGGCGTCAAATAATGGTGTAGACAGTGAAACAGGTAGTGAACAGGGAAGCATTATCGATCGATCGGTCGGCAACAGCTCGCCTCAGGAATCGGGAATGACAGAACACAATATTGCAAATACTGTAGACTCAGGTTTTGGGTTCTCACCGTTTACTCAAATGAGTCAAGAAACATTTTCTGCTTGTCAAAATGTGAATGTTGCCGGTGCCACTTCACTGCCGAAAAGCACTGAGGAACATGTTTCAGACACCAGTGCATTGTTATTACAGTTAATGCAACAAATGGGACAAAGGCTACAAAAATTAGACACAATGGAACAAAATCTTCAAAAGTTAGACACAATGGAACAAAATGTTCAAAAGTTAGACACAATGGAACAAAATCAGAGACAAACACAGCAACAGTTAGACACATTGGAACAAAATCAGAGACAAACACAGCAACAGCTTCAAAAGTTAGACTCATTGGAACAAACTCTTGAACAAACACGTGAAGATTTAACTACTGAGTTACATAACATTGAATCGAAATGTCAAAAAGTCTGTAATGACGTAAAAACTCAAATTTGTGAACATTTTCAACCTATTTTTTCGCGGCATGAAACTGCATTACAGAATCACGAAGCAGCCATAAAAGAACTGCAAACTATTGTTCATGAAAATCATGAGACCTTGCAAGCTAAATTTGACTCAGTTGCATCTACCGATTCGGTTACGCAACTTGCAAAAACTCAGGAAAACTTAAAGGACACAGTAGATACTCTGAAACTTGGTTCAGAAAAACACACTGAGGAAATAAGTACACTATCGGAGAAAGTAGCCCAACTTACGGATCAATTCACTAATTTATCTACGAAGGTAGATGATAATCTGAATGACACAAAACCGGTCGTCTTTAATGACACAGAAGTTTACGAACAAATTAGGAAATTCAAACAAAATCAAAATCAAATTAATACGCAACACAAAACAGAAATAAGGGAAGTGCAAGATCAGTTGGCACAAGTAATACAAGAATTACATATTTCAGAGGACACTCGCACTCCAACACGGGAAGAGGGACTTAAAAATACGGAACAGCTACAAAATAATAACACAGCGCATTTCGGAAATTATGAAAGAAATTGGCAAGGTGCACCGAATTTTGAAATGGAACCGCCGAAACGACGTAACAATGACCGATATGCAACTCGCCGACATGATGATTTTGACTATAAGCTGTTTATTACTACACGTAAATTCAAAACATTTAAGAATTCTGCCAACGACATTCATCCACAAGCATGGCTCCATCAATTCTCTCATTGTTTTCCTCCCAACTGGTCATTGCAGCACAGATTAGAATTTATGTGTGGCTATTTAGAGAATGAACCAGCTGTAAGAATGGGATCGGTCATTCACGACTGCCACAGCGAAGGAGAATTTTATCATGCCTTCCTCTCAGCATATTGGTCTCAAGCTACACAAGACCGCGTAAAACATAGCATCATAATGATGAAACGTTTCGAACAATCTGAATTTTCCAGTCTTATGAAATATTTTGAAGACATGTTGCATAAGAATCAGTATCTTTCAAACCCATACAGCCTCTCAGAACTCATCCGCATTTGCTTAATCAAATTACCTGAACATTTGCGACATATTATTTTGGCAGGACGTTGCAAAGACGACATTGAAGCTTTTCAGGGACTCTTACAAAAATTAGAAATTGACACAGACAATCGCGGGATGCAAAAACAGGAAAACAATCACTACAGGTCACATCCATCACAATTCCATGACGACAGAAACAATAACTGGGCACGACAAGTCTATTCTTACAACGCAAATCGTGACCAAAACAGACACCACCCATATGACAACCACTGGCAGAGTAATACTAGTTACAGAGAAAGATCGCATTTCCGTAGTAATGAATATGACAGAGATTACTATAGAAACAGACAATATGGGAACAAAAACGATTATTATCAAGGGAGACAGAATAACTTCAGACGCAACGGTCCAGCGTGCAGTTTCGATTCAGGGAGAAATTCTCCACCACTTAACTGACAAAAAGAAACTACAGGAACTACCGACATGACGACAGACGATGTGATCGTAACGACAGACCTGAATTGCATCAGAACTGGCTGGATTTAAACAGGGCTGGGCCCTCTGGGCAAGGTGAATTTGTAGAAGTTAGACCTCCAAATCCCAATAACGACGCGCGCCAACAAAGGAACAGACAATGACTCGCACCGCAGGCAGCCGCTTGCGCCGGCTGGCTCAGAGAAAAATGACATAGACGCTAACCTTGGGAAAAATTCCAGTATTGTTTAACGATGTATACCGCATAATAATTGCGTTGAAGTTGAAACTCTGCATACTAGGAAGAGTAAAGGTTTACACCACATTTCACATGTAAAACCGTTTATTGAAAGATAATCTGCTTTTTAACTTTGTCTTTGCCATAAAACCTTCCACTTCACATTTCTAGTATGCTTTGTCAGACTTAAGAAACTGTTACCATGCAACAATGTTTGAAGTTAAATATCCAGTCAAGAACCAAGAGAACTTATTTAAACAGAAATTACGAATGCATTGTTATTGTGAACAGACGACACAGTGTTATTGTATGTGTGCATTCTTGCTTGTTAGTTGCACGATTACGTAACGACTATAAGGCTCACATACTTAGGACACATACTGATACTGCTAATGAGATTCTAATGCAACATTATGGTTTACTTGAAAATACATTCTGGATTTAAGGTACTTTCTGTGAGATACCAGATGAGACAGTGGTTAGTTTACGTGACAGCTACACGATTTTATCACGACGCTACTAATGAGTGACAATTTACAATGTTGCTTTTGCAGTGTTTCTGTTTTATATCTGCACAGTTTTCTGTTTTATTCTGGAAAGTAAAACATGTTTTAGTAGTAACTTCTGTGGTATAGCTACAATGAGACAGCCTTTTCCGTAGCACAACAATACGTTACAGCACAGTAATTTCTTCATCACAACAATAAGCGTAATAACTAAGATATCTATACGCAAAGCATTTCACTTTTGTTTATCATGAGGTAAGTACATTGGCTTCTGGAGAACTTAGCTTTCGGAGGACAATAACGACGACACATCCACAGAGATTATCTTACAGCAAGACGCACATTTAGCATCACAGGACATGTATTTGAGTGATTAATTTTGCACTTAAATCATTTATTTTTAACGATTTTTGAAGCGCAATGATACAAAGGTTTTGTGACACATTTCATTCCATTGCTGTAATCTGTAACACCTGAGGGTATTATTCATTAATCCTCAGGGGGGTACACGCCTACTTTGTGTACCATGTGTTTGGCAAGCACAAGGAGCGCTAGCTAATATGGTATTTGCTTATACAACTTTACACATCGGTACCATATTTCTCTAACACAGGATTTCAAAACTATCTGATTATTTGACAGAGAAACAAACATTCTTTTTACTACGTTAGCGACAGATGTTTACGTAATTACACAGTTGGATAATTTCATAATTATGAAATTGTATTTTGTCTGTACTTCGTAAACTGTTCATATTTTTTTGGAACCATTGTGATACTATGAGAGCTTTGAATGATGTATTTGGTAAGGGAGCATGATTTTAAAGTACGTTTGAGGTAGATGACACTCTTGAAATGAGCAGAGAATTTTTTTTAGGTTTTGACATTATTGCAAAAAGCTACGTTTTTGAGATTTGACTGTGGTGTTATGATGATATTATTACAACAACGATGTGTATTATGTTGTTGAGGAATGTTTATTATGCTACGTATTTCTCATGATGAAATATTGAAGAAGTGTCGATGAATTTGTATATGTATAATGAGGTAAGGAATAATGAGTAATGGTTAGGGACTCTGATTTGTGGAACAGGATGTTGGAAACCAAGAATCGTACTTTAAGAGTTATGAAATGTGTGTAAATGCTTGAATGTACCACAATGCCGATGAAAATTTTTTGGACACTGTTATATTTACAGGATTTTTTCTACACATTTGTAACGTAAATTTTCGACCTGTGAAATTTTCATATGAGACTGTCACTGTAGCGGAAACTGGTGTCGTAAATATTTCGGTAAGAAAGTTAAGTGACTACCAGCACCTAATGCATCGTGGGCACCCAGCTGGCCGACAGGCGCCTTGAAAAAAAGGCCATTAGCGTGTGCCTTCCAGAGGCACAGGTGGAAAAAAAAGGGAGGCCATTAACCTTGCTATTGACGTTCCTTTTGTAGAAAGCATCGTAAATACGGCACCCTCAAACTTGAAAACATGATTACACTGTAGAGTTCTTAATTTATGACATTTACTGAAATGAAATGATGAGAAACATTTTATGTCTATTGTCTTGCTAGTTGAAAGATTGCTTACTTCATTATGAAATGCCATATAGCTAGTGAATGACGTTTGACGCCTTGCTTTGCCTATTTTGTTTAATATTTAGTTCCTAGCTGCACTGCAGCATTGGTTATTATAAAATTTAATATATGTTCTAATATCACTATTTTCTGTCTACAGATCCAGTAACGAATACGTTTATGATATACTTTCTTAGAAAAGAGAGCACATATAGACATTTCCTTTCACAGGAATTGCATAAATAATTTTTTTATTGACTTGGTAACTTTCTTGCAGAGTAAGTTTTTGTGATGCATCACTCTAGTGTTAAGATGTGACATAGGTATTAGACATGGCCATTTTTAGTGTAATATTTTTCTGCTTGAGCTATGTCATGTTTAGATATAAGTTATTTCATTTTCGTGCTACTGAATTTTAATTTGTGTTACTCTGCTAAGCCAGATTTATTTTTCTTGTTTGCTGCGCATTGCCTCATATTAGTTGTAATGTTGAATTGCTTGGTAATTTAGATTTACTGTAGCTTGCTTTGCAAATTTCCTTTTTTTTTATTGCTGTTTGTATTAATTGTTTTATGCTGCTGCATTGCCTCGTCCCTTAGTTTAGCATCTGAGCTCAGTAGATTTAAGTTAGTTTAAGAGGGGGTAGCCTATAAGAGAATGAATTGCGATGAATTTGAAGAAATGCACTGAGAGGGTATATGAGAAAAGTACAGAAAGCAGGTATAGATAGGACTTTTGGAAATAATGAAGAATGAAGGGAGATCTCCGAGAAGTAAAGAAAGATTTGTTTCCAAAATACTGCAGTAAAACAAACCCTGTCCTTTCCTTGTATTATTCGGCTATATGTTTGTGTACCCTTGGGTATTTATGTTTTTCCTGTATTTATATGTTTATCTGATAAGACTTATGTTGTAGAATTTTTCTAATACTAAGCTACATTCACTATGATGAGGAATACTGTTATCCTCAAATATAATTGGCATTAATAATATGTTATTTACCTTGTAAATATGCTTAGACATTATTTATTCTGTTTTGTTTTAATGCTCATGTGTGAAGTTGATGTTTCAAAATTTATTCTGATCTTTTATGTATCTACTTATCTCATAATTCCTGTAACATTGATGTATATGTTTATTTCTGTTCTTTTGTAAAGCCTGTATTACTACAAATGTTATCTGTATTATTATGTTTTTAATGATGTTTTCTGTATCTTTGTAATTGTATTCTTGTGTTATAAAATTGTAATTGTCACCATTCATCGTATTATTAACTATTAAGTAACATTTCACTGCACACATTTCTGTTGGTCATAGTATATGGACAATATGTGAGAAGTAGGGACTGACAGTGTTAGTACGTGTGTTAATAATTCAGCAAGGGACTGGATAACAGCATTGCTGGTTCTAAGGACATTTCAAAAAAAATTTTCTGCGCGTTCACAAGTGGTGGTTTATGGACCTGCTATATTCTCCACAAGAATCTTCGATGGTGATTGTGCACCTGCACAGTTGCAACGGATGGCTGTTAGCCATCTCTACAAGGACTACAGTGGGTCTGCATCTTTGATGACCCACCAATACCATTATTTCTACAAGGACTACAGTGGGTCTGCTCCTCTGGTGGCCCACCAATACCATACTCTCTACCTGGACTACAGTGGCTCTACTCTGTGATGACCTACCTACCAATATTTTTCAAAACGTCGAATGACTCTGCTGTGGGTTTGCTCTGTTGTGGCCCATTATCTGTCAGCATGTCAAGAGTCAGCACTGTCTTTCCGTTGGAAGGACAACGCTACTTCTTCAAGACTGCATGGAAATCCACTACTTCCATGTGCATTTTGTTTTACTGCTCAGACTTTGAGAAAAACACTGCTATTCTACTGTTATGTACGATTAGGACTGTCTTTATGGACTGTGATAAAATTTTAGCTTTTGTCCAACATTGTATGAATAAGTGTGTGCATTTGATATCTTTGTTATTGTAATTATGAAAAATTTTATCAAATCATTGTTGGCCACTGCCCAAAACTATTTGTAAAATTTTTTGTGGGGAGCTTGGGGGCTATGTAAGTAGGCTGTTTATGTTTTCTTATTGGCAACATTACATAGCGCTCTGTGTGAGAATCACCGGCTGTGCTGTGTGCAGTCTGTGGCTGGTTTGCATTGTTGTCTGCCATTGTAGTGTTGGGCAGCGGCAGCTGGATGTGAACAGCACGTAGCGTTGCGCAGTTGGAGGTGAGCCGCCAGCAGTGGTGGATGTGGGGAGAGAGATGGCGGAGTTTTGTAATTTGTCATGAACTGCTATATATATTATGACTATTAAGGTAAATACATTGTTTGTTCTCTATTAAAATCTTTCATTTGCTAACTATGCCTATCAGTAGTTAGTGCCTTCCGTAGTTTGAATCTTTTATTTAGCTGGCAGCAGTGGCGCCGCTGTATTGCAGTAGTTCGAGTAACCAAGATTTTTGTGAGGTAAGTGATTTCTGAAAGGTATAGTTTAATGTTACTCAGGGCCATTCTTTTGCAGGGATCTTTGATAGTCAGATTGCGTTGCGCTAAAAATATTGTGTGTTAGTTTAAACACAGTCATGTATAAATTGTTAAAAGGGGACGTTTCACATTAAGCACACATTGGTGAATGCAAACATTTTAGACCATCCAGATTTTAGTTTAGATTTTCGTATGATGTGTGACGCGTCATGCAGTGGCTTGGGTTTTTGCCTATTTCAAGTATTAACAATGGAGAAGATAGACAGGTTAAAATCATTTGATCTGCAGGCCATACTTGAAGTGAATGTGAACTTACTTATTCAACCACTGAACGTGCCATATACACTCGCTACACACACTCGTAATGTGAGAATTCTATAGGTTTAATTCTAGTGTGTTGCTTTAGACGTTTGTCCAACAGTATAAGTGCGCTTGGGCTTGTTCACTGCTGTATTCAGATGTTGTGTCTAATCTTTTCACTTTCAGGTGACATCATTGCGTGAATGCAAAATTTGGTTCAAAAATCTGTAATGTCTGTAAAATTATGTAAATATTTGTATTCCGTATAAAGCCAAAATGTAATATATGTATTTATGTGTAATTATAAATATTGATGTAAAGCAAAAACATAATATGTTGGTATGTAAATGTGATCAGAATTTCTAATATGTAGAAAATGTGTAGAACCTCGAGATCCATGTGAAAGAGACTGCTTTAAAGACATTCTACATACTTCGCAATGCATGTAATCGCGATGAAGTTTGTGTGGAAAATTGTTAAAACTATTCTTCATCTATCGCTATGAGAATGATCGCATTGAAATATTAATGTAAAAAATTTGTTAACAAACATTCTTTGTACGTCGCTAGATAAACTGTGAGCGCGATAGAACTGTCCATGTAAAGTGCAATAACATTTGTAGTGCATCACCCAATGACATTTACCATGATGTAATTGTGCGAAATAAGGAACTGGTAAACCACTAGGCCTATGGTCGCGATGCACAAAACCATTGAAGACTACTTCACTGGTGGAGGAATTTTGGATGGGACTCCAGGGAATGCAATATTCTTGGAGTACGACAGCCACTCTTTCCTGAACAAATCGAGGATCGATGCCAACAGTTTGTCAGCGGAAGTCTTGGATCCATGTATTCATGAAACTTATGTTGTGGAATGGAAATCCACTGGTCTTCAATCACGCAATGCATGACCTAGGAAAAACAGTGTTGTCAGTGAAAATAAACAGTGCGACGAGTGAACATGCACACATATCGATTGTCAAATCTGTGAACAGTGACGTCCATATGCAATAACTTTGTGTTAGCCAAACTACCAAAAAAATGCTCACCTTTGTGTTATTATTGTCTGTATTGCGTATATGAACTGCAAAGTACGGCACATCGTAAAAGGACTGCTAATCTAAAACAGAAAGACATTTTAAATCCTAAACTTTCCATGAGAGACAATGACCAACAATGAAATGTATTTCGCTTTAACATATGTAGTAGTTTTAAGACTATTTTACCTGTTTTTGATGTTAGTACATGTTTTTGTAAAAACTTCTTGGGATGACCTGTTGCAGTGATGCGAAATGCATATAAACTGCGATTACTGTGTCACAAGCTCAATTTAATGGCCACTCCCACACTGAAATACATGTGATGGGGTATGCACGGCATCTGCAATATCAACATTGAATTTTTCAGGGAGCACGCACCTCACTCAGATTTTGTATACTATCAATTGTATTTGAATATGTATGTAAATGTTGCACTGAATGTGCTTTAGGGTAAACTGCTTGCCTGCAGATGCGCCCTTTCGCCTCGCAATTCAGGCAGCAATTGCAAGGCACATCTGCTGGATGGGTGTGGATATATAGCAAAAACGTAGAAATAAGTTCAGAATATTCTCTTCATGACACATGTTAACAACAAGATGCAAAATTAAGAAAATGTCTGTGATATGTATTAGGCGTATGTTCGTCACTTAAGGATAAATAAGTACATGATAACTAACAGAGGAATTGAACTTCTTTTGTTGCCTAAATGTTTACTCTTTTCCATGCTTACATCATCTAAAACCGTTGCTTTAGCGTTTTTCTATTTATTAAGTTCTAACATCATCATTCCCACTGTGGTGTTGCTAGTCTCGATATATGTTTGTCGTCCCCTTATGTTATATTTATGCAGTCAACAGTTTTCAGTTAAGCAAGAGCCGATGAACAGCAGTATCAGAAGACAAGCTGATGTTCCCAGGACCTATCTTGAAGGCATTAGTTTATGCTTAGGTACATAATTTACACATCCACATGCTCGAGTGTTTAAGGTGAGGTGATGCTTTGAATCTATTGTTTATCTCCTCCATGATGAGGTCTTAGTCTGTCACAGAATAAACTTAAGTTGTCAATCTATTTAACAAATTTTCAATGCCACTCAGCAATTAACCAAATTATGTATTTACAAGAAAATTTAAAATTTTATTGGCTGAAACATAAAAATACTGGTATTAACAAATATGTAATTTAGGAATTTCATAAGTTTTTCACCTTTAGATCCACAGAATACTGAAACAAGGTTGCGAGAACACTACAGGTGCTGAGGTTTATTAACATTTGCTTGCCAATTTTCGATCTGGCGTTTTGCATTTCGTTTAAAGAAAAGTAAAAACGTAGATACACTATAATAGTTCTCCAGTCATATTGGAACCAGCAGCTAATGCAGTCTTAGACTGAGATTGTGGTCACATAATCACATAGCTATCGTGTCACTATTGTGTTCTCTGCTCTGGGATTGCCATAGTGATGGCTACGTTAGACAAGATTAGTTGTGTTTTTTGTATGGAACAAATTTTCTTGACTCAAACCATATATTTCGTTACCCTATGTTACAATTAAAGTGAAAAATCATCCAGATTATTTAATGGAAATGTCAAGAATAAATCAAGCGAAATTTGCAGGATAATTCTGTGCCACTCCAGGAAGAATCTCGAGGATTACAGTGTTGCCAAATGTAGGCCTATTCTGCAATATTGAGAATTATACTAGCCTCAGTAAGCATATGTGTGGTGTCACCGCCAGACACCACACCACACTAGGTGGTAGCCTTTAAATCGGCCGCGGTCCGTTAGTATACGTCGGACCTGCGTGTCGCCACTGTCAGTGATTGCAGACCGAGCGCCGCCACACGGCAGGTCTAGAGAGACTTCCTAGCACTCGCCCCAGTTGTAAAGCCGACTTTGCTAGCGATGGTTCACTGACAAATTATGCTCTCAATTGCCGAGACGATAGTTAGCATAGCCTTCAGCTATGTCATTTGCTACGACCTAGCAAGGCGCCATTACCCGTGACTATTGATTGTAATACATGTACCGTCAAGAGCGATGTTCACCAATTATGGATTAAAGTTAAGTATTCCAGAAGCTACGTACTTTTCTTTATAGTATCGTTACTTTACCTGTTCCAGACCCCACGCCAGCCTGCGTGAGTTTAAACGCGTGCTTTTCGGCTTCACCTCATAGTGGCTTGGCTGTCTTGCCAAGTCACAACACATGGCGACGAGTCTAAAAACGGTCTTCGTCTCTCTACTGCCTGATTTCATTGTGTAATGGCTCCGCCACAATCTCCAGATGTACTGTCCGAATTTTATCGCTTACAGAATCAGCAGACGCAGGCTTTCCTGGATGCCCTTGGACAGCTCGTCCAGGGTCAACGTGCAATGCAAAACGATGCGGCGACCGCTGCTCCACCGCTACCGCAGCCACAACATGCAGTTGCACCACCTTTTCGTCCTTTGGATGCTGCACTGGAAAGCTGGACGGAGTGGTCACGCCAATTTGGATTCCATCTCGCCGCCTACAGAATTCAAGGTAATGAGCGTCAGCCCTATCTCCTTTCGTCTATCGGCGTCCAGACATACCGTGTGATAGTGAAATTATTTCCCCGACGCGACGTAGCAACTCTGTCCTACGACGAAATTTTGTCTGCATTGGATGCATATTTCAAAGAATCAGTCAATGTAGTTGCAAAAAGGTATACCTTCTTTCATACAAACCGTACGGCCAGTCAAACTAATCGGGAGTGGGTTGCAACCTTGCAAGGCCTTACTAGGGATTGTGCTTTTGAGTGTGACTGTGGACTCCCTTATTCAGATACTATGGTACGTGATGCAATTGCACAGAACGTTTCTGATGTTCGTATCAGGGAACAGATTTTGCAACTAGTCAATCCCTCCCTTCAACAAGTGATAGACATATTGGATCGGCAGGACACACTTGACTTTGCTCAGAAATCATATGAAACTTCACCGGCCGTGTGTCACGTTAACCGGCCCGCCGGGCGCGCTGCACGGAACAGTCAACAGCCCTCGTGCCCGTCCGCGCAGCTGCCGCCAAGCTCTCAGCCAAGTGTGCCGCGCAAGCGTGCAAATGCAGTGCTAAAATCATGCCAGTGGTGTGCTACAAGACATTCGCGTGAGAATTGCCCGTCACGCCAAGCTATTTGCTTTTTCTGTAATAAAAAAGGACATGGTCAAAGTGTTTGCCAGAAAAAGCTCCGATTGGACACTCACAACCATTCCAGGTCCTTTGCTTCGCCCCGGAATCGGAATCGAACCAAGCATACTCAGGCTCGTGAACCTTTGCCCATGGAAATTCATGCAGTTCATTCCACTCCGCCCAGTGCCACTTTCTCTATCAGTGACTGTGTTCGTACCACAAATAGTGTGCATCGACATCGACGGAAATCCCGCCAGGTCGCAAGTGATATTGTACCAGTGTCAGTTTATGTTGCACGTGACAGTCGCTCTTGTCATCAACAGGACAATAAACTTTTTGTAGACTTGGACCTTAACGGCAAAGTGATACCATTCCAGCTCGATATCGGAGCTGTGGTTTCACTGATCAATCACGACATGTACAAACAGCTGGGCACACCTCCGTTGCGTGCCGCAAATGTTAACTTAAGTAGTTATTCAGGACAAGCAAACCCTGTGTTAGGACAGTGCAGCCTTCTTGCAACATACAAAGGACAAACAAAACTTGTGTCATTTTACGTACTTCATTCTTCTTCTGCAGTGAACTTGTTTGGTTTAGATTTATTTCAGTTGGTTAACTTGTCTATAGTCAATCAGGTCCTCTCAGTGAACCAGACTGTGCCTCCCGACAGTGTTTCTCGTCTTTGTGAAGAGTTTGCAGACATTTTTGCACTGGGCCTTGGTTGCGCTAAGAACTATAAAGCACATTTGGAACTGAAAGTCAACACGGATCTGAAATTTTTCAGAGCGTGCAATGTTCCCCACGCATTGCATGATGAGGTCGCAAGAACATTACGCGATTTGGAATCACAAGGTGTAATTGAACGTCTGCAGGCTTCTCTCTGGGCGTCACCCTTAGTAATTTTGCCAAAACCTTCCGGAAAATTGAGACTTTGTGTAGACTTCAAGGCAACAGTGATTGCAACTTTTCCTTTACCCCACCCGGGAGATCTTTTTGACAAACTGTGCCCGGGTAAATATTTTTTGAAGTTGGACCTAGCAGATGCGTACTTGCAAATACTGGTGGACGAAGACTCCCAGTGCGTTTTGGTGGTTAATACGCATCTTGGTTTGTCCCGATTCAAAAGACTGCCATTCGGGTGTGCATCTGCTCCTGCATCGTTTCAGCAATATCTGCAAACTGTTTGTGCGTCGGTCCCTACAGCAGCAAACTACCTGGACGATATTGTGATCTCTGGAAAGACGGAAGAAGAACATTTAGCCAATCTCCGAACTTTATTTCAGGTCTTGCGCCAAAATGGTCTTCGCTTGCGGAAGGACAAATGTGTGTTTTTTGCTCGTGACTTACCCTATCTGGGACATGTAATCAATGCCCAAGGCATACATCCCAGTCCCGAGCACCTCCGTGCCATACAAGACTTGCCTTCGCTGCAGAATTTGAAGCAGCTACAGAGTGTGCTGGGAAAAATCAATTATTATCATCGCTATGTGCGCCACGCCTCTTCCATTTCAGCTCCGCTTCATCGCTTACGCCGTAAAGGTGTTCCGTTCGTCTGGACGACGGAATGCGAACGCGCCTTTCGCCAGTTGAAATCGGCGTTGCTTTCCCATACTTGCCTTACGCCATTCGATCCCCAGAAACCCCTTTTGTTGATGGTAGATGCATCAGATTTCGGGATCGGTGCTGTGCTTGCGCACAAAGATGGATCATATGATCGCCCTATTGCCTTTGCGTCCAAATTGCTCTCGTCTGCGCAAAGAAATTATTCACAGATCGAGAAAGAAGCTTTGGCTCTCGTGTTTGGTGTTACTAAGTTTCATGATTTCTTGTATGGTCGTCACTTTACCATCATCACAGACCACAAACCTTTGACGTCGCGTTTTCATCCGAAAAAGCCTGTACCTCCACGTACAGTGCAGAAATTCATTCGCTGGTCAATTTTCCTCTCGCAGTACCGCTACGATATCTTGTATCGGTCCACTGCTAAGCACGGAAACGCCGATGCGTTGTCCCGTTTGCCTGTTGCTGAGGATAGAGCATTCGATTCTTCCGAACTTGCTTGCATGTTCATTGATGCGGAAACCGATGACGTGGTCGACTCGTTTCCGATTGATTTTCGTCGTGTAGCTACAGCCACAGTTGCTGACCCTGTCCTTGCTACCGTTCTGCGTTTTGTTGTTACGCAATGGCCCTTGTCAAAGTCATGGATCGACGTGGTGTTTTGCTGTTGCGTTCTGATAATGATAAGTCCAGGGTCGTGGTCCCACGTTCGTTACAGTCCTCTGTCCTACAGCTTCTCCACCAAGGACATTGGGGTATAGTGCGAACGAAACAACTTGCTCGTCAGTACTGTACTTGGTTCGGAATCGATGCTGCGATTACGAATATTTGCTCTTCTTGCATGGCATGTGCCGAACAACAATCCGCACCACCGCAGAAATTCTTTGCATGGCCAAAAGCCACTTCCCCTTGGCAACGCCTGCACATCGATTTTGCTGGTACATTCTGGAATGCTCCATGGTTGGTTCTGGTCGATTCATTCAGTAATTTTCCTTTTGTTGTCCGGATGTCTTCCACGACGTCATCTGCCACCATCCAAGCGTTATCTGCTATCTTTTGCATTGAAGGTCTTCCACAGATTATTGTTTCCGACAATGGCCCACAATTCATGTCCGCAGAATTTCAGTCATTCTGCAAGGCCAATGGTATTCAACATCTGACGTCCGCGCCGTTTTCGCCGCAGTCAAACGGTGCCGCTGAACGATTGGTCAGGACTTTCAAGTCCCAGATGTTGAAGTTGAAAGAGTCGCATTCTCGTGAGGACGCGTTATTGCTCTTTTTGTCCTCGTATCGCTCTCAGCCTCGAGATGGTCGCTCGCCAACTGAGTTGCTCCATGGTCGTCCTCATCGAACCTTGATGTCTATGCTGCATCCGACGCAGCAGGTTCCTGTGCAGCGGCAGACGCCTGCTTTTGCTCCAGGCAACGTTGTCTACTATCGTCACTATCGAGGTTCACGGCGTTGGCTCGCAGGGCGCATTCTTCGCTGCCTCGGCCTCGCTATGTATCTGGTTTTGGGGGCCTCTGGTGAGGTGCGTCGGCATCTCAATCAGCTGCGCCTCTGTCGTCGCACGGGTTTTGCCGCTCCCCGTCTGCTTTCAGCGACGGTGCCGTCCGGTCAGCGCCCTGGGGACCCATCTACTGGCTCGCCTCATCCCCAGGTGTTACCGACGATGCCTTCCATTTTTCCCCATGGCGACGCACCGCCTCGGCCGCCACCGCGTGTTCTCCCGCCGGCGACGCCCGCAGTGGACGCGTCCCTGCAACCGCCGGGCGCCTCCCTGGGTCACGCGAAACCGATCGCTTCCTGTGACCAGTTGTCCTCCGCCATGGACTTCTTGCCCGCTCCGGACCACATGGCTTCTTCTCCCGACGGGTGCCCCGACCCGATGGAGGTCGACCCTTCGGCCCCTCCTGTCTCTCTACGGGCGCATACATCGCATGTTGGCGTGCACCCTGGAGTAGGTTTTCAGGCGTTTCCTAGCTCCCCTCGGACCGAATGGCAGGGTGCAGGTGGCACACCCTCGCCTGTTGTTAGGCTCCCCACCTCGTCGCATACGTCAACATGGGGTCCTCCCCACGGCGGGCGGAAGCATTATAACACAACCGTACGCCGATTTGCGGGGGAGGAATGTGGTGTCACCGCCAGACACCACACTTGCTAGGTGGTAGCCTTTAAATCGGCCGCGGTCCGTTAATATATGTCGGACCCGCGTGTCGCCACTGTCAGTGATTGCAGACCAAGCGCTGTCACACGGCAGGTCTAGAGAGACTTCCTAGCACTCGCCCCAGTTGTACAGACGACTTTGCTAGTGATGGTTCACTGACAAATTACGCTCTCATTTGCCGAGACGATAGTTAGCATAGCCTTCAGCTACGTCATTTGCTACGACCTAGCAAGGCGCCATTACCTGTGACGATTGATTGTAATACAATTTATATTGTGATGCATGTACCGTCCGACCGATGTTCACCAATTATGGATTAAAGTTAAGTATTCCAGAAGCTACGTACTATTTTTGCTACTATAAAGACCTTGTCCTGTTCCAGACCTTACGCCATCCTGCGTGAGCTTAAACGCGTGCCTTTCGGCCTCCTCTAGCAACACGGTGTTGGCTCTTCTGCCAACACTACATGTTTCAATATGGAGGTTTCTGTAAGCGCCAAACTAATATTTTGCAATTATTAATCTGGTACTTAAAATCATTTTTGTTACCATTGAGTATTTGATACTATTGTTTCTGTTTGTTGTAGATCTTTTGGCCCTTCCTGTGATTAGTGAATGTGACCTGTAACTAAAGTCTTGTGTGCTTCGCCTTAAAGTACGGACATGTGGGTGATATGTGCATGTGCCTCTTTGTATTTGCACACTCTCCTGCTCCGTGTTGAGAAGCGCTTTGGGTTATTGGTGTACATTTTAGCCGGCCATCTACCATTCGGTGCGTATCCAAATAACAGTGTCTATTAGGCCGTAAGAGGCTCCAGTGAAGGTATACATTGACGTATTGAATCTTGTTTTAATTATTATGTAATCTCTTTAAAATGAATTTGTACATTGTTTCTTGTTATTGCTAGGAAGGTTAACTTGCAATGTTTATGAGCGGGGCGCTCCTATACTGACGTTTTAATACTTGGTTCCCTTGAAAATAATCTATAATTGGCCGTTTAAGTATTGCTGTGTATGTTAATTTCTATCAAACTCGTCAACCGTTTTTTGTTTGGTATATGTTGACAGCCTTGTATCGGCAGCGGTTGACGCGTTGTCGGTATGCTAGTCAGAGGTAGGGATCCGTTTTCCTTCTGCTTCGGCGGTTTTCCCGTCATCGCACGAGGCATAGTTGTTTGTAGGTCACACGTACTTCTGCGGAGCTCCCGTTCCAGGCTCAAGTTTGCGTATCGTGCCGCGGTGGGGGCATCACTTGTTTAGGAATACTCAGTGTTTCTATTATTGTAAGCTCCTTACGGACTTGTGTGGAAAGCCTTTCGGCAAACTGAGCACAGAGTTTCTTGATTTCTTAAAAAAAGGGGATTTAATTGTCATTATCACTTAATAGTATTTTAGGGGCCTGGCAGTTCATCTAAGTGCTTAACCTGATTTATGTGTCATAGGCTTGTGACCCGTCAGTGAAGTACTACTGTTTGCTTCGGTTTTTACACATGGGTAGCTTTCGGCTAGCTTGGCCGTATCTTGTCTTTACGAGAGCAGAATAACCAGTGGAGAAGTATGCATTTTAATGTATATTCTTTGATGTTAGTTGAGCTTTTTTTTCACGTCCTGTTGTGGGATCAGCCCACAGTTGTGATGCTAGTCGCGCAATCGGAGTGCCGCTGCAGGTTTGTTTAGTCAGTTAACTGTGAGTACTAAGGCCACCACTGTATTGCACAGTTGACATGTTCTTCGAACAACATTTGTAGTTTTTTGTATAATGGAAATGTCCTCATGCAGTGTGCTTTTAATTTAAAAACCTTAACTGTTTGTATGTGTTTGGCAAAAATCTTGGTAACTGTTAGTTGGCTCATGATAGAATTGTTATTAAATAAAACTGTTTGGGAATGATAAATTGACTGGGTGTTGTGTGATGTCCTTAGGTTAGTTAAGTTTAAGTAGTTCTAAGTTCTAGGGGACTGATGACCATAGATGTTAAGTCCCATAGTGCTCAGAGCCATTTGAACCATTTTTGAATGATAAATGACGCATCAAATTGGGTCAACCTTCAAAGTGTTTACTTAAATTAATACCGGTCCTTGTCCAGTGCCCGCAGCTCTTGGTCTCACGGTAGCGTTCTCGCTTCCCGAGCACGGGGTCCTGGGTTCGATTCCCGACGGGATAAAGGGTTTTCATCTGCTTCGAGATGACTGGGCATTATTGTGTCGTCTTCATCATCATCATTCATCCCTATTACGGTCGGAGGAAGGCAACGGCAAACCACCTCCCTTAGGACCGTGCCTAGTACGGCAGGGCGGGTCTCCCACATCGTTCCCCTACGCTCTGTCAAGGAGTATGGGACTTCATCAAAGTCACTGCTTGTCCAGTAAAGGTTGCGTGTTAGGTAGTTGTAAACGCGAATGGGTCGCTAGCATATTGTGACTCGGCTCTGGGACAGGGCTGCTCGTAGCGCACTGACAGATTATTGGTGCGGCCTCACAGCTGTGTGATGTCACTGGCCGAGGGTCAGTGGATCGGTGCGACGCGGCGTATCCAATCTGCGGTCCATCACCCGCTGGCGGCACCAGAGTTTTTGCTGTTGGCTTGTCGCCGTGGCGATGTGTGCCGCGAGTCTCCCGGCCGCGCACGGCGCTATTGACCCTGATGTCGACAGCACGCGGCCGCTGCTACCGCCCCCGCCGCCCCCGGCCGGCGCCCTGGCCGCAGCCAGCGTGGAGACGCTCAAGCGCCGATGTCGACTGCGCCCCACGTACGGCGCCACCGTGAGTAGACACCGTTCTGGCCGTGCATTCCTGTTGCAGGCGTTTACTGCAGAGAATCTGCAAGGTGTTTCCATAAGAGCGTTCAAAAATTGAATGGTAACATAGAGAATGCTTCAGTGAACTATTTGAGGCAGGGAACCTGGCGTCGGAGAAGCCAGCTTAAGGAGATAATAGGAATAAAAGCACATTACTGTGTACTTTTATAATTTACATTAGTTACAGGTAACTGCAAATACCGTCACTGACACAATGAACGTACCATTTGCACTGTATCTTACAAAATGTGCTGAAAATGACGTGCGTCAACGCAAGCAAGCATGACATCGGCGAACATCTTCAAAATCGGGTGGTCGAGTAGTCCTCATTTTGGCAGGTCCCTCGTTCCTTCTTTCCGGTGAACCAGTCTGCCGCATTCGTCTATAGAGAGAAATAGACTCGTCGTGACGGATGATGTCTGCTAGGAAATCGTTCCCTGTACAGCCTTTCAGTAGCGAGAGCACTGCAACGTTCTTCTTCATATACAAGGTGCATGTCAGTGCCGGTATTGCTCCATCGTGCTGTACTGTGCGTCTCTGAATAGCATTGAGTAATGAATGGGTCTGTCGTTGATTCATAGCACGTTCTGTCATGGGACAGTGAAAATACGATACAACAGAGCGACATTATGGACAAGTAAAGTAAACAAAATCGGCAACATGACTTCCTAGTAATCAGGCTCTCCCTCCTTGTTTCCTTGAAGCCGGCCGGGGTGCGGCCGAGCGGTCCTAGGCGCTTCAGTCTGGAACCGCGCGACCGCTACGGTCGCAGGTTCGAATGCTGCCTCGGGCATGGATGTGTGTGATGTCCTTAGGTTAGGTAGATTTAAGTAGTTCTAAGTTCTAGGGGACTGATGACCTCAGACGTTATGTCCCATAGTGCTCAGATCTATTTGAACCATTTGTTTCCTTGAAGGATATAAAGAATGTACATGTAAATAAACAGCACAGTACTTGTAAACTTCCAACTTCCTGGCAGATTAAAACTGTGTGGAAACATCCCCCAGGTTGTGGCTACACCATGTCTGCGCAGTATCCTTTCCTCCAGAGGTGCTAATTCTGCAAGGTTCACAGGAGAGCTGTGAAGTTTAGAAGGTAGGAGACGAGGTACTGGTAGAAGTAAAGCTGTGAGGACGGGGTGTGAGTCGTGCTTGGGTAGTTCAGATGGTAGAGCACTTGCCCATGAAAGGCAAAGGTCCCGAGTTCCAGTCTCGGTCTGGCACACAGTTTTAATCTGCCAGGAAGTTTCATATCAGCGCACACTCCGCTGCAGAGTGAAAGTCTCATTCTGGACTTGTAAACTTGTACGCAAGTTAGTTGTGAATAAGCTGGAAAACAGTAGTGCTAGACAAAGTGGTAGACAAGTTTACTTCCATGTCTCCTTAAGCTGGCTCCACCGACTCTAGGTTCCCTATCACAAATTGTTCAGTGGAGCATCGTCTATGTCCCGTTACATTTTTGCTCGCTCTTACGGAAGCACCCTGTATAGGGGCAGAGTGGCCGACCCTGACTGATTGAGAGCTCAGAGCGCCATGTTTTGCCAGAAATGTGCTTTTTTCTTTTTTTTGTACGTTTCTCATTTATTGATGCTCCATTACCTAACTAAATGGACCGATTTTTTTACGTTATATTTTAAGACAAATTGTATATTTTGTTGTTATTTCTTAAAGTACACAGTATAAAATGATGACTTTGCCATCTGCCGGTTGACAACCATTCCAGTAGCATGTGTTCCTTAGCGTTATGTTTCTTCAAAGAAAAAGCACTAGCTGTAACATACATACACTGTCCGTCCAAAAAGTTCCGAGACTAATCTTATGCGTACATTCGGTTCAAAAAGTAATGAGACTGGTTTTATTCGTTGCAGTTAAGGACGTTAGCACAATAACTACGGTGTCAACTTGATCAACAGTAATCAACAGAAATGCATTTGTGCACATTGTGACAAAAGTTTGCTGATGCACCATCATGCAGGGACCATGTTTGTATTCGTTACTGCAGTGGCACAGCCTCAAGAAAGGTAGGCAATATCTTAATATCCATTAATAAGAAAGTCCATACAATGCACCTCAGTTAACCTTTGTGGTAGCACATATGCCCCTATTAATCTATTGCCATGTGTGCCTGCCCGTGTGTTGCTTGAGAATCAGCATTGATGCCCTCTTTCCTCAATTGCTTGGGGATTTACATTGTCCATACGTGCTGGTTATGAACATTCACAACACCACCTCTTGTGAACCCTGCCTCATCGGTGAATAAAATATTGGATGTGAACAGTGGACCTGCTGCACACTTCTGCAACAGCTGTTGACAGAACCGCCATTTGCCATGATGATCTTGTAGCCTTAGGGCCTAATGTGGTGTAGATGATACGGGTACAGCAATTGTTCATGAAGTATCCTCCAAATGACTTCTGGTGCTCTTAATCATCTCACACTGGTCCTAGGGTTTTCTTCCACCAACATAGCACACAGTCCTCTATATCAGGTGTGCGGACTATGCTGGTCCTTCAACTGTCAGTCTTCCAAGGTACAAGGGTACCTGAGACTCTCAGACGTTGGAAAAGTCTGCCGAAAACATTATCAGAGGGCACTCTGCCCTGTGGATGTTTTTCAGCTTTCAGCATAGAGGTTGCAGGCTTGCAGGCTATGTCCATTTGCTGAATGATAGCATTCTTTTCACCTGTGGAGTGATAGGCTTCCATTACTAACAAGTGGTGGAAGAGATAAAATGTAAATGTACTACACCATTTGTTTATACAAACTGCACAGTAACAGTAAACACATAAATAAATTCACATTTAGAAGAAAATAAAACAATATGATACGTATCTAGGGTTGACAGTACTGTACAATAACGCCCTCAAAAATGATGAAAACTAATGTAGCCTACAACACAACCAGAACTGCAGAACTGATTGCACACCACCTAATGGTAGGTAGAGTACTGTGAGTAAGACATAGTACCCTGTCAATACATTTAATGGAGCGCCAATGCAACGGATGTGCTAATGTCCACAACCGAGCATTGCGCAGCACTTCCTAAAAACGTGTGTTTATCTCAGAACGTATGTGTTACCAGACCCATGTTTATTGGACTAATGTTTCTTGTTTCGATGAGTACTATCACCTCTCAGAGTATTCAACACTTTTTTTTGAAAACCGTGTACGAAGTAATAGGCACTCTTGACATAATAAATTATTGTGTGAACATTTATAAGGTCACATGCTTTAATTTGACGATGTATCAGTTCTTCAAAAAAAGTTTTAATCCTTTTTGTAAGAAGGAACTGACCTTGTTTGTCCTTTATTTCATACTATCTTGTTGCTAGAACTTGTTCGTGCTGGTGTTGATTTATATCAAGTGGACTTCTCTCTGTTGGATGAATAGCCTTTAATTGTTTTAGGTGTGACCCAACAGGAAATCAAATATTTAGAGTTGCTTATGTGCACGAAAATAGTGCCAAAAAGATAGTAAAGATTATTTTACTGTAATGATGAAAAATTAGAGACACCTTTGAAGAAAAGAGAAGTACCTCTACAAATAAGAGCTCAGATGGGAAGCCATTATGAAGCAAAGAAGGGAACACACGAAGGTGGAAGGAATATCTGGAATAACAATACAAGGGAAGCTAACTTGAAGATAATATTGTAGAAATAGAAGAGGAATTAAATGGAGATGAGATATGATACTGCAAGAAGAATATGATGCAGCAGTGAAAGATCTATGTAAATAAAAAAATTGAAGATTCTTTTGGGAGTGAGCCATGCCATTCCACCTAGTGTACAAGATACACGAGATGGGGGAAACACCCACAGACTTCAAGAAGGAAGTAATAATACCAGTTTCAAAAAGGGCAGGAACTAACAACTATTAGTTTGATGAGTCATGGTTGCAAAATACTGAGATAAATTATTTACAGAAGAATGGAAAAACTGATAGAGACTCACCTCAGGGAACATCAGTTTTGGTTCTGGAGAAATACAGAAAGATGCCAGCCAATGCTGATCTTATGACTTGTGTTAGAGGGTGGGTTGGAGAAGGTAAGCTTATTTTTATAGCATTTATAGATTTAGAGAAACCTTATGATCTTATTAAATTGATTACACTCTTTGGAGTTGGAAGGAAGGAGTTTATGGGCACTCAGTGTGACTTTGGAGTGAGTTTCCAGCTGCTGTGTTATTTCACTCACACATTGTGATCCATGCATTATCTGTACCACATCAGAATTGTATCTGCAGGAAAGCCAGAACATGTACTCTCCTGACAATGCACCATTCTTGTTGTGTAGTGGTCTTAGCATGGGATGACACATGTAACTTTACTTTTTGATGTTCCTATTTAACTGCAGTGTGGTTTCTATACAAGTTGAAGGCAACTATTTACTCTCTATACGTTATTCCTACCACCTTTAGAACTGCAATAAGAATGGTGCATTGTCAGAAGAGAGTACATGATCTGGCTTTCCTGTAGACACAATTCTGATGTGGTACATATAAACACATGCATCACCATGTGTGAGTGAAATGACACAGCAGCTGGAAACTCACTCCAAAGTTGAAATATATGGGACAGTATGATTCTTCTGGGTAAAATATCTAATTTGCACACATGCACCAATAAATTCTGGTGGTATATGCACCAAATGCAATATTGTATGCAGCCATATTGATATGGTGCCAACAATTTGACCAATGTCACACACATGTAGGTGATGCTGATTGGGAAGGAGCACCATTGACATTGAACGTAGGTGACAATTACCAGATGTACAAGAAGGAGCAATTGAGGAAAAGAGATTTTCCAATGCTGAGGATGTTCACACAGTGGTACTCGAATGGCTCCATGACCAAGGAGTTGATTTCTGTCATTAAGGAATTGAACTATTGGTAGAATGTTCCAAATGTTGTTTACAGAGACTTTTTGATATTTGAAAAATAGTGTCATGTATGAGATCACTTTGAACTGTAGTGCAGCATTCAATAAAAGATGCTAGGCCTATTGTAATAAAGTTTAACTTATTCTTGAAGTCTGTTCATATAATAGACAAAGGACATGAAACAGAAGCAGTAGTTGAGAAGGGAGTAAGACTGGATTTTAGCCTTTACTCATGGTAACTAATCTTTGTGCAAAGCAAGCAGTAAAGGAACAAAGGGAAGTAATGAAAAATTTTGAAGAGGGTATTGAAGTTCAGGGAGAAGAAATAAACACTTTGAGGTTTGCAGATGACATTGTAATTCTCTGTGAAGTGGAAGGACTTGGAAGAGCAGTTGAATGATAGTGTCCTGAAAAGAGGCTATGAAATAAACACCAACAAAAGTAAAAAGGCAATGGAATGAAGTTGAATTAAATTAGACAATACTGAAGGAATTACATTAAGAATGAGGCACTAAAAGTACTAGACGAGTTTTGCTATTTAGACAGTAAAATAACAAATGATGACTGAAGTAGAGAAGATATAAAATGCAGACTGGCCGTTGCAAGAAAGACAATTTTGAGTAAGAGAATTTTTTTAACATAAAATACAAATTTAAATATCAGAAATATTTTCTATAGTTACTCTCAACAGCAAAACAAATTTGGGCACTGTACACACAACTGCAGGAAATTTGGAGCTTTTGGCAATAGCAGCAGAAAACCAGTCCATGGTACAATATCAGGCAGAGGAAGTGGGACTCGATGCAAGAAATACAAGTTATCTTGCACTCACTCTGTAACCATCTATGACCCATGTGCTAAGAATTGCTTATTTCACTGGCTGGCAGGGTGCTCAAGATCTAATGGCTGTGAAGCAGATTATGGACCAGACTGCATGTTAGAATCACAACAACAGCAACTGGATACCAACAAATGCTAGGTGTGGAGGCTATAAAACTGTCAAGAATGCATTTCTAACGGCCTACTATTTATCATTCAGGCTTCACTAATGGGAGGTAATTAAGAGTGAAAGACCAATTATACCTAAAAGTTATTTTCTTCTAAAATTCCTTATGTTTGTCTTTTACAGCTTAAAATTATCAGTTTATGTTTTCAGAAGATGGCAGTCACAAAACTGCCTTCCATGAGAATATGAACTCACATGTTTAAGGAGACTACTCTTGCTTCTTTTTTAGTGGCATAATGGTTTTTAGTGTGGAGTGGTAATATGAAAATGCAATGTTTGTAGCTACATTGTTTTTTGTCAATGAACAAATTCATTAGAAAGAAAAAGGTGGTGAAATTTCATGCAGTGTTTACCAAATTATGAAACTGAGTGTGAAAGTAATGGAATTGCTAGTCTTACTTCATATCAGCATCACTGCAATTTAAATATGTTTCTTGAAGTATCTAAAATAGCTCTTAAAAGATAGAACTGAACATAAGACATGTAAATTAGTATGGCCACAGCTAATAGTTATTCCCAAGTGTTTAGGTGCTGTTATTACATTTTCTTAATAAATTAACAACAGAAGTTTTTAACCAACAGCAAATGAGTGAGGATGTAATGTGTACTTGCATCTACAAACAGCCAGCAAAGCTATCATGAATGTGTGGTATTATCTAATTATTAACATAACGTTACTGGATCACCTACTTGTTAGGAAATATTAACTGCAATATATGAAATTGCTTACAGTCTTCTAGAAATAAATTATTCTCAAAATTCAAAGCTTTTCAGAGGAGTTAGAACTCAGACATTTGCATTTCAAGTAATTAGGCAAGCGAAAGTAATTGGTTTTTGGTTCAGTAGAGTTCATCAGATACAAACCTAACACCATAGTAAAATGATGGAATCAGAAGAAATTGTGATTCGTTTTATCTTCCTGTTGCAATTCTAGTTTTGCAAAATGTTATATCACAATGCACAATTGTATACCTTCAAATATTGCTTGTTACATGTTACAGACTTACTTACTTACTTACTTACTGTATCGGCCACACAAACTGTAGTTGGTCTTTGGCCTCCCCAATCAGCCTCCTCCAGTGTCCTTGGTCCGTGTATTCTTATTCAGACAGCCCCAGCATACTCATATCCTCTCTAACCTGATCAATCCATCAGAGTCGTAGTCTTCCCTGTGGTCTTTTGCCTCTAATATGGGGTATGTCCACAAAGTAAGTTCTGTTTGGTTATATAAAACAAACATGTACAGATACAGAAAAAATATTTATTCTACAAAAATCTACAACTGTTAAACTACTTTTCTACATAGCTTCCGAAATTTTGTAGGTACTTGTCATAATGTGGCACAAGTTTTTGTATGCCTTCTTCATAGAAGGTTGCCACCTGTGTATTCAACCATGTGGTAACATGTTATTTCAGCTCATCATCATTGTTGAAGTGTTGACCATCAAGGACAGATTTTAGCTGTAAGAAGAGATGAAAGTCGCTAGGAGTGAGGTTCGGGCTGTATGGAGGAACATGTCACAGTGAAATTCCCGTAAGAGTTGTTTGGTCACATTCACCGTGGGTACCCAACGTGAGCAAAGTTTTCGAAATTTCAGTTTTTCAGTAACAATTTCATGAATTAGCAAGGGCACTAACTGTAAACTTACAGTTGTGCTTAATCTTCTCTTCAATTGTGTGAACCAGTTCATCAGTAACTAGAGATGAGGGGTCCACTTCGTTCTTCATCATGCACTTGATCATGTGCTTCATTGAACAATCTGACCCATCTTCTAACCATTGAACCATTCGTAGCATTTTGTCCATAAACCTTGCAGATTTGCCGGTGAATTTCCTTTGGTTTAACTTTCTTTGCATTTAGAAAATGAATCACAGATTTGATTTCACACGCAGCAGCATTTTCAATTACGGCTGACATTATAAAGAAGCACTACAAAGTACACATCGGCAGCAGCGATATGAAAATGACGTACATGTCTTCTCCTTGAGTCAAAGTAATTGCTGCACTTGCTCAGAACTGTGATCGTAGCACTTCTGCGAATAGAAATAGAATGGAACTTACTTTTTGGATGACCCTCGTAGTTTGCTCCACTGCCTGCCTGATGATCTGGTCTTCTCAACGCATACCACTTCAGTCTTCTTTCTTTGATCACAGCCACGATGTCCACCCACTTGTATAGCTGCTGCAATTCACAGTTCTTTCTTTTCCTCCATTCATCTCCATCCTTCACTGGCCCAAAAATCTGTCTGAAGATTGCATTCTCAAATGTCAGGAGTTTTCTTTCCATCTTTTGGGTAATGGTCTAGGTCTCTGCTTCTTATAATACTGCAGGTTGTATTGTTGTCTTGTAGATCTTGGTCTCTGAAGATCTTGATAGAAACCGGGACTTTAACAGCTTTCCCGGAGCAAACCTTTATGTTTCCTGCTTGTATTCGTGCAGTAATTTCCTGGTCTATCTCATTCCTTTCATTGAGTATAGCCCCAAGATATTTAAAGTCTTTTTGCCCTTTCAAAGACTTAGTCCTCCACCTTCAGGGGTCTGTCATCATTTTCTCTGCTAACTATGAGGTATTTTTTCTTATCCATATTCAACTTCAGGCCTGCTCACATTGCCTCTTCTATTAATGTTCTTGTCATCTGAACCAGATCTTGCTCTTTCTCTGCTATTAAAACTACATCATTTGCATAGGCCAGGGTGTTGATCCTTCTTTCCAGCTGTATTCCTGTCTCTAGGCTTGCTACCTTTCTCAGGGCTCTCTCCAGTATCAGGTTAAACAGAAGAGGGGAGAGGCAGTCTCCATGTCGCACTCCAGTCCTCACCTTGAACTTCTTTGATTGTTTCCATTTACTTTCACCGTACGTGTTGTCTCCTGGGTGCATATCCATGTCAGTTTTATGAGATTTCTGGGAACTTGACCCTTTCGAATTCTTGCCATATTGCTTGTCTATTCACACTATCATATGCTTTTTGGAAGTCCACAAAAAGAAAGTGAACATTTTTGCAGAATTCCCAGCTCTTTGCTAGTACTTGCCATATTGTATGCAAATAGTCTACAGTTGCCTTTCCATTTCTGAAACCTGCTTGTTGGAATCCCAGTACTTTCTCAACACGTGGTGTTAGTCGCTTCAGTAGCCACATGCTCAAGATCTTAGAAGCTGTACATAGTAATGTGATTCCTCAATAGTTGCTACATCTCATTAGGTCTCCTTTATTTAATATAGGGCAGATGCCAGACTCCTTCCATTCTTCTGGGATCCTTTCCTTCTTCCAAATTAAGCAGATTAAGTGGTATAGTCTCACTTGTAGAGTAGCTCTTCCCTCCATGAGTATCTTTGCAGGTATGCCATCTATTACTATTGCCTTCCACCTCTTCAGCAGTTTTATGGTCACTCTTACCTCTTCCATGGTTGGTAGTTCATACTCCCCATGTTTATATCCACATTCAGGAGGTTATCAAAGTAGTTTGTTCATTCCTCCATAGCTTTCATTTCATCTGTGATTATCTGTCCTTCTTGACCTCTGATCATATCAATCCTTAGATTGTATCCTTTCTTGAAGAAACTGACTGTCCTGTAAAAGTCTCTTGTATTTCCTACTGTCCAGTCTTCTTCTGCCAGTTTTATTTTACTGTTTATGAACTCTCACTTTTCTGTTTGAAGGACTTGTCTTGCCTCTCTAGCTGTTTCCATATATCCCAACCTTGTTCTTTCATCCTGTTCATTTGTCAGCCATAACAGTTTTGCTGCTTTTCTCTTGGTGACTGCATCTCTATGCCTATCATTAAACCATCCTCTGCTCTTCCTCCACTTCTCTATTGGCACCTCACTTGTAGCATCTTTTAAACCTGTCTTGATTTGCAACCAAAACTTTTCAATATCATCTTCATCTTCTTCTTCTATGGAAGCAAACCTGTTTCCAATTCCAAGTGCATATCTTTCCTTAATGCGGTCCTCTTTCAGTAGGTCTGCATTTATTTTCTGGTCTGCTTCTCTTCTCCTGCTCTTACGGCTTTCTATCCTCTCCTGTATGGTTGTCACCACAAGATAATGGTCCGATCCTATTTCTGCACCTCTTTAAGATTTTGCGTTCTGGATAGCATTTCTGTGTCTGGCATCCATAAGTATGTGGTCTATTTGGTTCTGAGTTTCTTGGTCAGATGACTTCCATGTTATCTTATGGATGTCTTTGCGAGGAAAGTAGGTACTCATAATTATTAATTTTTTTGAAGCTGCCAGATTGACTAATTTCATTCAATTATTGTTAGAGGAATCATGGACTGTGAAGGCCAGCATAAGGTCTCAAAATATCTTCTCTTCCTTCTATAGCATTGGTATCACCAAGTAAAACCTTCACATTGTATGATGGTGCATCTTCATACACTGATTCTAGGTCTTCATAGAAACAGTCTTTTTCACTGTCGTCTTTATATTCTGCAGGTGCATGGAATGAAACCAGAGTTACATTGTAGAATTTTCCTTTTATTCTTATCCAGCATATTCTTTCATTAACAGCCTTCAAGTCCATGATATTTCCCCTTACTCTGTCGGCTACTGCAAAGCCTACTCCAAACTGATGTTTACCTTCTTTATTTCCTCTGTAGAAGTAGCTATACCACTTTTCCTTACGTATTCCTTCTCCAGGCCATCTCATTTCTTGCAGTGCCACTATGACTAGCCTGTACCTATTCAGTTCTTTATCCAGGACCTTCACCTTTCCAGGTGAGAATAGTGTTTTTACATTCCAAGAGCCATACTTCACTCTATGTTTGTCCTGTGATCTCCTGGCATTAACCTTTGACTTTCTGGGGTTGTTTCCATTGTTCCATACCAAATGCAAGGCTATTTCTTGGTGTTTCATAACACTCATCTTTTTTACAGTGTGGGGGTGTTGGCCCCATGTCCAACCCCCAACCTGGAGGATCAGGGTGTCCCATTTAGTCTGGATCATCACGACAAGGTAAGGACACCATGGGGGGATATGTTACATACATCAAACTATTCTTTCATTTCCATTCCTATGACAGTTTCTTCATGGGGTTTGTAATATTATTCAGATTTTCATAATACAATGTTTATGTCTTGGATGTGAATTCTGTGAAACAGTATACCACAAGGATGCACCTGCAATTATTTGCAAACAGATTAACACCAGACTAACTGCCTCTAAAAGGAAAAGCAAGAAGGGGAAGATGAGTAAGAAGATGGTGAAGTGAGCTGTAATCATATGGTGAACATAATGGCAACAATAGCACAAGACACAGAGCAGTGGAACCAGTCAGAAACAATAGCAGTCACTAATTGCTAGTTACAAAATTAAAAAATAAACGTAGACAAACAAATGAATACACCACTGAATGTCTACTCATGACTTGGATTCAATTCAAACCATTGACCTCTGGTTATGCCTGATCTAAATATGCTCATGGTGCAGATTGTGGATGAATGACAGTAACTGAGGTGTCATCAAAAAGTATGTCAGATGTAGAATATTATATCTGGTGTTGATTTATCTTTTTTGTCATGCTGATGATGATGAAGATTTTCAAAGGAATTTTCTTCAACTGCATGGCCTGTTCTCCAGTGTGGGCCTGCAGCTTAATGGGATTCGGCAAACACTTGCAGTATGTAGATAAAGTGACTTGCCATCCACATGTCTCGCATCTCTGGCACATTAATGAGGTTTTAGGTATCTTTTAGCTACACAGCAGCAATAAGCAGCAGTAAAATTTATTGTCAAAGGCTATACAAATTCACTCCAAGGATGACTATGGGAACAGAAGTTGCTCTGTATTGGGAACTGTGGATTAAATATCATTGCATGCAATGGCTGGACCTCGGAAAGTCAAGGGTCTACTCCTACACTTGAGCTCTGGACCGAATAAATACACGGTAGTCAGAAAACAGATGCGTAGTAATTGTGAATATTACCAAACTATCAGTTTAATACGTTGCAAAATACTGAAACAAATTATTTACAAAAGAATGGAAAAACTGATAGGAGCCAACCTCGGGGGAACATCTATTTGGGTTCTGAAGAAATGTTGGAAGAGGTGAGACTGTACTGACTCTACAACTTATCTTATAAGATAGATTGAAGAAAAGCAAACTGAAGTTTATAACATTTTTAAACTTAGTGAAAGTTTTCAATAATTTTGACTGGAATACACTCTTTGAAATTCAGAAGGTAGCAGGGGTAAAATACAAGGAGCAAAAGGCTATTTATAATCTGTACAGAAACCAGATGACAGCTACATGAGTCTAGGGGCATGAAAGACAGCAGTGGTTGAGAAGGGAATGAAACAGGCCTGTAATGTATCCATGATGTCATTCAGTCCATGCAGTGGGTGAGCAGTAAAGCAAGACAAAGAAAAATTTGGAGAAGGAATTAAAGTTTGTGGAGAAGAAGAAAAAACTTTGAGTTTTGTCAATGACATTGCAATTCTGTCACAGACAGCAAACGACTTGGCAGAGTACTTGAACACAATGGACACTGTCTCGAAAGGAGGATGTTGGGTGAAGATAAACTTCTGTGTTCTGGCCAATCAGACCTGGCTGACTGCCATGGCATCTTCTACCAATAGCATCATCGGGTGCAATATGGAGGAGCATGTTGTCAGCAGACTGCTCTCCCAGTCATTGTCACATTTCTTGACCTGGGAACCACTACTAAACGACTGAGTAGCTCCTCAGTTGGCTTCACAGGGCTGAGTGCAGCTTTTGAAATATAATACTACAGATGAATGCTGAAGATTACCAAGGCCATTCAATAAGTAGTGCAACACTTTTCTTTCTCGGCCAATTTCAGAATCTGTTGTGGAACATTGTGGGGTATTCCTGCTTCAGACCCTATAGTTTCATGAAGTTCCAGAAGGTGGTGGCACTATATGCAGCCTTCAAACTGGCATCTGTAACATAGGCGCATTTCAAGTAGAGAGTTCTCATTGAGTTTCTTTTGGTAGAAAACCAGTGAATTGCAAATATTCATAGGTGCTTTTAGAATGATGACAGAGACCTGGCAATGAACAAAAGCATGGTGAGTCATGGGGTGAGGCATCTGCCATCACCGCAACGACGTCACGCAAACCTGTCTGATCTTCCACATGATGGTCAGCCGCACACAGCTGTGATTTCTGCAATGCTGGGATGTGCGGACACTCTCATTCAAGGCGATCAATGGATCACAATCAAACACCTTGCTGCTCAACTGAGTGCCTCTGTTGGTAGTCCTGACAGGCCTGTACATCAGTTTGGGGCACTCAAAGGTGTGTGCCTGCTGGATTCCCCGCTGCCAAACAGAAGAGCACAAAGAGGAACAATGAACCATCTGTGTGGAATTTCTTGCATGTTACAAGGCCGATCATGACAATTTTTTATCAGGCATCATCACAGGCACTGAAATGTGGTTTCATCACTTAGAACCAGAAACAAAATGGCAATCCATGGAGTAATGCCACACCACCTCTCCTGCAAGGAGAAAATTCAAAACCACACTCTCAGCTTGTAAAGCATTGCGTCAGTATTCTGGGACTCAGGAGGTGTTATTCTGTTTGATGTCCTCCCTCATGGTGCAACATTCAACTCTGAAGTGTATTGTGCTACCCCCAGGAAATTGAAGAAATGACTTTAGTGGTTCATTGCCACCAAAATTCTAATGAACTTCTCTTTCTCCATGACAACACAAGGTCTCACACAAGTCCACACACCTGATGGAATCTCACAAGACTTTGTTGGTCTGTTCTTCCTCATCTGCCCTACAGCCTGAATTTTGCACTTTCTGACTTCTATCTGTTTGGCCCAATGGAGGATGTAATCCATGGGAAGCAGTATGTGGATGATGGGGAGGTTGTTGATGGAGCACGATGTTGGCTCTGATGTCGATGGTAGAGTGGTACCATGCAGACAGATAGTCCCTCCCAGTAAGGTGGCATAAGGCCTTTGTATTGAATGGACAATATGTTGAAAAATAGGATTTTGTAGCGAGAACAGTGGGGCTAATATGGTGTATTGGACTGCTGAATAAAAAGAAAAAAGTGTTGCATTACTTACTGAATGCCCCTCATAGGTGGGTAGATTATGTAATTTATGAGGACGTATTGAGTAGAATTGCAAAGAAAAGAAAACTGTAGCATAATTTGACTAAAAGAGGGATTAATTGATACGATACATTATGACTCATTAAGGAATGAAACTTCCTGGCAGATTAAGACTGTGTGCCAGGCTAAGACTCGAACTCGGGACCTTTGCCTTTAGTGCTCTCCATCTGAGCCACCCAAGCACAACTCACACCCCATCCTCACAGCTTTACTTCTACCAGTACCTCATCTCCTACCTTCCAAACTTTACAGAAGCTCTCCTGCGAACCTTGCAGAACTAGCACTCCTGAAAGAGAGGATATTGCAGAGACCTGGCTTAGCCACAGCCTGGGGGATGTTTCCAGAATGAGATTTTGACCCTGCAGTGGAGTGTGCGCTGATATGAAACTTCCTGGCAGATTAAAACTGTTTGCCGGGCCGAGACTTGAACTCGAGACCTTGACCTTTCACGGGCAAGTGCTCTCCATCTGAGCTACCCAAGCACAACTCATGCCGCATCCTCACAGCTTTACTTCTGCCAGGACCTCATTTCATATCAGCGCACACTCCACTGCAGAGTGAAAATCTCATTCTGGAAACATCCCCCACGCTGTGGCTAAGCCAGGTCTCCGCAATAACCTTTCTTTCAGGAGTGCTAGTTCTGCAAGGTTCACAGGAGAACTTCTGTAAAGTTTGGAAGGTAGGAAATGAGGTACTGGCAGAAGTAAAGCTGTAAGGATGGGGTTCGAGTCTCGGCCCGACACACAATTTTAATCTGCCAGGAAGTTTCATATCATTGCACTCTGCTGCAGAGTGTAAATTCTCGTTCTGGAAACATTAAGATATCATCAATTTAGTATTGTAGGGAAGTGAGTTGGGTAAAAATTGCACAGGTTGACCAAGAGATGAGTGCAGTAAGGCAGTTCAAATGGATGTGGGATGCAGTAATTATTCACGGATGAAGAGGCTCGCACAGCACATAGTAGCATGGAGAGCTGCATCAAACCAGTCTTCAGACTGAATACCACAACAATAAATTCAGGGTAAACTAATAATAGCCTGATGTACAATACATTTATATCTGCTTTAGCTATATCCAGTACATGACTCTTTTTCCCTTTTGTTTAACAATTAGGCATTAGACATAACATGTTAAAATGTTTCATATTCTTGAAATTGGCTTTTGACAATTAGGTGAAACAGGCATTGTTTTGGCGTATCATTATTAGTCACAAAGTTCACAAAACAACAACAGAAATACTATATGAAAATCACCATGCCTTGGACCAAATCTGAACTGGTGAATGACATACATATTTTAAAGAAACCAGCCATGGATACATGCCTACTATAGACATCCATCCCTTTGCTAACTACTAGCATTCAGAAACTTTACAGTGCGGTAATCAACTATTTGTTCAAATAAAAGCAAATTTCTTCAGAAATAGTTGACAACATTTTATTCAGGGACAACAAAAAATGCATGGATGGTACCTAACACAAGACAAAAGTGTCCTTGTCATGGGCAGGATTTATATCCCATCTCAAAAAAGCATGTTAGTGTCTTGGCCCATTCAGCCAGAGCCACACAGGTGTATGGGATGATTTAAACTGGCAAGAATTTCAGACTTGTATTCCTTCAGACTGTCACCACTACTGCTCCTTTTGACAGAAATATATTTACTTCATCCTTAGACATCAGTGTACGAATGGCAAGCATAAAGAGATAAAAGATAGAAACATAACTATCTACTACAATTAGAGATTAAAAACTAAGGACAGGAAATTTTCTGTTCACATTCACGTTTTGCCGCAGCAAATCTATAGAATTTCATTTAGTTGTTCTTTGCTCTCTCCAGCAGTTTAACTGTAGTGTACCTCTTCATTATTTAACTAGCATTTCCAGAAAGTAGCGTAAAGTTTACATTGTTATTTCAGAAACTTTGCACTCTTGTTTTTGTTTACACACAGTTGCGTATAGGCCAAATTTGTGGAACCATATTTTCGTGTTGATCTGTAATTTAACTGACTTATTCTTCATAAACTAGGACGTTTATCATGAGTAAAAATTGCTTGACTTGCCATAGAATTGTTAGATCGTGGCTTTGGTTTGATGGGTGCTGTAATTTTTTCCATGTGGGCGACTGTAGTGGCATGGGAATAGGGGAAGTAAATGAGACTCATCAGTGGTTTTGTAGGATTTGTAGCAGAGATAGGAAGATACTAGAACAGGAGTGGAAAATTGCCACCCTTCAGGCTGAGTTAGACAAGGCCAGGGGAGATCTTGACAGGTTAAGGAGGGAGAAGGGTAAAGAGAGGTGGGAAGTGACAACAGGCAACAGGAGGAACAGGCCAAGAACTTTGTCAGACAGTTTAGTGGTGAATGTGGAAAATAGATTTGACCTGTTGCTTCAGTTAGAGCTGGCGAGCCTCAAGCAGTTGCAGGTGTAGACAGGGCACAACAAACTTTCAGCAGCAAATTGAAAAGTAAGAATGTAGGGAAATCAGTAAATAGAAAGAAAAAGGAAGTGTTGTTGTTAGGTAGTTCCCATGGAAGAGGTGTTGACCAACTTTTGCAGGATGAACTAGGGTCAGAATACCAGGTCATCAATTTTTTAAATCCTAGTGCTGGTCTGGAGCAGCTAACAGAGGATTTAGGATCATTTTACAAAGATTTCACTAAGGAAGACACCATAGTTATAGTGGCAGGTAATAGTACTGACAGAGATTCTGGGTACAGTATAGAGTGTGACCTGGCAAAGATTGCATCAGTATCGAAGCATACTAGTGTTGAGTTTGTATCTGTTCTTGGGTGCCATGATCGACCTCATTTGAAGTCTTCTGTGAAGAGAGTTAATTTGGAGTTGGAATGGCTGCTTATGTCAGATTCAGGGTCACACATTGGTGTGGTTCCTGTTGATTCTCTCAATAGGTGGGATTATACTAAGCATGGCCTTCACCTCAACAGAAAGGGGAAGGGTAAACAGGCTGGGGAAATAGCAGGAAAGTTAAAGGGGGGAGGCACTGTCATGAGTGATAAAATACCAGTGGTTATAGGGGTCAGAAAAGACCCTTTTTTAGGGTAGTGAGGACAGAAAGAAACCAAATTTTAAGAGAAGTTAGGACTGACACAAACCTTCAGTTTGAGAAAGAAACCAAAAAACATAATTCTAGCTTATTACATCAGCATAAACAGCTATTGGTTAATAATTTTCAACAGTCAGCAGATATTTTAACTCTACCCAATTTTAACTCAGTTAATGTGAAATGTCAGCTATCTTTATTGCATCAAAATATTCGAGGACTGAGAAATAAAATTAATTAATTAATTATCTGCACAGATGAATTAGAGTCTTCAAACCCTACTGACATAATCTGCCTCTCTGAACATCATGTGACCACTGGTATAGAACTTTTAAGTGTTACAGGATTTAGGTTAGCATCTCACTTTTGTAGATCAGAAATGGAGAAAGGAGGAGTCGCCACATTCATCAGGAACTGTCATAAATTTAAGAACATAGGCATTCATAAATTTTGCCTTGAACAGCATATGGAAGCATGTGCAACAGAAGTAGAATTTCACAAAAAATCTTTCATAATATTAAGTGTATATCGAGCACCTGCAGGTAACTTTAATCTGTTCGTAAACCACCTTGAAGCTGTACTGGCCCATTTAACAACCAAAAACAAAGAAATAGTGGTTGCTGGTGATTTCAATGTAGGTTTCCTTAAAGACTCTCCCAATAAGAACTTGTTTGAGTTAGTAACACTATCATTCAACTTAATTCCCACTGTAAAGTTCCCCACTAGGGTAGCCAATTGCTCACAAACAGCTACTGATAATATCTTTATACAAAAGTCCAATGAACAAAATTACATTACAAAACCAATAGTCAATGGCCTCTCAGACAATGACATGCAGTTCCTTCTGTTAATTGTTAATAGTGAACAGGATATAAAATCTGTGAAATCTGAGCTCAAGACGGTAATCAATAAGCCAAAAATTGATTATTTTAGGACACTACTCAGAGACATTCACTGGACTGATGTTTACAGTGCTCATGGCATGAATGAAATTTATAATACTTTTGCTAATAACGTGCTTACCTTATTCAAACACTGTTTTCCCCCAAAACTTACCAAGATTAGAGAAAAGTCTACAAAGAAGCCATGGATTACTCAAGGAATAGGGGTATCTTGTAAAACAAAAAGAAAGCTGTATCTGTCAATCCGAAACAGTTCCGATGTTGATGCTATAGCACATTACAAGAAATACTGCAAAATATTAAAGGCTGTAATATGGACATAAAAGCAAATATATTACAAGGAAAAGATTGTCATGTCGGATAACAAAATAAAGACTATATGGGATCTAGTGAAGGAGGAGACTGGTAGAACCAGACATGAAGAGGGACAAGTAGCATTAAGAGTAAATGATACATTTGTGACAGATGTGTATAGTGTTGCAGAACTTTTTAACAAACATTTTACAACTGTTACTGACAAGATTGGGTTGTCAGGTTCTGTAAATGCTGCTATGGAATACCTCAGACCAGACATTTCAAGTAACTTCCATAATATGAATTTGACTGTCACTACCCCAGCAGAAATAATATCCATCATAAAATCTTTAAAATCAAAAACATCAAGTGGGTATGATGAAATATCAACAAAGTTAATTAAAGAATGTGATTCTGAGTTAAGTAACATATTAAGCTATCTGTGTAACCACTCATTTATCAGTGGAATATTTCCTGAATGGTTGAAATATGCTGAAGTTAAGCCACTGTTTAAGATGGGAGATAAAGAAATAGCATCAAATTCCTACCAGTTTCACTTTTGCCGGCATTCTCAAAAATTTTAGAAAAAGTAATGTACAATCGGCTTTATAACCATCTTATCTCAAATAACATACTGTCAAAGTCACAGTTCGGATTTCTAAAGGGTTCTGATATTGAGGAAGCTATCCACATTTACAGTGAAAATGTGCTTAATTCATTAGACAAAAAATTGCAGGCAACTGGTATATTTTGTGATCTATCAAAGGCATTTGACTGTGTAAATCACAATATCCTTTTAAGTAAATTAGAATATTACAGTGTAACAGGAAATGCTGCAAAATGGTTCAATTCTTATATCTCTGGCAGGAAACAAAGGGTGTTGTGAGGAAAGAGACATGTATCAAGCTATCAAGCATCATCCAATTGGGAACTAATTACATGTGGGGTCCCACAAGGTTCCATTTTAAGGCCCTTACTTTTTCTTGTGTATACCAATGAACTTTCATCAGTCACATTACCAGAAGCCAAGTTCATTTAGATTGCCAATGATACAAACATTGCAATAAATAGAAAATCAAGTGTAGCCTTAGAAAGGTCAGCTAATAAAATATTTTTGGACATTAATCACTGGTTCCTAGCCAATTCTTTGTCACTAAACTTTGGAAAAAAAAAAAAAAAAAAACCACACTACATGCAGTTCTCTGTAAGGGGGTCCCACGAGTATATGCCTAACATATGATGAGAAGCAGATAGAAGAAGTGGACAGTGTTAAATTCTTGGGCTTACAGCTTGATAATAAATTCAACTGGGAGGAGCACACCACAGAACTGCTGAAGCTTCTTAACAACTCTATTTGCAATGCAAATTGTGTCAGACATAGGGGATATAAAAATGAAAAAGCTGGCATACTATGCTTACTTTCATTCCATAATGTCACATGGGATTATTTTTTGGGGCAGTTCATCAAGCAGGGCTAAAGTTTTCTGGGCACAAAAACGTGCAGTAAGAGTTATATGTGGTCTGAACTCAAGAACATCCTGCAGAAGCCTGTTTAGGGAACTAGGGATACTAACTACTGCTTCCCAGTATATTTATTCCTTAATGAAATTTGTCATTAAAAATATATCACTTTTTCAAACCAACAGCTCAATTCATGGAATCAATACTAGAAATAAGAATAATCTTCACAAGTATTTAAAGTCACTTAGTCTTGTACAAAAAGGTGTGCATTATTCAGGAACACACATTTTCAATAACTTGCCAGCAGCCATAAAAAGCTTAGCAACCAATGAAATTCGGTTTAAGAGAAGCCTAAAGGATTTATTAGTGGCCAACTTCTTCTACTCCATTGAAGAATTTCTCAGTAGAACCAACTGATTTCTTATAACTTCTGCACAATTTCAGTGCAGTAATGTGTTCATTGTAAATAAGTGTGTGTGTGTGTGTGTGTAAGTACAATCTAACTTCTGCAACAGTTCAGTGCAGTAATGTGTTCATTGTAAATAAATTTTTAGTAGTTGTATTACATGTTTATTACATTATAAATAAATAAAAAACTTTTTTATTTTAAATTCAGTGCATTAATATTTGTGAAATGATTCTTTCACATAGCGTTCATTAAAAAATGATGACCATGTCACTTGGGACCTATGGAATGGTACATTAGGTTATTTGTTTGAGTTGTAAATATTTGTCATGTATTGTTGTTTTTCTGACATGCTCTACATCCTGGAGGACCTCCTCACTACGGGTCAATTGGAATGAAAGTAAATCTAATCTAATCTAATCTACGATACAAATGCAATTTACCTCTCATTCTGCTACACTGCAACAAGTCACAACTAATGTAAATATAATATGAGTCAAAACTGCCATGCATGCATTACCTAAAACTAGCATTGCAGATATTGTGGAAATGGAAAGTATTATTGATATACGGTTTTCACAGAATGGATTATTATTAGTCCAGAGCTCATATTGTTAACCAGTAAACAGATGGTTATATCACTTACAAAGTGTATTTTTTGTGCAAATATATACTTTTTTAAATGGAACAATGTCTGTTGACATGAAAAAAACTAAATGTAAGGTAAATTCAAATTTCAGTGGTGTCTGCTGTAGAATTCTAGTGTGGACCATTTACAATATATCATATTTTGAAAAATTTCCACACCGACACTTGTTTCTCTCATACAACCTGTGTAGTTGCTAGTTATGATGTTGTTATGTTTGCTTATGGTGTGCTTGTGGGTTCCTTGAATGCATTGGAACTTCCTAGTCTAAGCGGTAGGTTGTGAGTGGACAATGTGATTTACCGATGCAGAAAAAAACAACATGCTCATGGTGTATGGAGAATTTAGGAAAAATGCAGTTCATTCTTGTACATTGTATGTGGCAAGGTATCCCAATAGACATCAACCATCTCAGCAATTTTTTATCAACCTTTTCAACCAGTTACCTGAAAGTGGTAGTGTATCACCTAGACAACATAACAGTAGGAGACAAGTGATGACAGAAGAAGCAGAAATTAATGTTCTTGCTGCTGTTGCAGCTGATCAGCAAGTTAGTTCCCACACACTCCTATGAGGAAGTGACATAAGTCAGGCAAGTGTCCTACACATTCTCCATTGACTTAGATTCCATCCCTATCACATCTCTCTCCATCAAGAGCAACATGGAAATGATTATGAGAACTGTGTTAACTGTTGTATGTGGGCATTAAGACAGTTTACTCCAGATGTGTCATGTATCTTGTTTAGTGATGAAGCCACAGTTACCAATCATGGCCAGGTAAACTGATGAAACATGCACTATTGGTCTGTTGACAATCCCCGTTGGCTTCGTCAGGTGGAACATCAGCATCCGTGGAGTGTAAACATGTGGTGGTGAGTAGTGAACCATTGGCTCATAGGCCCACTTTTCCCAGACAGAACACTGAATGTTTACAAGTACCATAGCCTCCTAACAGACAATTTTCTGTGGATGCTAGAAGATGTTCCTATGTAGATTAGGAGGAACCTGTGGTACCAACATGATGGTTGTCCAGCTCATAGGGCTTGAAGTATTACAGTATGTCTTCATTAATTGTTTCCAAATCGTTGGATTGGATGCAGAGAACCTGTACCTTGGCCAGCCCATTCCCTGAACTTGATGCCTGTAGATTTTTTTCTGTGGGGAAGGTGAAAGGTGCTGTCTACAGGGACATACCAACTACACCAAAAGATATACAATAATGTAGTACTGCAGCCTGCTCAGACATCTCTGCTGAAATGCTAGCACATGTGCTGCAGTCGTTCCATACCAGAATGGAAGCTTGTGTTGCCACTGTTGGTGGTCATGTTGAACACAACCTGTTATGGCCACTTGTCTCGTTACTGGACAGAATCCACATAACTAGTGTATGCACTTGTGTTATGCTTTAGTGGTGGTGGTGGTGATGGTGGTTAGTGTTTAACGTCCCGTTGACAACGAGGTCATTAGAGATGGAGTGCTAGCTCAGGTTAGGGAAGGATTGGGAAGGAAATCGGCCATGCCCTTTCAAAGGAACCATCTAGGCATTCGCTTGAAACGATTTAGGGAAATCACGGAAAACCTAAATCAGGATGGCCGGAGACGGGATTGAACCGTCGTCCTCCCGAATGCGAGTCCAGTGTGCTAACCACTGTGCCACCTCGCTCGGTTTATGCTTTAGTGTGTGCTACCACAGGTATTGTACAAATGTCAGTGTGGGAACTTTTCAAAATATGATATCTAATAAATGACTCGGACTAGAATCCTGCAGCAAACACCAATGACATTTTAATTTACATTACTTTTAGTTTCTTAATGTCAACAGGCATTGTTCCATTTAAAAAATAATATGTTTGCAGAAAAAATACACTTTCTAAGTATTATTAAAATCTGTTTACTGGCTAACAATATGAACCCCTGAGTACCAATCCATTCTGCAAAAATTACACATCAATAGCGCGTTCCATTTACTCAGTGTCTGTGGTGCAAGTTTTAGGTGAGTTGCACTGTATATAGAATGCAAAACTATCCTATAGATCATTGGTGCATGCATAACATACAGATAATTATGCAAAGTAATTGAAAGAAGGTTAATTTAAAATCACAATTTGTTAAAGCATTCTCACTTATGTTTAAGTAAGCATTTTTTTCTATTTAACTATCAAAAAATTTTGCCCACTGCTCCCAGTAGAAGATACCTCATTATTTTGGAAGAACTTGAAATTTTTGACAGTAACAAACAACACCCTGAGCATGTTCTTAACATGCAAACTGATTTAAACCAAAAATTTTATTTCAAAATCTTTAAAACACTTGTTAGAGTTCCTAGTGTGGAGTGTCACCATGCACCATTGAAAGTTTGCAGAGGTCAACAGTATCGCCTTCATCTACAGATCTTTATGGTCACACAGCACATGGGGCAGCATACTAGTCCATACAGGAATGTCTGCTGCCTTGAATAACACCTGAAGAACTGCAACCAAGATAATCTAAGATGAAACTGTGAGTAGCCTGTGCCATCTAGTGACACTGCTGCATTTCACTACCTTCCCACTACAAATTGTGTTATTTCTCATTTTTTTATATCAGTGTTATTATATTTGCTCCTTTCTCGCTACTTCGTGTTAATTTTCTTTCCATTTTCGTTTTTATTATTTCTATAACCCTGTACATAATACTTGTGTATGTGCTGTGGCAACAGTCCACTGGCAGCCTACACTTAGAATATTCCACCACTGGCAACTGCACAAGCCGGCCACCAGAGGCTGCCTGCAGTGGGTCACATGACTTGTGCACACAGTATGGCATCTGTTGCACCATCTAGCAGAGCCCTATTCTTTATAAGTCCAGTGCAGCAGCCACTAGCCCGTATATTGTGTCCATACTTATTCTCAGCAAGGGCTTGTATGAGCACTTGGGTAGTTTCTATGTTTGTATCTATGTTCTTAACTGTTGTTTGCTTGTATATTGAAGAAGAGTATACTTTGATTCATTGTGGCCATACTGTTGGTTGTGTTTAACAGCATCATACAACTGGAGACAGGTGTGGTGTTTACTTCCACGTGCTCAGTCTATTTGGTTGTTCCCTCAGTTCTTCTGTCTATGGAGGCAGTGCTCCAATCACTCCTCAAGCAGCAGCAGGCAATTATGGTTGTTACCATGAACTTGTCAGCCACAGTGACTATGCAGGCTTCCACAACATTGGCATACATGCCACTCTTCCCCTCTTACAATGATGCGGCCAAAGACTGGGAGGCTTACGAGAAGCAGCTATGGCAACATTTCCTTGCTTTTGGTGTCACTGATACAAACAGGTGTAAGGCTGTTTTCTTTTCTTGGACTTCTCCTCAGATCTACCACGTGTGGCAGTTAGCCCTGCTTCAGGAAGCTGCCTCACTTTTGTTTTGCAATATGGGTAAGTTGTCCAGTTATCACTGTAAATGCTTGTTACAGAGGGATGTTGACTCAGTTTATCAAGCTAGCAAACAGGAAGTTGTGGTTTACAAAATGGTTCTGACATCACCTGATAGTGTGTTTAGTGTTATGAAACAATGTGTGGGGTATAGTGTCTGCAATGATGGGAGTGAGAAATGAATGAACAATGTATCATTAGTCTTTTATCATTACTAAATATCTTATGCTTAAAACAATATTGTGCACTAGGAGTAAACCATATGAGATAGCACTGTTTTAACCAGAGAGGTCTTGTATTTGGGAGCTTGGAGGTTCCAATCTTCATCCAGCCATCCCCATTTAAATTTTCCATAGTTTCCCTAAATTATTTTGGGCAGATACCAGGATGGGCCAATGGCCATGCCACAGTGGTAACAGATCACCAAAGTTAAGTGCAGTAGGGCTGGGCTAGGCCGGCCGGAGTGGCCGAGTGGCTCTAGGCGCTTCAGTCTGGAACTGCGCTACTGCTATGGTCGCAGGTTCGAATCCTGCCTTGGGCGTGGATGTGTGTGATATCCTTAGGTTAGTTAGGTTTAAGTAGTTATAAGTTCTAGGGGACTGATGACCTCAGATGTTAAGTCCCATAGTGCTCAGAGCCATTTGAACCATTTTTTTGTAGGGCTGGGCTAGCACTTGGATGGGTGATCACCTGGTTTGCCAAGCACTGTCGGCAAGTGAAGTGCACTCAGCCCTTGTGAGGCAAACTGAGTAGCTACTTGATTGAGAAGTAGCAGCTCTGGTCTTGTAAACTGACATACGGCTGAGAGGGTGGTGCGCTGACTACGTGCCCTTTTATATCTGCATCCGGAGATGCCTGTGGGCGGAGGATGATGTGGCAGTTGGTTGGTACAGTTGGGCCTTCATGGCCTGTGTGGGCGGAGTTTAGTTTTTTAGATACCAGGATGGTTCCCACCATAAGGCCACAGCTGACTACCTGTTTCATCCTTGTCATTCTAGACCTGTAAGTTTGAAAATGTCTCTGTATGTGAATTACTTTGTTTTTATTGTTCTTGATTTTAATATCAAGATACTCCAATAATGTTGTAAAAGCAATCTACACATAAACAAAACTGCTACTGCTACTACTACTACTACTACTACTACTACTGCTACATATCACACATACACTAATATTTAGCACACCATATAGGTGTCAGGTGGTGATAAATGATCACAAAGGGCACACACATTATTTAAGCTCTCAAAGTGCAATAGAAAGCATCCAGTGTTTTCAGCACTTGTCAGACCTTTCAGATCCTGTTATTTAAATGAATGAGGATGTAATGATGTTTTTGTTGTGTGCTTAATTTATAAAATAGAAAGGCATAATTAGTAATCTGCAATTATTGCTCAATGGAGTATGGCAGACACTCATAATCATGTTCCCCTAATTCTTTTGAGTAGAGTATTATTTTTACACAGTTATGACTTGTTGCAGAGCAGCAGGATGATAGGAATATTGTGTTTTTTTGTAGTACTAAATGTAAGTAAACTGGAAACATAAGTAAATTGGATTGAAATTAGAATATAAATGAGAATACGTTGTAGAACTAAGAAGTAAAAACGTTGAATATTTATTATCTAAAGAGAAATTGTGAATATTATGAATAGCCAGAGACTACCATCCTCTACAATCACCACTTTTCAAAACAGTCACTGCAAACCATTTCTGCATGTGCCAAGCATAACCACATCTTGCAAAATTTGCAAAAGTGTTTAATTTTGTTGTCCTTTCATTTGCAGCATCTTCCACTTTTCCCTGGTTGTGGATCTTCAACTATTCTTTGCTCCTGGGGCTGGAGAGGTTAAAGGCAAGCCTGTGGATTTTGTATGGGAGGTTGGGCTGGGTTGTTCGCATTGTCAGATATAGTATTATGAGAGACATTCTTAGGGTTCTGAGGTATTCACTTCTAGCTGAAACACTCTGGTTTGCTTTGAACACAATGCAGCCATTGAGAGCTGCAGTGTTCCCGAACTGCCTTGTCCCTCTGGCTTGTTTCTTATAAGTCAGTTGGCAAAAATAGTGTCAATCCAAACACTAAAAATTGTTTACTATGGAACAGCTTATCCATTTCTTAACTATGGTATTGAACTGTGGGATTGTGCAGCAGACCTGCACTTGAATGAAATATTTGTGTTACAGAAAAAAGCCATTGGGTTAATGCATGGACTAAAGTCCAGAGAGTCCTGTCATGAAACCTGTGTTCAACAAAAATATCTAACAGTATATTCCTTGTATTTGTATAAACTTATTGTATATTTTCTGAATAGTAAACACAAACTAAATAAGTGCAGTGATATACATATTTATGTTACTAGAAATAAGGGAACTCCTTCAGGCAATGGACAAAATTAAAAATAACTGACAATACTTCCTATATTAATGGGCAGATATGGTTCAACAAGGTGCCACAAGCTTTGAAAACTTGTGAACCAAAGCTGTTCCAAAGGGAGATAAAAGCCTTTGTGGCATCGATCCACGGATCGATAGGCTAGAACATCATGTGCGTATTATGTCTTCGAGTTGACCTTTGTTTGGGTTACTTCCGGGACCTCAGTTCCCGCCTAGTCTTCAACCGGTACATTTGTTGTGTAATAAAAGTATTGATGATTAGAAGAGAGAACTGTGATCATTACCTTATCACCTTGTTATCTCCTTCAGTGGTGACCCAGAAGTTCGAATAATCTGTCGAAAGGAGTACAAAGAGACTACCGTGACGGCTTCTGCGTTCCTCGTGGACCTTTGTCCACTATGCAATGGCCTTCTACAGCACGCTGCAGCCACCTGGTTTTCACCAGCAACAGCAACTAAATTCAAGCACGCCAGCTGTAGTCAGTGCCCAACGAGAATTTCCGCAGTCCTATAGCCTCGAGAACCCAAGGACGTCGTTAGGTGCTGTGGTTTTGAACATGATGCCAGCGGTCTCTGCCTCCGGATTTGTTAACCCCAAAGTGCTTCAATTTTCGCCACACAGCAGTACAAGAAACCGCTACACACTGATACCGAACTTTAATGCAAGTACTGTAAATAGTGGGGAGCATAGTTTTCATAATGTGCTACAACAGGACTCCTTTTTGAATGTGCAAGCTCCACGTGTGTATCACTCTGCACCGGTTGCACGCTATGTGAATGACACTCGCCAGCCTGTTACTTCGAATGTTCATCAGTGCAGTAATTTGAGCGTGTCAGGTTCCACCAAGCTCATCAGTGACTCTGTGATGCACATTTTCACTGCAGATGTGGAGGACCAATTGCATAATAATCTATCGAGCAACCGCCGTGACCACTTTGAACTTCTGCCGCAACAACCGGTCCCGCTTCTCTCCATGCTGGGCTTCCTGCTAACGGATTTCGCTTCCCCTCCAGCTACTATGAACACAGCCGGCATGTCTGCTTCCTCTGTATCGCCCTCACAACGCAGAGTTAACTTTGACTTGCCTACTCCTGCGTCCGCTAGCAGCTGCCCGCATTCTCCCACCGCCAGTTCGTCGAATCTACCGAAACTTCCGGCATTCAAACCTGCTCACCCAGAATTCTGGTTCAACTTGGTCGAGAAAACTTTCAATGTCTGTGCACTTGATGACAACGCCTGTTTCACATGCCTCGTGAACCACCTCCACGACTGTGTCGACTTAATTTATCACCTGGTTAAGCCACCTCCTCCGAACGAGAAGTATGCTATGGCTAAACAAGCAGTACCGGAACGTGTCTCCAAAACAAGAAGAGAAAACGTTCGACAGCTCGTCTACGAAGAACGCTTCGGCGAAAGATCTCTGTCCCAGCTGTGGCGATACCTTCGACTTCTCGTCGATGAATGCGATATGCCAGAAGCCACACTCACCGACATTTGGACGGAAAAGCTGCCTCTGTCTGCCCAAACGGCCATCTCCACCTACAAGGATAGACCACATAGCGAACGCTTGCATGCCGCAGGCCGAGCTTACTCTGCTCTATTACGTGAACGCCGTGCCCAGCAGTCCGGCAGCTGCAGCAGTTTCCAACCACAACCAGGACCCCAACGTGGACGCCCCACTAAACCTAAGTCGGTCAAGCTCGCAGTACTACCGGCACCTTCACGTCTGCACAACAACAGCACATCTGACTCTGCAGAAGATTCTGGGCCGCCGCCGTCTGACCACTCACAGGAGCAGACGTCCTCCCATAAATACTGTTTCTTCCACGCAAAATTCGGGGAACAAGCACTAATTGCAAACCACCAAGCTCCTACCCAAACTTCAACTTGTAAGGGGTCCGTAGGCCCTTACTATAAGTTTTGCGACAGCACAGGTCGACAGGACAAACAATCGATAGTGGGCGTCGGTTTGCGAGAGCGAGAGCGAGTGTTGAGATAGGAGTAGAGTGTGGTACGCGCTGCGGGCCAAGCCGGGTGGAGGTCTGTTGCTGGAATGCAAGACCGTACCGACAAAGGGAGTGGCCATCGCCGCGGTTTAACCCCTTTGTGTTAGAAATATACTGGAAAGTGTAGAAGTATAATTAATAGCGTGATCAGTGAGATTTGTGTGCCAATATTTGTAATTACGCGTCTACCGCGCCGGCATCATCTGGATTGCAGTGTTGGATTGCAGTGTTGGATTACAGTGATTGAAATTACGTGTGACGATAATAAATAACGAAAAGGCCTGTGCTGTGATTAGCCGTTATTAATTCTGTACGACGAAGGCAGTGGCTGTCTCCTTACGTTGTGTTTTTGGTGATAAATATAGGTTGTTGATTAATGAAGCTGTGTTGCTGTTCTTCTTAGCACCAGACATTCATTATTGCAGCATTCGAGAAGGACAAAATGGAATGTAACAACTCCGTAGCAGTCCAATCCGATTGCCAGCCCCATTAGGTACACGGTCACATTAATTATTATCTATTTAGGCTGCTATCAGATCCCGATCGAGCGGGATAAGTCAGTAGATTAAACCGGAGTGTTACAAACTGCAGCTAGGCAGTGCCGCCACCTACTGCGACGTAAACAACAGGCGCCGTCCCACGCTCCATTCTGTGTCCAACACTAATGCTTCAAATTGACGAGTCTACGTCCACGACTTGAACTCTGGCACAAACTTTCTCATCGACACGGGTGCAGATGTTTCCTTACTTCCATCTCGTCTTGCTACCGAAGAGATCCGACTACACAAAACTGTCATACGTGCTGTAAACTCGTCTAGTTTGTCGTGCTTAGGTTCTACTTCATATGCAGTGTCCCTTTCGCCTGAGTGCAACCTGAAGTGGTCCTTCCTGGTGGGTGACATCGACAATCCCATTTTGGGCATCGACTTTCTACGACACCACAAACTGTGCCCTGACCTTGTAGAATACAGTGTTCTACCAGCCTACGCAGGAACACATCCCGTGTGCTTTGTCGAGTGTCAATAGTACTGCTAAACAGGTCCACCTGGCTAGGAAGTGTAATAACCCCACCTCCGAGCTCTTGTCATGGACAAATAAGTGGTTCACGGAGCGTTTCGAGTCTACACGCCTGCGCTTGGAACAACTTGAGCGACGCCGTCGCCTCAACGGCTTAAGTAACGAGTTATCTTTGGCACGGCAGCAGCTTGCAGCAGACGATGCCTCGGCAACACACGAGGTTAGTCGGTGCCACTACAGTGTTCTCGCGCCCGAGTGCATTTGTGACCGTGTGCCACATAAATTGTACAGTGTCCACGCTCCCGCCAGCTCTAACTGAGTTAATTCGATCTCACATTCATCCCCCTCCTCGCTTGGGCAGCTAGCTTCCCAGGCGCAGGTTAATGTTTTTGATTTAGCGCCATCAGCTGTTCATTCATGCCCACTACCGCAACAAGCTCGACTGCGGCGCCTTCGATTACCAATAAACAGTGTACCAACCTTGTTTCGCGTAGCTCACTTGTTTGTCACTCCCAGCCACCCAACAGTTGGCACTTATGCAAACTTTCGCCGTCTGCGCCACAACCCAGCCTAGCGGCCGCCGCGCTCAATATCCCACAGTCACCTCATGTACCGCATCGCACGTTTCCGTAGTTACAGACGGCACTGCCCACAAACTTCGCTTGCAAGACGGACCCGCTTGTCTCTTGCCGACCACGCCGTCTCAAGCCAGAACTAATGAATGTGGCTTGTGAACAAATTTACGATCTCTTAACAGCCGGCGCAATAGAACCATCTGCCGGATTCAGGGCCTCGCCTATCCTCTTCGTCGCAAAAACCGACGGCACCTGGCATGTGGTTGGCGACTATACTAAATTGAACTTTCGTACTATCATAGAAAAGTACCTGGTTCCTAACGTCGCGGATTTTAACCATGCTCTTGCAGGCGCTAAATATTTCTCGGTAGGGGACTGTAGGAGGGCCTGTTATCAAATTCCGATGGCACCAGAGGATACTGAAAAGACAGCTGTTACAATAACTTTCAGCCTTTTCCAGTACCGGTTCATGCCCTTTGGCCTCCGCAACGCTGCACAAACTTGGCGAGATTCATAAACAATGTGTTGTTTACCTGGATTCTTGTTTCGTTTACTTGGACGAAATTCTTATTTTCAGTCCTACTTTGCAAAAGAAGGCACTCTTAATGCTGCCGGTGTTGAACGGAATAATAAGAAGCTCCAGTTGCACCAGACTTCGGTAAGATTCTTAGGCTACATCGTGTCAGCTAAGGGCCTCACTCCACCCGAGGATAAAATCAAACCTGTTTTGGATTTCCCACGCCCTCACTCATTTAAGGAGCTGCGCAGGTTCATGGAACAGTTAACTATTATAGGAAGCACTTGCCTGCCGCAGCCAAGATTCAGGCTCCCCTAACAGACGCCCTTGCTGGCAAAAATACGACCGGTATCCGCTCGGTCCCCTGGACTCTTGCCATGGAACAAGCTTTTGACAAACTGAAGCACCTACTAGCAAACACAGTGACTGTTGCCCACACCCGCATCAGGACGCTACATTTTTTATTACCGTGGATGCCGTTGCTACTGCATTAGGTGCTATCCTCAGTCAAACCGTTGGAGATACTACCTCTCCTTTGCAGTTCTTTTCTAAGAAGCTCAACGGCGCTCAAAAAAAAGTTCTCAGCCTTTGATAGGGAGCTCTTGGCAGTTTACGAGGCTGTGAAGCACTTTCGCGCTGAGTTTGAGGCTAGGGACTTCTACATTTTAACCGACCATAAACCTTTGGTTGCTGCTGTAAAGAAACCCCTGACTGACCCTCCACCTAGAAGCTTCCGTCATTTGTACTTTATATTGCAATTTACCTCTGACGTACGATACATCAAGGGTGCAGATGATGTGGTCGCAGATTTTGTGTCTCGTGTCGGCGCTGTCACAACTCTGATAGACCTCTCCACCTTGCCTCAGCTGCAGTCTGCCGACACGGACACTATGGACCTTATTTCTGATCACAGCTCGTCACTCAAACCTGTGCGATCCACCTTTTCCGGTGTCACAGGCGAGGTTTAGTGTGACGAATTAACTGGTACGCTGCGTCCCTTCATACCCAAACCTCTACAGAGACAAGTGTTCGACAATTACACAACCTATCTCATCCAGGTGTGAGAGCCTCTACCAGACTTATTGCAGCACACATCGCCCCCACTAGGCAGCTTCACCGCTCTTCCCAGCTGCTTCCAGCACGTTCACATCGACATGGTGGGTCCCCTCACCCCCTCCGAGGGTTACAGATACGTGCTATCTATTATAGACAGAACCTGTCGTCGAGTGGAAGCTGCCCCGCTACCCACTATTACATCCAAATCAGTGGTATGATCCTTCATAGAAACTTGGATTTCACCCTTTGGCTGCCCTGTTTACTTGACGACCGACCAAGGCCATCAATTTGAGTCTGCCTTGTTTTCTGAACTATGTATGCTGTGCGGCATCAAGAAAATTCATTCAACAGCATACCACCCCCAGAGCAATGGCCTCGTGGAACGTTGGCATAGGATGCTTAAGATGGCCCTACGTTGCCACGGCCTCCTTTGGACGGAAGCCCTGCCATTCGTCTTACTCGGTTTGCAGACTACTTTCAAGGAAGACCTTAAAGGCTCAGTGGCCGAGTTCATCTGTTCGTCTACAGCCAGTCCCTTACACTGCCAGGCGAACTTGTTGCTCCTACTCCATTCGCCAAACCGTCCAAACTGCCGTCCTTGGTAGAATGGGAGAGGTTACACTGTAACAAGCTTCAACCCCCCCCCCCCCCCCCCTTCCAGCTACACTCCACCGCACACATATGTTAGCAAAGCGCTCAACACTTGCGAATTTGTGTTCCTTCATGACAACACTGTAAAAGACCCGTTACAACTCCCTTACACAGGCCTGTACAGAGTTGTCAAACGAACCAGAAACACAATGGACATCATAATTAAGGGCTCAGTGACTACTGTCTCCCTCAACAGGGTTAAACCTTCTCGCATCGAGTTTTCCCATACCTCACCCACCGTTGAAGAGACCTCGCTCTCTGGCCACCCTCAGCCTTCTTCCTCTGCTCATGATTCGAATAAACTCACGCCTACACCGGCCCTGTCAACTAGCCTGCACTCATTCTGGGGTTTCCGCCTCCCGGCTCCCATAGCAGAGGGCCCAGCTCCCAGGGCTCTAATATAACAGTTCTATCTTCGTGCGACAGCACACCGCGCCGCTCCTCTAACCGGTGCAGCCCACAGGTTCCTGCCACGCCCACCCAGACCTCACTGTCTAACACTCACCCCTCTACTCACAGCACACCGCCCTCACCGTGCTAAGGTTTCCCCACTCCACCGGCTCAGAATATCTCTCCGTTAGCAGGCGCCACTTACGAGCTCTCTACCCATGTTCATCCTAATGAAATTTGTGGTTTATCTGTCGTCGTTAGTGGTGATACTGCATTACTGCTGCTTGCGTGTGACGATTCGTGTGACTCGTTAGGTGGTGTGTCACAACGTGTAGTGAAGTGTATCAAAATCTCTCGAAGTGCTATGTGTGGCAACCTGGATGCTTATGTTAGGCCAAGTGGAAAGGTGATCATTAGGTTCCCTACTGATGACACCCTTCCACACCAGTGCTCCCGCACTGGCAGACGACTACGACCGCCGCCGTCGTTTCAAGACTGCAGCATCAGCATTCCAGGATTTGCTCCACGCTCTCCTCCCACATGGCCCGTGCCGTCAGATGCGGAGGAGCTCACTGTAACCCACTTAAACTCTGGCCAACCTGCCCCTCCCCCACCTTCGGCTTGGGTACATACTCCATACTGCACGGGGGGGGGGGGGGGGGGGGGGGGGGAGGTGGGGGGGCTATGTGTCGTTGATCCATGGATCGATAGGCCAGAACATCATATGTGTATTATGTCTTCGAGTTGATCTTTGTTTTGTATACTTCCAGGACCTCAGTTCCAGCCTAGTCTTCAACCTGTCCATTTGTCATGTAATAAAAGTATTGATGATTAGAAGAGAGAATCGTGGTCATTACCTTACCACCTTGTCATCTCCTTCACATTCTTAGCAAATAAATGTTTATATTCAGTCAGTGAATTCTAATGTACTTGCCTCTCTGTTAACATGTAATGTAATTAGAATATTAAGACAAATGTATGTACCACTACTGTACCTAAGTGGTATCTATAGAATCTACTAAGCCAATGTATTTGCTTGATGGCGTACACTAAAAAAATGTAAATAAATAACAGTATATTCACCACACATAGCATCCATGACATCTACCCACCCTTAATTCCATTGTAGTACTTTATTATACTTGTTCTTTTCTTTTCGCCGCTGTCGCTGTCGGTTTCATCATCATGATGCACAGACGAAAAAAGCAGTACTGATCTGTTTTGTTTCGGTATGTATGAAAGTAATGTGACATCTTCCTGAAATCAAAACATGATTGAGTACTCTTTTTTCAATTTCTTTGTTAAAAACTCATCTGGAATTTAAGGCTTATGTTTTTAACCTTCCAGCAATAATAATATACTTGTGTGGCGCCGATGAGGTCGACACCAGCATCGATATGCGTTCGTCTTTGGACTCTGAGCATCGTCTTTGGACTCTGAGCATTGTCTTTGGGCGGTTCCGCCATGTTCAGTTTTTTGTGAGCCTTGTATTTGTTTAGGGGAGTAAATGAACTACTGCTAAATGGGTGTTGTCTGGTGTAACCAACCCGAACTTATCCCCTCACTGGTGACCTCGAGTTGTAGTGTCTTCCGTTTTCGTCGTTTTACTGTGTCCGCGGCCTCTGCGTCGGTTATTTTCGCGTGTATTACATCGACGCAGCATCTGAACAATGACTTTGGCCCAGCGCCTAACGCCAAATTTTGTGATCGACATGCATTATGTGGTGGGCGATGTACACCCAAAAGGACTGCAACACGATGCCTCTCACTCGACGATTCCGCCGAACGTTTTCGAGCCTGCAACAATAAGGGAGGTTAGGAGTGTGCACGACTCTGGCTATGAAACGCCTTTGTTCCCGCCACATGTGCCCTCCCTCATCGACTGTGCAGTTACCTCTTACGGATCTCCATGCAGTGCGGGACCAATGCCGATTTCTGCAAATGCTTCGTCGGACAACCTACTACCGCCAGGACAAATATTTGCGACTCCAAAATCCGTGAATCCATGCAGTACCACGCGGATACCTGCCACGTGGCCAGAACTGCTTCGTCCACAGGTCAACCTCCTCAGCATCCGACCACGCCCTCGCCTGCCTTGGTTCAGCATCTCCACATGCATTCCTACTTCGATACCTCGGCCTGCAACAGGAACAATTACTTGTTCTCTGTGCCTGACCCGAACCTCTGTCCCACTGCTATGCCTCAGTGTTTTTTGCCACGAAATTCACCTTATCCGCACACCGTTTTGAGTAGATTGACTATGAGCAGTGAACATTCACACATTCCATCCCATGTTCGACATCATTTCCCACACTGTGCTTCTGGACAGCAGACACCTTCGCAGCCTCCCTGCAACACAGGTGGCCCTGGCTCTGATCATACATCGAGCTTTCCATGGACTGACACACGTTATCAAACTTCGAACTTTTTCTCACCTGTCGCCCCTGCGCCGGCTCCAGTCGAGCTTCCGCTACTGTTCTCGGCACATCTTGGAGCTTCATCCGCATCAGTCTTCCACAATGTGTCAGTCCGAACACACCCGCAATGTGCTGAACAACTGCAATCAACACATTACGGTGTCTCACCCCCATCGGCTTTTCTGCGTCGCAATGGATCACTCTCAACCTTAACATGTCACCTACACGCTGCCGCATAAACATCCATCATTGAGACATCCCCTGGAGGCACACTCTCCTGGAATATTACAGCTCGATTCAGGCAGTGCCCCGATGAACTCAACTCAACTTGTTCTTCCGAACATTCTACAATGCTTACCGACACTGCCACCGTTGAATACCGACAGAGCAACAACCTGGTTAAAAATTGTGGACGAAGTTTTCGACCATTACAAACTCGATGAGTCAACCAGGTTTCTGTGCCTCATCACCCACCTGCACGACCAAGAGGACTTGATTGCTGACCTGGTCGATGCCCTGGACTCATCTACCTGGTACACTCTAGTCACAAAGACAATTCTATGTCGGCTTGCACGCTCAACTGAGGCAGCAATATAGCAAGTGCTCCACGCCGAGCAACTAGGCAATGATAAACCTTCCTAGCTCTGGAGACGACTACATGCCCTGATCAGCGCCGACCTATTTTCTGAGACAGCTCTCCTCGCCATATGGTCAGATAAACTATCTCCTCACATCCGCTTTGGACTGGCTCAAAGGTATCCTGAACCTGTTGAGCAAAGAATGACAATTGCTGACAAGCTACACAATGAATCACTGCTCTATTTCGCGTCACTGCCTACTTGGCAACTCTCAGGTTCAGGCTCATCACCCTGCGGCCGGATGTGGCTGGGGCAATACTGTGCCGACCATTCCGCTCGCTTCTGGAAGCAGTAAACAAGCAACTGGGATGTCACCGGCTCCGCCCACGGTCACGCCCGCTCATGCAACCGAACCTGCTGTGGCCACCAAACCTCGGCCGCCACCACTGGCAACGAACTTTCCACAGGAAGTGCAAACGCACTACCCGTGCTGTTACTTCCACACATGGTTTGGTGAGGTGGCACGGAACTGCAGACCACCCTGCTACTTCCCAAAAGTCAATCGCAGGTAGTTCCGGGTGCCCCCTCCTGCGCACATCATGACAGGCACCCCCTAGTGCTCCATTCTGACCGGAAATGACCGGATAATTGCGGACCACTTTACATTAAAGACATTTCGTTGGGATACCTTTTCCTAGTGGACACAGGCGGCGATGTTTCACCGCTGCTTACGTCCTTAGCGTCGTCAAACATCCGCCCTCATCATACTTCACTGCAAGCCGTGAATTCAACTAACCTACAATGCTAGGGTTCAACTTCCTGCGCCATCTCACTCCCCATGAACTGCAAACTCAAGTGGACTTTTTTAGTGTGCGAAATTAACGAACCTATACTAGGCATTGACTTCTTGCGAAAACTTTCACCGGACCTAGCGTCAAACACCGTGTTTCATCATCCATCCAAGACTCACTTCCCCTGTGCTCCGTCGAGCTAACCCCCCGTGACACATTGGTCTGGGCTCATCTCATCCATACATGCTCTTCTCTGTCGACGACATTACAGGAAATCATGACAAGTGCCTTGTCAAGCTCGAACACGTCGCTCGCCTGTGCAAGAAAAACCATGAACACTCCCTCAGGCTCCACAAAACACAGCTCCAGCTCCCTGTTGCAGCAAAGGAATTACAGACACTACAGCAAGGACAAAGCAAGGTCAGTAAGTGCGCCAAATCTGCTTGCAGTCCCAGCAATCGAGCCTCCATGTGTTTACCTTCCGCTACCCCTCGCAACTGTGCTATCAAGACTGTCATAACCTGTACTGACAGTTCGGCAGGGCCACACCCTCCTAACATGGTGCAACGAGTGTCAAGTGTTCCTGAACTGACGGCTCCTACCCCACCCCTCACGGACAACACATCAGTCTATGCAACTTCGGCTCCTGCGCGCCACCGTGCGACCGCCACTGACAACACAAATAGTACATTCGCACCTAGCGTTTCGCCCACAACCGTGCTGCCACAGACCATGCCCTCAGACAATGGACTCACTAACAACCAACGAGCTCTACCGAGCTCACCTGACCACAGTGCCACTGCTTTGGGCCGGCGGCCATCTTGTCGCGTAGACTCCTGGGACACTTCACCGCCTTGGCTCCCAACGGATCCCCCGAGTGGCTCCAAACACCATGACCACGCCTCGCCTGCCCCGCCCGCCCGCCACACTATGAACAAACTGCTTCCCGTGCTGCTGTAAACATATCCGTCGTCACCAACAACACGGTTCACAAGTTTCGCCTCACGCCAGGTCCCCCAATCTACAGTAAGCCACGTCGACTTTGTCCCGAGAGCCTCTCCGAACTTAAAAATCAGATTTCTGAACTACTAAACTATGACGTCATTGAACCCTCTCCCAGTAGCTGGTCTTCACCCATACATATGACACCCAAGAAAGATGGATTCTGGCGCATGTGCGGAGACTACCGTCAAGTAAACGCACAAACAATTATGGACACCTACCCCATACCCAACATTGCTGACATTACCAGTTCCCTAGCAGGTGCAACCGCGTTTTCTGTCATTGATTGCAAACGGGCCTACAGGCAGATCCCCATGGCACCTGAAGACATGGAGAAGACAGCAATCACCACCCCGATTAGGTTATTTCAGTTTCGATTCATGCCCTTCGGTCTAGAAAATGCAACCCAAACCTGGCAACGCTTCATCAACGAAGTACTATTCGGCCTAAAATTCTGCTTTGATTATCTTGATGACATTCTTGTGTGCAGCTCCTCCGTCGAGGACATCGTTCGACATGTGCAAACTCTTGAACACTCTTGCGGCAGCAGGCATCGAGACCAACCAGGACAAATTGCAGCTACATCAAACCGCTTCACTTTTCTTGGTTCTCGGGTCTCTGCCGACTGCACTTCACCACCCCCTGAGAAAGTACAAACAATACTAAACCTACCTAGACCTTCGTCATTCAGTGAGCTCCAGCGCTTTCTGAGGACGGTTAATTAATATCGCCGACATCTACCTCGGGCTGCAGAGATTCAGGCTCCACTGATGGACGCCTTGGCTGGTACCAACACTTCTGGATCTCGGCTCGTTCCATGGACCCCTGCTATGACTGACTCTTTCACTGCCCTCAAAAGTCGTCTTGCCAAGGCCTGCATCATCACGCATCCTCATCCCAATGCGCAGCTTTTCATCACCACATACACGAGCGATACTGCCATCGGCGCTGTCCTTAGCCAGACAATCTATGCCCAAACTTCGCCTCTGCCGTTCTTCTCGTGCAAGGGCATCAAGCATTTTAAGACCAACGTTGAGGGACGACCTTTCTATGTTTTAATGGACCACAAACCCCTGGCTGCGGTCATTAGAAACCCGCCAGCTGACCTGCCTCCTCGCTGCTTCAGATACATGGACTTCATATCTCAGTTCACCACCGATGTCAGACACATAAAGAGTGCTGACAATATAGTTGCTGATTTCCATTCACGAGTCGATGCCGTCCATTCGCTGTTAGACCTCTCTGAACTGCCTAACCTCCAACCCGCCGACGAGGAAACACAAAACCTGATTTCAGACTCTACTTCTTCACTACACTTCGTCCACACCACCTTCCCTGGCATTTCTGGTGAGATCTGGTGCGACGACAGTACGGGCATGTTACGCCCCCTCATCCCAACTACGCTCCATCGAGCTGTCTTCAATGCATTGCATAATTTAGTGCAGCCATGACTCTCTATGGACAGAGGCCGTTCCCCTTGTGGTACTCGGCATTCGTGCGATCTATACGAAAGACCTCAAAGGCACAATAGCCGAGTTCATATACGACCAGGCTATTGCTCTCCCTGCCAAACTTGTGAGCCCTTCCACTTCTCTCCCTGAATCAGACTGACCTTCCTTCGTGGACCGCATCAGACGCCACTTCACCAACATCCATATCCGTCCGCCCTCCAGCCATTCCCGCCCTAAGGTTCACGTCCCGAAATCTCTGGACAATTGCGAGTACGTCATGCTCCGAGATGACACTGTCCGTGCTTCCGTCCAGCCTCCATATACCGACCCATATCGAGTTCTCCGGCGCTCAGCCTACACCTATGACATCCAGATGAAAGATTCAGCTGTTACAGTCTCTCTCAACAGACTTAGGCACGCTCATGTCGAGCCTTCTTCTACCCCCCTTCAGGCCACAACCACGCCATTCTCTATCATGGCTCACGATGCTCCGACAACTCCCTCCACGTCGGACTTACACACTCGATCGAGTGACTTCCAGCTTTAATCGTCGAGCCCTCCTCCGACCTCTCCCTCTGCTCCGGTCTCACGCACTCTGTCGAGGGAGCACATACTCCCCACATCAAGCTTGCCTAAGATCTTGCCCTCGCCGCCGGGCACTTCGCCAGTCCCTTCGACCTCTCCACTGTCGCCTGCCTCTCCCTGTCGAGGTTTCTCATGCCCACCATCTTGAACGTGCCCTTGTTCAATGTGTTTGTGCTTGTCCCCCCGGACATAATCGTCGACATCTCATTAATACTGCGCGATTATACATTGTTCATCGTGTGTTTCTCTTCATCCAGTGCTCATGACACAACCTCCGCCATTCCCTGCCACCTGGCGAAATGTGTTTCCCTCCAGCCCGAAGTCGACCTGGAGATGCTTCGTGTGGTCGCCACGCCCACTGGAGACATCGTCGTCATCACACCGGTTCACCCACAAACTGCTGGCCTACCTGTCGCTGCACGACCAGCATTCCCAGTACGACGCCCGGCTTGCTTCAACGACTACCAGGTTCGGTGGTCGAACCTTCATTCACGACACCTACCCACACAGCTCACTGACGACGCTGTCAAGCTGGTCTTGGTCTGGCTCCTGCGGACCACTCCTGCTGACTGCCGACCCCATAGTCACCCCCACCCCCCCTCCGACCTCTAAAGAGTACTCCGTACTGTGGGGGGGGGGGGGGGGGGGGGGAGGGGGTTGCTATGTGGCACCGATGAAATCGACACCAACATTGATATGCATCCATCTTTGGACTCTAAGCACTATCTTTGGGTCTTCCGCCTTGTTCATATCTGTTCTTTCTGATCCTTGTATGTGTTAAGGTTAATAAATGAACTACTGCTAAATGGGTGTCGTTTGGTGTAACCAACCCGAACACTCCCCTCAAGTTCATTTATTAACCTTAACACATACAAGGATCACAAAGAACTGAACTGAACATGGCGGAAGGTGTCGATTTCATCAGCGCCACATACAACCCCCCACAGTACGGAGTACTGTTGAGAGGCCGGGGGGTTGGGGTGACTATGGTGTTGGCAGTCAGCAGGAGTGGTCCGCGGGAGACAGACCAAGGCCAGCTTGACAGCGTCGTCAGTGAGCTGTGTGGGTAGGTGTCGTGAATGAAGGTTTGACCACCGAACCTGGTAGTCGTTGAAGCAAGCCGGGCGTCGTACTGGGAATGCTGGTCGTGCAGCGACAGGTAGGCCAGCAGTTTGTGGGTGAACCGGTGTGATGACGACGATGTCTCCAGTGGGCGTGGCGACCACACGAAGCATCTCCATGTCGACTTCGGGCTGGAGGGAAACACATTTCGCCAGGTGGCAGGGAATGGCGGAGGTTGTGTCATGAGCGCTGGATGAATAGAGAAACACGACGAACAGCGTATAATCGTGCAGTATAGAGATTTCGTGGATAATGTCTGGGGGGGTCAGGCACAAACACCTCGAGTGAGGGCACGTTCGAGATGGGGGGGCCATGAGAAACCTCGACAAGGCGAGGCAGGTGATGGTGGAGCAGTCGAAGGGATCAGCAAAGGAGCTGGTGGCGAGGGCAAGTTCATAGGTAAGCTCAATGTGGGGAGCACGTGGTCACTCGACGGAGTGCGTGAGACCAGAGTAGAGGGCAAGGTCGGAGGAGAGCTTGATGATAGGAGCTAGAAGTCCCTCAACGGAGTGTATGAGACCGGTGTGGAGGGCGAGGTCGGAGGAGAGCTCGATGACTGGAGCTGGAGGTCACTCGATCGAGTGTGTAAGTCCAACGTGGAGGGAGTGGTCGGAGTGTCACGAGCCACGACAGTGAGTGGCGTGGTCGTGGACTGAAGGGGGGTAGTAGCAGGCTCCACATAAGCAGGCTTAAGTGTGTTGAGAGAGACTCTAACAGATGAATCTTTCATTTGGATGCCATAGGTGTTGGCTGAGCGCTGGAGAACTCAGTGTGGCCGGTATATGGAGGTTGGAGGGGAGCACGGACAGTGTCATCTCATAGCATGACATACTCGCAATTGTCCTGAGATTTTGGGACGTGAACCTTAGGGCGGGAATGGCTGGAGGGCGGACGTATATGGATGTTGGTGAAGTGGCGTCTGATGCGGTCCACGAAGGAAGGTCAGTCTGATTCAGGGAGAGAAGCGGAAGGGCTCACAATTGTGGCAGGGAGAACAATGTTCTGGCCATATACGAACTCGGCTATTGTGCCTTTGAGGTCTTCCTTATAGATCGCACAAATGCCGAGTAGCACAAGGGGAAGGGCCTCTGTCCATAGAGAGCTGGAGGTTAGGCAGTTCAGAGAGGTCTAACAGTGAATGGACGGCGTCGACTCGTGAATGGAAATCAGCAACTATATTGTCAGCACCCTTTATGTGTCTGACATCGGTGGTGAACTGAGATATGAAGTCCATGTATCTGAAGCGGCGAGGAGGCAGGTCAGCTGGCGGTTTTCTAATGGCCGCAGCCAGGGGTTTGTGGTCCATTAAAACATAGAAAGTGCGTCCCTCAACGTTGGTCTTAAAATGCTTGATCGCTTCGTAGACCGTGAGCAACTCCCTGTCAAACGCAGAATATTTCTGTTGTGCATTGATGACCTTGCGCGAGAAGAACTGCAGAGGCGATGTTTGGCCATCGATTGTCTGGCTAAGGACAGCGCCGATGGCAGTATCACTCGCGTCTGTGGTGATGAAAAGCTGCGCATTGGGATGAGGATGCGCAATGATGTGGGCCTTGGCAAGAAGATTTTTGAGGGCAGTGAAAGAGTCAGTCATAGCAGGGGTCCATGGGAAGGGCTGAGATCCAGAAGTGTTCGTGCCTGCCAAAGCGTCCGTCCGTGGAGCCTGAATCTCCGCAGTCTGAGGTAGATGTTGGCGATAGTAATTAACCTTCCCCAGAAAGTGCCGGAGCTCTTTGAATGACGAAGGTCTGGGTAGGTTTGTACTTTCTCAGGGGGTGGTGAAATGCTGTCAGCAGCTGAACACAAGAATGTCATCAAGATATACAAAGCAGAAATTTAGGTCGAATAGCACTTTGTCGATGAAGCGTTGCCAGGTCTGGGATGCGTTTTTCAGACCGAAGGGGATGAATCCTAATAGAAATTACGCGATTGGGCCAGGGTGATTGCTGTCTTCTCGATGTCTTCACGTGCCATGGGTATCGGGCGGTAGGCCTGTTTGCAATCAATGACAGAGTACGTGGTCGCACCTGCGAGGGAATTGGTAAAGTTGGCAGTGTTTGGTATGGGGTAGGTGTCCATATTTGTTTGTGTGTTTAGTCGACGGTAGTCTCCGCACATGCGCCAGGACCCGTCATATGTCTGGGCATAGACCAGATACTGGCAGAGGGTTCAATGACGCCAGAGCTCAGTAGTTCAGAAATCTGATTTTTAAGGTCGGAGAGGCTCTCGAGACAAAGTCGACGTGGTTTACTGAAGATTGGGGGACCTGGCATGAGGCGAGGTTGGGGAACCGTGCTGTTGGTGACGACGGAAATGTTGCCCTCGGCACGGGAGGCGGTTTGTTTACTAAGTGTGGTGGGCGCAGCAGGCGAGGCGAGGTCATGGTGTTCGGAGCCACTCGGCGGATCTGACGGGAGCCGAGGCAGCAAAGTGTCACAGGAGTCAAAACGACAAGTTGGCTGACGGCCCAAAGCAGTGGCACAGTGGTCGGGTGAGATTGGTAGAGCTCGTTAGGTGTTAGTGAGTCCATTGTCTGAGGGCGCAGCCTGTGGCAGCACGGTTGTGGGCGAAACGCTAGGCATGAATGCACTGTTTGTGTTGTCAGTGGCGGTTGCACAGCGGCGCGCAGGAGCCGAAGTTGCATAGTTTGAGGTGTTGTCCATGAGGGGCAGGGTAGGAGCCGTCAGTTCAGGAACACTTGACGCCCGTCGCACCGTGTTAGGAGGGTGTGGCTCTGAAGAACTGTCAGTACAGGCTATGGCAGTCATGATAGCACAGTTGCGAGGGGTAGCGGAAGGTAAACACATGGAGGCTCGATTGCTGGGACTGCAAGCAGATTCTGCGCACTTACTGACCTTGCTTTGTCCTTGCTGTAGTGTCTGTAATTTCTTTGCTGCAACAGGGAGCTGGAGCTGTGTTTCGTGGAGCCTGAGGGAGTGCTCGTGGTTTTTCTTGCATAGGCGAGCGACGTGTTTAAGCTTGACAAGGCACTTGTGCATGGTTTCCTGTAATGTCGTCGACAGAGACGAGCATGTATGGATGAGATGAGCCCGGAGCAATGTGTCAGGGGGGGTTAGCTCGACGGAGCACAGGGGAAGTGAGTCTTGGACGGAAGATGAAACACGGTGTTTCACACTAGGTCTGGTGAAAGTCTGTGGTGTCGCAGGAAGTCAATGCCTAGTATAAGTTCGTCACTTTTGCACACTATAAAATTCCACTCGAGTTTGCAATTTGTGGAGAGTGAGACGACGTGGGAAGTTGAACCCGAGCATTGTAGTTTAGCTGAATTCACGGCTTGCAGTGAAGTATGATGAGGGCCTATGTTCGACGACGCCTAGGACGTAGGCAGCAGTGAAACATCGCCGCCTGGTTCACTAGGAAAAGGTATCCTGACGAATTGACTTTAATGTAAAGTCGTCCGCAGTTATTCGGTCGTTTCTGGACAGAATGGTGCACTGGGGGGTGCCTGTTGTGTTGTGCGCAGCAGGGGGCACCTGGACCTACCTTTGATTGGCGTTTGGGAAGTAGCAGGGTGGTCTGCAGTTCAGTGCCGCCTCACCAAACCGTATGTGGAAGTAACAGTACAGGTAGTGCGGTTGCATTTCCTGCAGAACGTTCGTTGCCAGTGGCAGTGGCCGAGGTTCAGTGACCGCAGCAGTCTCGGTTGCAGGAGGGGGCGTGACCGTGGGCTTAGCCGGTGATGTCTCAGTAGCTTGTTTACTGCTTCCCGGAGCAAGAGGAATGCACAGTGCTGCCCCAGGTGTGTCCGGCCACAGGGAAATGAGCCTGAACCTGAGACTTGTCAGGTAGGCAGTGACTGGCGAAATAGAGCAGTGATGCATTGTGAAGCTTGTCAGCAATTGTCATTCTTTGCTCGACAGGTTCTGGAGACCTCTGAGCCAGAGCAAAGCGGATGTGAGGAGTTAGTTTATCAGGCGTTTTTTATTCTGGAGATCGACCAGTGCCCCAGTAAAATAGTGCCTGAAATAAAAACCCAAAGCCCCATAATATCTCACAGAAGTAACAGTAGAGATGATAGTTATATGCCCATAGTTACAGCAGTTATTAATATAAAGTGTTTAAGAAACAAGGTGGACCTTCTATCATTCTTTGTAGAAGAAGTCTAACCAGATATTTTATGAAACTTCTTGGCAGATTAAAACTGTGTGCCCGACCGAGACTTTAACTCGGGACCTTTGCCTTTCGCGGGCAAGTGCTCTACCATCTGAGCTACCGAAGCACGACTCACGCCCAGTACTCACAGCTTTACTTCTGCCAGTATCTCGTCTCCTACCTTCCAAACCTTACGGAAGCTCTCCTGTGAACCTATGTTCTGTAAAGTTTGGAAGGTAGGAGACAAGATACTGGCAGAAGTAAAGCTGTGAGTACCGGATGTGATTCGTGCTTCGGTAGCTCAGATGGTAGAGCACTTGCCCGTGAAAGGCAATAGGTCCCGAGTTCGAGTCTTGGTCGGGCACACAGTTTTAATCTGCCAGGAAGTTTCATATCAGTGCACACCCCACTGCAGAGTGAAAATCTCATTCCAGATGTTTTATGTATCTGTGAACACTGGTTAGATGAAGCAGAAGGTGACTATTACAGAGCCACTGAATATTTGGACAGGGTAAAGTCATGGTATCGAACTACTACAATTCATGGTGGTGTATCTGTATATGCAAGCATGACTCTTAGTGTAAAAGAAATAGGCTTATGGAAGCACTAAAGAGAGAGTCTTCATGACTTTGATAAATAGCTGTGGGCTGTTTGTTGCAAACCGACAGCCAACAAGATGTGATGCCTGCCGAGACACAGTTATCACAAACCTCAATATCTGGGACTATAATGTCAGTGTAGTTGAACCAATGATTGCTGACCATAGTGCATTAGTAATGGAAATAAGTATGAAATGCTTGAGTCAACTGCAACCAAGATCATGGCACTCCAGTTACACACTTAGTAAAAGTCACATGAGAAACATAACCAGTAGCACTTTTGAAAACTGGACGGAAGTGCGCCCTAAGGATATTGTAAAAATAGTTAAGTCATACAAGATCTCAGAGAAAGAAGATATCTATTGTATGTCTTGCACAATGCTGAAGAAAATTATTCTGGAGCTTGCTCAACCATCATCTATAGCAATCAACAAATGCTTACAGTTACAGAATTATTTTGAAGTAAATAAACTCTTCCAGGACACGCAGCATAGTTTTTGCAAGGGAAAGTCAACGTTTATGGCAACACTGGACTTAACCAGAAAAATAAGGCAAGGATTCAAAGACAGAGAAAGTGTGGCACTGACACTCTGTCATCTTAGCAAGGCATTTGACTGCATTTCCCACAAGATACTGTACAATAAATTGAAGTGTTACGGTGTCAGAGGTGTTGTTCTGGCAACTTTTCAGTCTTACCTGGAAAACTGGAGACAAGTGGTATCAATTCATGGAGCAACATCACAAGAACAAAAGCTGGAACAGTATATTATGCCCTATTCCATAGCCACATCAATTACGGCCTACTGTTATGGGGACATTCTGTAGGTTGTAAAGATGTGCTAATTCTATAGAAAAAAGCTCTCAGAATAATCACATCAAGTAAAAGACATGAGCACTGCAGGCCTATATTCAAGCAGTTACGAATTATGACGGTCTTCAGCCAGTATGTGTTTTTATGTCTCATCAGCGTGAAAGAAAACCATGGAGTCTTCATCATGAGGCAAGATATACACAATCACAATACCCGTAACAAGAGGAGGATCAAAATACCCAGGTGTCGACTGACGGGAACGCAAGACAGCTTTCCAGTGGTTGCCCTAAAGATGTTCAACTCACTGACTCAAGGAGTGCCCTGCCACTAGGAACATTCAGAAGGAGAGTAGCACAGGACCTGAATGAACGCCCATTGTACTCCATTGGTGAATTCTTTAATAGTGACCAAAGTGAATGGGCAAACAAATATTTTTTCTATTAAGTATAAATGTCTAAATTTTGTGAATATTTTTTAAAATGTATTTATGTAATTAATCTTGACGCAGTCTGTCCAGTCATGACTGGTAAACGACTCAGATCTAGTAATAAAGTAATATCTGACCAGATGGCAAGGAGAGCTGTGTCAGAGAGTAGATCGGTGCTGACCAGGGCACGTAGCCCTCTCCAGAGCTGGGAAGGTTTGTCATCGCCTAGTTGCTTGACGTGGCGGCTTCCCATATTGTGCCTCAGTTGAGAGTGCAAGCCGACGTAGAACTGTCTTTTTGGCTACAGTGTACTGGTTAGAAGAGTCCGGGTCGTCGACCAGGTCAGCAATCAAGTCCTCCTGGTCGTGCAGGTGAGTGATGAGTCACAGAAACCTGGTTGACTCGTCGAGTTTGTAATGGTCAAACACTTTGTCCACAATTTTGAACCAGGTTGTTGCTCTGTCGGGATTACGAGGCGGAGTGTTGGTAAGCGTTGTAGAATATTCGGAAGAACAAGTTGAGTTGAGTTCGTCGGGGCACTGCCTGAATCGAGCTGTTGTTGCTGTAGTGTTCCAGGAGAGTGTGCCTCCAGGGGATGTGGCAACGATGGCTGTTCGGGTGGCAGCGTGAAGGTGACACATTGTGGTTGACCGCGATCTGTCGCGGCGCACAAGGCCGACACAGGTGAGACACCGTAATGTGTCGATTGCGGTTGCGGAAGCTCAACATGTTGCAGACGTGTTCGGACTGATGTGTCACGGAAGACCGACACGGATGAAGCACCGAGATTTGCCGAGAGCAGTAGCGGAAGCACAACTGGAGTCGGCGCAGGGGCGACAGGTGAGAAAAAGTTCAAAGTTTGAGAACGCGTGTTAGTCCACTGGAAGCTCGACGTATGCTCAGAGCTGGGGCCACCTGTGTTGCAGGGAGGCTGCGAAGGTGTGGGCTGTCCAGAAGCACAGTGTGGGAAATGATGTCGAACGTGGGATGGAATGTGTGAATGTTCACTGTTCATAGTCACTCCACTCAAAACAGTGTGCAGATAAGCTGAATGTCATGGCACAAGATACTGAGGCATAGTAGTGGGACGTAGGTGGAGATCAGGCACAGATAACAAGTTATTGTTCCTGTTGCAGGCCGAGGTATCGAAGTAGGAAGGCATGTGCTGATACTGAACCGAGGCAGGCACAGGTGTGGCCGGATGCTGAGCAGGTTGACCTGTGAATGAAGCAGTTCCGGCCACATGGCAGGTATTCGCGTGGTACTGCATGGATTTCGGCATGGCAAACCATTGTCCTGGCGGTAGTAGGTTGCTCGACAGAGCATTTGCAGAAATCAACACTGGTCCCGCACTGCACGGTGATCTGTAAGAGGTAACTGCACAGTCGAGAACAAAGGCATTTGATAGCTGGAGTCATGTGCAATCCTAACCTCACTTATTGTTTGCAGGCTCGAAAACGTCTGGCGAAATCGGCGGAATCATCGAGTGAGAGGCATTGTGTTGCAGTCCTGGCAGGTGTTCATTGCCCGCAACATGATGCGAGTTGATCACAACATTTGGCGTTAGGCACTGGGCTGAAGTCATTGTTCAAATGCTGTGTCGATGTAATACACGCAAAAATATCCGATGCGGAGGTCATGGACACAGTAAAACGGTAAAAATGGAAGACGTTACAACTGGGGGTCACCAGTGATAGGAGTGTTCGGGTTGGGTACACCAAACTACACCCATTTAGCAGTAGTTCATTTATTAACCTTAAGACATACAAGGATCACAAAGAACTGATCTGAACATGGCGGAAGAGCCAAAGATTATGCTTAGAGTCCAAAGGTGGATGCATATCGATGTTGGTGTCGATTTCATCAGCGCCACAAATTACTGCTAAAAGCGTGTGATTATTGGTGCAACGTCATCGACGCCGCAGCCTAATGGTAAGGCGACCATTCGTGATAAGCAGGAACCCATGTTTGAGTCCCAGTCCGGCACAAATTTTCATTGTCCTCACTCTGTTATACAGCTGATGGTTGTCCCTATTATCAACTGCGAATACATTTCATGTAATTCAGAAAAAGTTATGAGACCAAAATCTGTGGTTCATACATCAAATTATTCCCACAAGATCTGTTAAAAGTTGGTAACCATTGCACTGGCTTAAACTCTTATTCTTTGAGCTACATATTTCGAAAACTGACAAATTTTTCAAGATTTCCCCTTGTCTTCCCTCTTCATGAACCAGTCCCCTTAAAGAAATAGCAAAATGAATACACAGCATACTAGTTCTCCAGCCAGATTGGAACCAGCAACTAATTAAGCCTTTGTTTCAGACAGCAGCCACATGGCCACTGGGATAGTAAGCCATGACTCTGTTCTCTTCTCTGACACTGCCATAGTGATGGCTACATTAGGTAATTAATAGTTAAAGGGCGGGAATAGATGAACTTTATGCATGGAACTACCTTCATGGGCTCAACACCATTAATTTGATAACTACATGTCATTCATGTTAAGTGGATGTCATTCAGTTTATTTAATGGAATTTAGAAGAACATATCAAGTGAATTTAGCAAGATAACTTTGTGCCATTCTATGGTGTCATCCTAGGACTGCAGAGTTGCCATAAATATTATATAATGTTGCCATCTGTATTAGTCATAGGAAGGATATATTTCCATTGTCGATGGATTTCTTGAATGGGCCAGGAAGTGAGGAGTGCAGCTCATGTTTCAGAGATGTGGCCATTGAGGTAACCCAGGCCATAAAAACAAAAGTTAAAGCTGATGACTCTTTCTCTCATTCCTGTAACTAGGTGTAAGTGTAATCATAGTTACTAATAATACCCAGATGCACTGAATGCTATCTGAGCATCATAAATCAATAGCTGTCACAATTACTACTGATTTTCATTCTTAAGTGTACTGCAAATTAAAAATCTCATTCACCTGATGCAGTTAATGTTTTTTAGCTTCTTCAGTGGCTCTAGTGAAAGCACTATACATAACACATCTTTTGATGCTTATAGACTTAAGGAGACTTGTACATGAAGAACTGTCAAAAACTCGATTTTTAAATTTTTGTCTTAAAAAGCTCTGGTGTCTGAACGCCTGAAGATGGCAAGAAGTCGGCTTGCCAAAATATCGCACCTTTTAGATGACGCTACCTGGCTGAATACCCAAGAAATTTTCAAGATAGTGTAAGTCTCTCTTTTTTCTGGTATTATAATCAGGAATGTCACTGTTGTTTTTAAACTGGTCCATGTTGTTCAGAACAAATTTCATTAGTGAGTAAATGTAGTGTGAGGCTGTTGTAAGAATTCCCAATGTTTTAAAAAGATGCCTACGAGATGTGCGACTATGAACCCCACGCTTTATTCTAACCACTTTCTTTTGAGCAGTGAATAATTTTTCTCTAAATGTTGAGTTACCCCAAAATATTATTCCGTATGACATCAGAGAGTGAAAGTATGTAAAGTATGCTAGCTTACTAATTTCTATATCCTCAAAATTGGCAATTATTCTGATTGCAAAAGTTGCTGAACCTAGTTGCTTTAGAAGATCCAAAATATGAATTTTCAAATTAAGATTCTCGTCTATGTGTACACCCAAAAACTTAGTCTTTTCCAAAGGCCTTATTTGTATCATTTTCAATTGGAGTTTCTTTTACCAGATTAATAATGATGCTTGTATCATCAGCAATCAGTGTCAGTTCAGCTTCCTGTTTCAGATAGGAACGGAATTCGTTCACATATATCAAGAACAGAAGGGGACCCATGATTGAACCCTGTGGAACACCTAAGGTAATTCCACCCCAGTTAGATGTAGTGGCAAACTTTTTTAAATCACTTGACCCATAAGGAAACTTTTTGCTTCCTGTTCTGTAGGTATGACTTAAACCACTCATATGCTATTCCATTTATACCATAGAACTGTAATTTCTGTAACATAATGTCATGGTTCACACAGTCAAATGCTTTGGACAAATCACAGAAAATTCCTATTGGTGACATTTACTATTTAATGATTCTATTATGTGGACAGTGAAATTGTATATGCTGTCTCAGTGGAACAGCATTTTTGAAATCTGAACTGTGATTTACTAAGTATCCCATTACTGTTGAAATGGCTAACCACTCTTGAGTACATTACTTTCTCGAAGATTTTTGAAAATGCTGTAAGTAAGGATACTGGCTGATAATTATTAGCAGCATTAGCCGATTTAGGAAAAAAAACTTTTTTCCAAGTAATAATGATTAATTTTGCACTCTATTTCAAAATGTATTCATAGAACTATAATTTTTATCACGGATTTATTTTTTCATTTTTGTAAACATAAATGCAGGACATCATAAACTTTAATCTTGAAAAACCATAAATAATGAGCCAAAGTTGGCCCAGTTTATGGTTCTACCTGAATAATTACCATGTCCTGCAGCCATGTGGCTACTAGGACCTCTCTGATATCTTTGACAAGAGAAAGCAACTGACTCGTCATTTCCACTAGTTGTCAGTGGTCACTGAACTATTTTAAGATCTATGCAATTTAATTATTTGGCTCTGAACCTACAGTTTGTCTGTCATCTTGCTGCACCCACTGGCCTTTGTGATATTCTAGCCTCCTATGCCATCAAAAGGACTATTCTATAATGGTTGTATGTATGTATTGAACCGAGTACAAAGAAACGAAGAAGAGTCTTCATCCCGCTGTAGCCTCCAGTGGTTCACAACCCCACAATAGGCCACAGCAGTCCACCCACCCACCTCACCACTGCCCCACACAAAACCCAGGGTTATTGTGTGGTTCGGCCCCCAGTAGACCACCTTGGGAATGTCTCTTACCAGACGCGTGTAACCCCAAATGTTTGCGTGGTAGAGTAATTGTTGTGTACGCATATGTGGAGACAGTGGTTGCACAGCAATTGCCGACATAGTGTAACTGAGGTGGAATAAGGGGAATTAGCCTGCATTTGCCAAGGTAGATAGAAAACTGCCTTAAAAACCATCCACAGGCTGGCCGGCTCACTGGACCTCGACACTAATCTGCCGGGTGGATTCATGCTGTGGACCGGCACAACTTCCCACTTGGGAAGCAGTATGTTATGTTAGACCGCATGACTAGCAGTGTGGGTTTCTATAATGTACTGCATTCTGATTTAAACTCAACTAACTTTTTCACCATATACATCAGAAAAGTTCTCATGATGCCATAGACACCTTCACATCAAGTCCAGAACAGCTGATAAAAGTGGGGTTCCATCATTAATGGCTGTATACAAATGGAGACATCCAGCTTCAATACCATCCTCAGGCCCACAGATCGTTCCATTGTTAAAATCAGAAACTGATTGCGACAAATTACTCTTCTACCTATTCATTTCTATAGGCCAGTAAATTACATTTTGCAAAATAAGTCTGTAGCATCCAACTATGCCTACTTCCAGAAGATAAAGAATCAAGGTCGCCAGGGTACTTATGAGTAGTCATATATGCCACAAGAGAAAAACAGTCTGTAGCTCTGGGAGTGTGACCCAAAAGGAAGAAATGACCTGTATTTTGAACTTTTCATACTGGTACCTTATAAGTTAAGCACCAGATTCACAATGTCATGAAATATTATCTACCATATTCAGTTAATTCAGTGGAGCCAGCAGTTGAAATAACAGTAAACCATCCTAGTCTGTTTAAGACAACACATTCATGGCTTTCTGGTAATGTGTATTACTCATTCAATAGTAGGGTAACATACTCTAAGGTGAATTCCTGTGTCATCATTGTGATAAATAATCTGAAATGGTTGCATATTTGTATGTATGTAAACAACATCCTGTATCAGCTATTCTGATTGGGTGTTCTCTATTTTCTCTGACGATTAAATGAACAGCTAAGGTAAATGCGTATACTGGGTGTGGAAAACATGCTTCCTTTCTTCCAGACCCAGGATTTTAAAAAAATTCTGTGTGTGCAGTTTGAGTCTGCATGATAAATTTTTCACAAAAATGTCAGGATAAAATCATAACAAGTGTTTTGTATTAATATATAATTTAATTATCAATCCCTTGAATATAATGGTTATATAGTGTAGTATAATGGTTACAGAATAGATAAACCACAAGTGGGGACTGTTGCTGACCATCTTATGCCTGATGGACTGACTACATGATCGATTTGCGATGTTTTTCCATTTCCTTTTCAGTGCTGCCATAGCTCTTGCATTTGCTTGTGAGTGTACTTGTTAGGCTTTTTTGATTTTTTTGACACAAGCTTTCCTCGGATGTGTGTATGCTATAATTCTGAACATATTTACAAATCATATGAGATGACATCTTTCATTTTTTACAATTTTTGGTTTAATACCAATTTTCACTCATATTTTGGCGAATATTTTTATAGTCCCACTTTGGGTGCTTTTAGTATTCTGAAAGCTCTTCATAGTGACACCTGAATCAATGTCTCAGTTAAATGTTTTTCCATGTTACATCAATTTATAGTTTTATGTAAAACTAGTAATTTGTGATTCCAAACTATCATTGTTTTTAACAATGGTGCATACTGATAGATATGAGCTGCAGTTTTGCTTGGAATCAATAATCATTGTAAACTATACTACTCAGTTATTTGTTCACAGTAGATTTTCTGTCACTTATTTTCACTACTTTTGACATGAAAATGTCTTTTCACACATCAACTGAACATTCTTGAGTGACAAAAGACCATCGCTAATAACTATGAGACTGCAATGAGATTTTCACTCTGCAGTGGAGTGTGCACTGATATGAAACTCCCTAGCAGATTAAAACTGTATGCTGGGCCGAGACTCGAACTCAGGACCTTTACCTTTCGTCGACAAGTGCTCTACCAACTGAGCTACCCAAGCATGACTCACGCCCCATCCCTCCTACTTTCCAAACTTTACAGAAGCTCTCCTGCGAGGTACTGGCAGAAGTAAAGCTGTGGGGACGGGGCGTGAGTCGTGCTTGGGTAGCTCAGTTGGTAGAGCACTTGCCCATGAAAGACAAAGGTCCCAAGTTTGGTAGTTAGGTTTAATTAGTTCTAAGTTCTAGGGGACTGATGACCTCAGAAGTTAAGTCCCATAGTGCGCAGAGCCATTTGAACCAATTTTATTATTACCATAATCAATTGGATGTATTCATTAATTGAACTTTCCTAGTTTATTCACACCATTTCTTTGCCTGCCTCTTGTGAGTGGTGTCTGGAGCATTTCTCTGTAGCATCTAGCAGAAATGATCCAACATAGCAGTCATGCACCATCCTGTGTACCGCTGTTTCATGAGAGAAATGTTCTGGCGGAACCATTCACCATGCTCATCACAATCTGAACCAAATGCACACATCAAGGAAGTGCATTTTCAGGGTCATGTTGCAGCCAGTGACATTTTAAGCATGAATGAGTTCGTCCACAAGGTCCCTGTAATTTTCGCCTCTCCTGTTTCCGAAGAGCACTGTTGTCACATTATGAAAATAATGTCATACGTGCAGCTAACCAGAAGTTACAGTGGGCTCAAAGTATATATCCTCCAACAGTTGACATATTTGTGGACTAATGAATATCCCATACGTGATCTTCTCTGTGCTGAGTCATGGAAACGTCTGACACAAATACTGAAATCCTGTTTCATCTCTGTGCATAGCCTTAACAAAACCTGTAATGAGTCCCAACTTAATGTGCACAGATGGGAGAACAATTTAACTACAGGTTCTTTGGCACTATTTCTACACCCAGAGCTGTTTTTGGAGTCCATTTTCTCTGTGGGTAGCATTTTTCTCTTATGTGACTGTCCCACTCACACAGGTTGCAACAATAATGAATGTAATCCTCTTACAAATCCAACTGCATTGAATGAGTTTGAAATCTCCATGTACCAGCCACTCATGCTTACTGTAATTAACAAAGTGCTTAATAGATTTCATTATGGTATAATTTTCTTTAACTAAGGCAGCATATATGACAGGGATGGATGGCATTTCATTACTACATTGCAGCAGTACTATGTTCAGGCTTGTTTTTGAACCATCTATAAAGAGACTTCACCTGTCCGATTTGTATGTAATGTTCAGGTCGTCCAACAAACCATCAAAGTAATGGCACCTTCCATACTGAAATGACACTCAATTTTTTTCTGGCTCTTCCAAAACACAAATACACATATTGTGTCATCAAGGAGATTCCACTGCTGCAGCCATGGGGCCAAAATTATAGCTTTACACTTTGGTAGAACTAAATTCTTAATCACATAGCTGAGTTCACACTGTGTGATTGTGCCTGTCTGTCTAGATGACAAAGTTGGTGAAAATGTAGCGCCAGTGTCACTGGTGGACAACTACACTTTATTGGTTGTATGTGTTGGTTCAGTGTCATTGCTATCAATACTTGAGGGTGTTACATCTGGTGGAACAGTAACTAACAATTCTTTGCCATGAGCCACAGGAAAATAGCAGATATGATATCAGGGAATGGAAAATTCCTTTTCCTCTTGGTATTAACTCTTTTCCTCAAGGGACATACATACAAAACTAGCAATCCAATGCATTGTTAATGGGTTCACACCTAATAGCAGGCACACCATACTTCATGGAAGTGTTTTTACCATGCATCCAAGCATTCAGTGCAGATGAACATAAGGTATATACATGCATGGAGCCTAAAATTTATCTTGACCTCTAACTCAACACTGAAACACAAGGCATATGGTTGTTTCACTGCTTCAGTCAATTTTCACCTTCTTGAACCACAAATAACATCTGCACTTATGTAACAAAAGTTACTTGGTTTGTTACTGCAAGTGTGGGGCATTTTTGTGCAAGCATAAATGTGCACAATGACACAATTCTTCAATTGCAACACTTCACGTCACATACATTCACTGCTAACTGCCATGGCACTTGTTCCGGTAACAGCAAAAGACAAGCGACAATAACAATCACATCTGTTTCCTATATTTGATAATTCTCATGCAACTTTATGGTGCACACATGAGTCATGATGTAAAGCAGTGTTGCCATATGGTACTGAAGCACTCATCTCACTCACTTATGGCAGAGTGTCCCTTGACACAATGCCTTTGCGTGTAGCTCTCATAATGTCCCATAAGTGTGACTGTGAAACATAAACATCTTATTTAATATAATCCTAGGAGACAATTTTAACCTTGATATTCTTGTTTATCACATCTAAATCTATAAATTACAGCTACTTTCATTTCTGTAAAAGGAAAGAGTGATAATTTTTGGACCAGTGTTAGCAGCAGCTGGTTAGCCTCCCCACATTGCAACACCAACAGCCCATTGGCACCTTTTCCCATCTGTGCATCATATAACGAGGCCTAAAGCTGTATTTCACTGAGACCTCTACACATTACAGTCAGTCTCAAAGAGGATGCGAGAGGATGCGAGAGGATGCGAGTGACATGTATTAGGAGTAATTTCATCATCCAGGATCAAATCAAAGTGGAAAACTTAATGAAGCAATACATTTTGTTTACATACTGAAATATTTATTTTGTTCCTTTCCCATATCATCAAAATCTGTAGCTTTACCATTTTTCAATTTCTTAATGAATTTTTAGGTTTTCAGAGTGATATCAGTAGGATATCAGGGCCTGTTAAAATCCTGACAGTGGTCTTTCCCGAAGTCACTCATGTGCAATTGTGTATGATACATTCAAGGTCAAGATATAACCTGATACCTGTCACATGTTCTTCAAACATCACCCATGCCTGTAGGACAATGTTGTGACATAAAAATAATAGGACAATTAAGGTCACATATTCACTGTACCAATTCTGGCTCAGAAAATGATCTAAAACAAGGTCACTCTCCCTCAATTGATCTAGACCAATGGGAATACTTAAGAAAGGTGGGAAATCAAGTCCTCCTCCCCTTTTATTTCTGTAGATCAGCTGTGTGAGCCTTGTGATTCTTGGTCAGCTAACCACAGTGAAAGGAATGGCTACCAGGTTTCTTAAAAGTAACTTTTCTTTGCCAACAACTTTTTGCAATGCATATAATTTTTATTAACAGTTTTTCAGTACAGAGAGATGCTTTAATATAAAACTTAAATTTATATATACACACAAATTATTGTTGTGGGGTTTCAATGTAAATTTTCTGAAAGAGTCTGGTAGATAGAATGACCTTGAAGTATTAATTGCTTCTTTCAATTTGACATCAGTTATCGATTTTGTTTTTACTACTTGGGTAGAAGAGGAAAGCAGCACACTGATAGATAATGTTTTTATATAACAAGGTAATTTTAACCAAATAAAATATTTTCCTGTTAAGAATAGTCTTTCTGATCATGATGCACAGCTAGTTACAGTATCTGATGTAGCTCCATACTGTAATGCAAAACAGTTCTTGAAAATAGTGCATTCAATTAATGATTTAACAGATGCAAATTTTAGGGAAAGCATGCAACAGTTAGACTGGGATGAGGTTACAGAAATCTGATGCTAATTTAAAATTTAACCTGTTTCATGATATGGTTGTGAGTATATTTGAAAACAGTTTCCCCCAGATAAGCCATGGCTTACTAAAGGGGTAAAAAAAATTGTAAATAGGAAAGGGAACTTTATCTTATAGCTAGAAGGAATAATTATTCAGAAAGACTCAAACATTTTAAAAACTACTGCACTGTATTAAGAAAAGTTATTAAAAAGACCAGAAGTATGTGCATTATGTCTGAGATTAGCTTGTTTGATGGTAAAATTAAAACAGTTTGAAATATTCTTAAAAGGTGAACAGGGCAACAAGAGCATTGGAAGACTGTATTTCGATCAAACTCAATGAAAAGTTTGTTAATAAATGTCAGAAGCAGAAAATATTTTAATTATCTTTTTTAAGTGCTGTAGAGAAAATAGAATCCAGCTTTTCATAAGAAATTGCTAGGCTGTATTGGAAGAGGCAATACCTATACAATTTGATAAAACTGAAATTCAACCTACCTATCCTAGTGAAATTACAAACGTAATAGAGTCACTCAAAAGTAAATGCTCACATGGAGTTAGTGGCATTTCTAATAGAGTACTTAAAGCTTGTTCCCAACAGATAATTAGGATTCTCAGCTACAGTAGCTAACTGAAACAGGGCACTTTTCTGGATAGACTGAAATATACCACTGTTAAACCATTGCATAAAAAGGACAGGTCTGATGCTAACAGTTACCACCCAATCTCACTTCTCACGGCTTTATCAAAAATTCTTTAAAATAATGTATTCAAGACTAGCTTCACATATTTGTGAAAATGAAGTACTAACAAATAATGTCAGTTTAGTCTCACAAAGGCTCTTGACAGAAAATGCTATATATGCTTTCACTGGTCAAATATTAAATGCTCTGAATCCAAATGGGATTTTTTGTGGTTTCTCAAAGGTTTTTCACTGTGTGTGTCATGAGATTCTTCTAGATAAGTTCAAGTATTGTGGAATGAGTGGGACAGTGCACAAATGGTTAAATTCATATTTAACTGGAAGAATCTAGAAGGTTGAAATTAACAGTACAGTTACTCTACAAAAATCAGCAGCATTCTCTAACTTGGGAGGTATGAACAATTGTTCTTAATATACAGTGAAGAGGCAAAGAAACTGGTACATCTGCCTAATATCGTGTAGGGCCCCCATGAGCATGCAGAAGCGCCCCACCATGATGTGGTATGGAATCGACTAATGTCTGAAGTAGTGCTGGAGAAAATTGACACCATGAATACTGCAGGGTTGTCCATAACTTCCTAAGTGTACGAGGGGGTGGAGATCTCTTCTGAGCAGCATGTTGCAAGGCATCTCAGATATGCTCAATAATGTTGATGTTGGGGGAGTCTGGTGGCCAGCTGAAGTGTTTAAACTCAGAAGAGTGTTCCTGGACATGTGGGGTGTAGCATTGCCCCCTGGAATTGCCCAAGTCTGCCGGAATACACAATAGACATAAATGGATGCAGGTGATCAGAGAGGATGCTTTGTACATGTCACCTGCCAGAGCTGTATCTAGACGTATCAGGGGTCCCATATCACTCCAACTACATATGCCCCACACCATTACAGATCCTCCACCAGCTTTAACAGTCCCCTGCCAATATGTAGGGTCCATGGATTCATGAGGTTGTGTACATGCCCGTACACATCCATCCCCTCAATACAATTTGAAATAAGACTCGTCTGATCAGGCAACATGTTTCCAGTCATCAACAGCCCAGTGTCGGTGTTGATGGGCCCAGGTGAGGTGTAAAGCTTTGGGTTGTGCAGTCATCAATGGTACACAAATGGGCCTTTGGCTCCGAAAGCTCATATCGATGATGTTCCATTTAATGGTTCACATGCTGATATTTATTGATCACCCAGCATTGAAATCTGCAGCAATTGGTGGAAGGGTAGCACACCTGTGATGTCAAATGATTCTCTTCAGTCATCATTGTTACTGTTCTTCCAGGATTTTTTTCCAGCCACAATGATGATTATAGAGCAGGTGAAGGTCTGTTGTGTTTTCTGATGAAACCTGGTTCTGTCTCGGTGTCAGTGATATCCTTGTGTTGTTTGGAAGGAGGCCAGCTAAGGACCTGCAACCAACCTGTCTGCATGCGAGACACACTGAATCTACACCTGAAGCTATGGTCTGGGCTATGATTTTGCATGGCAACAGGTGCACTCTATTAGTTATCCTATGCATCCTGACTACAAATTTGTACGTCAGTCTGGTGGTTCAACCAGTTATGCTGCCATTCATGAATAGCATACTAAGCTGTGTTTTACAACAGGATAATGCTCGTCCACATACCGTTGTTGTAACCCAATATGATCCACAGTGTACTGACATGTTGCCTTGTTATGCTAAATCACTAGATCTGTCTCTAATTGAGCACATATGGGACATCATTGAACAACAAATCCACCATAATCCGCGACTGGCACTAAGTGACCCTGTATTGACCAAACAAGTGCCACAGGCATGGAACTCCATCCCACAAGCTGACATGTGGCATCTGTGCAACACAATGCATGTACACTTGAATTCTTGCATTTAACCTTCTGGTGGTTACACTGGTTTTAATGTATCAGTATGTCACATTTTCAATGACTTATCTCGCACTTACATTAACCTGTGATCTTGTAATGTTAATCACTTCAATATGTTAGCTAGACAAATATATTCCAGAAATATCATTACTTACATTAATTATTTCTTGATGTCGCAATTTCTTTTTTGTCACAGTATATACAGTTCACTTCTGTACATACACGTACATCCACAAAGCTATGACAGACATTATCATGACACAACAGACTGACTTGCTGTTGCAATGCAGTATGCAACTCATGGCCCTCTGACCAAAAGATTAATTGCTGCACCATATGAGGATGTTCATCATCAGGACACAAACACTACTTACTATCAGTGATCGTTAGCCACCATGAGGCTGCACGATGAACACCCTCAGCCCTTCTCTGGGTGGCATCAGCATCTACACAGTATGAGTGCATCCTCAATCTGAGCCCTACAAACTCCACACTCTGCGAGTCATTTGCCTCATGTTTCAGCATTCTGATAACTCTCTTCTTCTGAGGTATTATTGTGTAAGGATTATCAGTCGCAAATCCAGATGTGTCGAACTCCTCAGCATTGCACCTAAATTCTTCATATGGATCATAGTCTGTTAGCCAGTAGATCAAACTGTCTGTAAGTTGACACTAGCAAAGACTACAAAGAAGCCAAGGAAATGGGGTATCTTGTAAAACAAAAAGAAAACTGTTTCTGTCAATCCGAAACAGTTCCGATGTTGATGCTATAGCACAAAACAAGAAATACTGCAAAATATTGAAGACTGTAATACGGACATCAAAGCAAATATATTATAAGGAAAAGATAGTCATATCAGATAACAAAATAAAGACAATATGGGATATAGTGAAGGAGGAGACTAGTAGAACCAGACATGAAGAGGGACAAATAGCATTAAGAGTAAATGATACATTGATGACAGATATGTATAGTGTTACAGAACTTTAAAAAAATTTATAACTGTTACTGACAATATGGGGTTATCAGGGTGTGTAGATGCTGCTATGGAATACCTCAGACCAGACATTTCAAGTAACTTCCATAATATGAATTTGACCCTCACTACCCCAGCAGAAATTATATCCGTCATAAAATCTTTAAAATCAAAAAAATCTAGTGGGTATGATGAAACATCAACAAAGTTAATTAAAGAACATGATTCTGATTTAAGTAACATATTAAGCTATCTGTGTAACCAGTCATTTATCAGTGGAATATTTCCTGAATGGTGGAAATACGCTGAAGTTCAGCCACTTTTTAAGAAGGGAGATAAAGAAATAGCATCAAATTTCCATCTAATTTCACTTTTTCCAGAATTCTCAAAAATTTTAGAAAAAGTAATGTACAATCGGCTTTATAACCATCTTATCTCAAATAACATACTGTCAAAGTCACAGTTCGGATTTCTAAAGGGTTCTGATATTGAGAAGGCTATGTACACTTACAGTGAGAATGAGCTTAATTCATTAGATAAAAAATTGCAGGCAGCTGGTATTTTCGTGATCTGTCAAAGGCATTTGAGTGTGTAAATCACAATATCCTTGTAAGTGAATTAGAATATTACAGTGTAAGAGGAAATGCTGCAAAATGGTTCAAATCTTATATCTCTGGCAGGAAACAAAGGGTGTTATTAGGAAAGAAACATGTATCAAGCTATCAAGCATCATACAACTGGGATCTAATTACATGTGGGGTCCCACAAGGTTCCATTTTAGGGCCCTTACTTTTTCTTGTGTATACCAATGACCTTTTATCAGTAACATTACCAGAAGCCAAGTTCATTTTGTTTGCCAATGCTAGAAACATTGGAATAAATAGCAAATCGAGTGTAGTTTTAGAAAGGCTAGGTACTAAAATATTTATCGACATTAATCACTGGTTTCTAGTTAATTCTTTGTCACTAAACTTTGAAAAACCACACTACATGCAGTTCAGAACTTGTAAGGGGTGTCCTGCGAGTATATGCCTAACATACGACGACAAGCAGATAGAAGAAGTGGACAGTGTTAAATTCTTGGGATTACAGCTTGATAATAAATTAAACTGGGAGGAGCACACCACAGAACTGCTGAAGCGTCTTAACAAATTTCTATTTGCAATGCGAATTGTGTCAGACATAGGGGATATAAAAATGAAAAAGCTGGCATACTATGCTTACTTTCATTCCATAATGTCATATGGGACTATTTTTTGGGGCAGTTCATTAAGCAGGGCTAAAGTTTTCTGGGCACAAAAACGTGCAGTAAGAGTTATATGTGGTGTGAATTCAAGAACGTCCTGCAGAAGCCTGTTTAGGGAACTAGGGATACTAACTACTGCTTCCCAATATATTTATTCCTTACTGAAATTTGTCATTAAACATATATCACTTTTTCAAATCAACAGCTCAATACATGGAATCAGTATTAGAAATAAGAATAATCTTCTCAAGGATTTAAAGTCACTTAGTCTTGTACAAAAAGGTGTGCATTATTCAGGAACACACATTTTCAATAACTTGCCAGCAGCCATAAAAAGCTTAACAACCAATGAAATTCAGTTTAAAAGAAGCCTGAAGGATTTATTGGTGGCCAACTCCTTCTACTCCATTGATGAATTTCTCAGTAGAACCAACTGATATATATATATATGTTTAGTATAACTTCTACACAATTTCAGTGCAATAATGTGTTCATTGTAAATAAGTGTGTGTGTGTGTGTGTGTGTGTGTGTGTGTGTGTGTGTGTGTGTGTGTGTGTGTGTGTGTGTGTTAATGTGTTCATTGTAAATAAGTATTTAGTAGTTGTATTACAAGTGTATTACCTTATAAATAAATAAAAAACTTTTTTTTTATTTTAAATTCAGTGCATTAGTATTTGTAAAATGATTCTTTCATACTGCGTTCATTAAAAAATGACGTCCATGCCACTTGGGACCTGTAGAATGGTACATTAGCTTATTTGTTCGAGTTGTAAATATTGTCATGTATTGTAGTTTTTCTGACATGTTCTACATCCTGGAGGACCTCCTCACTGTGAATCAATTGGAATGAAAGTAAATCTAACTTAGTCTAATCTAATCTGGTTTCACAGACATGTAATAGAATCAGAACAGGTGACGTTTGGAGAGGTCAAGAACACACACAGTGGTACAGACAGTCTTCATGAACTCTACCGAAACCTTAGCCATCTCCACAGTGATTAGACCTTCACTGAAGATTGCGACCCACTTAAAATTTTGCCTGGGAAAGTAATCTCGTGCACCATAACGCCCATACCACCGGTAAACTAAATCAATATCGCGACAGTTTCTAACATTCTCTATGCTTTTGCCGAAAGCTGAATTATATATTTCTAAAGCCTTTTTCGAAATAACATGTCATGACAGTCCTCTGATCAGTGTTTAAATCAATATATTCCTTCAACCAGGGACACTGTTAGAAGGAAATGCTGTGGGTGATTCTAAGAAGTTGCATTCCTAATATGAGACACTGGTGAAATCTTAGGTACTGCAGAATGTATCAGTCGTTCTGAAAGTAATGCCTCCTATTTTTATTCACGGAAACCACAGGAGATACATAAATCACAACAGCACAGCTAAACAGAGTAATATTTCAGCTGCAGACTGTCATTTTTCCACACAGTCACCAACTTTTGTTATGCACTTTTGGCAACAATGAACCAATGTCTGCATGCCGCATTTGTAAAAATTGGAACCAGCTGAGGCTAACCATTTCCTTACAGCTCTGAGAAGAGCATCTGAGCATTGAAAATGTTGTTCAGGTAGTCCATCTTTCAGAAGTCCAAAGGGATGGAAGTCTCAATGTGCTAAATCAGGACTGTACAGTGGATGTGGTAAGACAGTCCAGTCGAATTTTGCAATGAGTTGCATGGTCGCAAAACAGGTGTGAGGCTTGGCGTTATCATGTTGCAGGTGAAAGTGGGCCTTCTTCTCTGGTTTTACCCTGGAAATTCGGGCTTTCAGCTTAGTCAGTGTTGTCTTTTAGCGTGCTGAATTGACAGTTGCTCCAGTTTCCAGGAAATTCAACAGAACCATACCCTGGATATTCCAGAAGACTGTGCACATCACTTTGCCTGCGGACAGCTGTGTCTTAAGTTTCTCCTTTGACAGAGAATTCGCATGTCGCCATTCCTTGGACTGTCTTTTGGATTCTGGCTCATAGTGGTGACACTATGTCTCATCTCCGGTGACGGTGCCATTCAGAAAATTGTCACCTTCAGCTTCATATTGGTCCAGAATGGCCCGACAAATTTCCATTTGATGAGTTTTTTGTTCTTCTGTAACCATCTGCAGGACCCATCTCCCACAGACTTTGCGAGAACCAAGACGTTACAACATTGTTTCCAAGGCATTACAGCCGACATTCAGCTTTGCACACAAGTCTGTGGGCGTTATCCTCCGATCAGCAAGGATGAGTTGATCAAGACGCTCTTCATTGCGAGGGATGACAGCGGTGCAGGGTCGACGGGGCTGTGACTTGTCATACATACTCTTTTTACTACCTTGAAAGTGCCATATCCAATGCCTCACACTGCTCGACCTGTAGTATCATCTCCATCCACCTTTAGCACGCGTCGATGGATTTCAATCGGAGCAGTTTCTTCAACAGTGAGGAATTCAGTCACACATCGCTCTTTTACACGCGCGTCCATATCAGACTCCAGTTTGGAACATTCATCTGCTAGCGTCAACCATCGCAGAACAACGGAACTACCTGCAAATGAAAGAGGAAGGTTCAACCATTAGCACTACACCAACGACATCGGGCGCGGACATCCAAAGTCATCACAAAAAATAGGAGGCATTACTTTCGGAATGACCCTTGTATGATCCATGTGGTGGAGTGTATAGATAGCTTAACTGCACAGGTATAGGAGACTGTCTGGTATACTTTGGTGCATATGTCCAACAATTAATCCGAATGGACGTGCTACACAGTCATCTATCTATCAGTCTACGCTTGCATATAGCAGTGACGTCTTAGTCGAGAAATTCGTATAATCTGCGAAAGTTGTGCGAGTAAATATACGTTGGAAACGTGTAGCATAAGGCTTGAATGTACTAACACAAATTCAACTGACAAGCTCAAAATTGACCATCCGGAAAAGAACACTGTGGAAGTATGAAAGAGACGAAGAAATGGTCGGCCCCGCCCAGTCGTTAAGTGTGACAGGTTTGTTAAATAGAAGTCTGTCCTCGATTCTGATTGACTGGAAGACTTATATGTTAAATCATTTCATGGAAGTGGCGAAGTCGAGAAACCTCGGGCGGGAGGGGGGGGGGGGGGGGAGGGTAAGATATCTGAGGGTGAGGTGATGTTTTCATAGAAGTTAGCTAGACCCTCCAAGATACTGCTTCTACAAAAAGCGTGTTAGTTCCTCCTGATCTGGCATACGCCGATTATCGTGCAGAAATGTGCGTAACATAAATAAAAGACATGAGGGGTTTTTAATTGTAATTAAACCCTTTATTCCTCAATAAATATGTGATAACATCGATGTGGCGGGTGAGTTTTGCTACTGGGCCGTGTGAAACGATAGTCAGCTGTTGTGAGTATGGACGTACCATAATTTTTCTGATACTATACACCTGTTGTTGTTGTTGTTGTGGTCTTCAGTCCTGAGACTGGTTTGATGCAGCTCTCCATGCTACTCTATTCTGTGCAAGCTTCTTCATCTCAAAGTACCTACTGCAACCTACATCCTGCTCAATCTTTTTAGTGTATTCATCTCTTGGTCTCCCTCTACGATTTTTACCCTCCACACTGCCCTCCAAAACTAAATTGGTGACCCCTTGATGCCTCAACACATGTCCTACCAATCGATTCCTACTTCTAGTTAACTTGTGCCACAGACTTCTCTTCTCCCCAATCCTATTCAATACTTCCTCATTTGTTATGTGATCTACCCATCTAATCTTCAGCATTCTTCTGTCGCACCACACTTCAAAAGCTTCTATTCTCTTCTTGTCCAAACTATTTATCGTCCATGTTTCACTTCCATACATGGCTACACTCGATACAAATACTTTCAGAAACGACTTCCTGACACTTAAATCTATACTCGATGTTAACAAATTTCTCTTCTTCAGAAACGCTTTCCTTGCCATTGCCAGGCTACATTTTATATCCTCTCTACTTCAACCATCTTCAGTTATTTTGCTCCCCAATTAGCAAGATTCCTTTACTACTTTAAGTGTCTCATTTCCTAATCTAATTCCCTCAGCATCACCCGATTTAATTCGACTACATTCCATTATCCTCGTTAAATGGTAATTGGAAATCTTATGCTGTTGGAGTGTAACGTTACCGTGGTTAGTGTTCCGTCGGCCGGAGTGGCCGTGCGGTTCTAGGCGCTACAGTCTGGAACCGAGCGACCGCTACGGTCGCAGGTTCGAATCCTGCCTCGGGCATGGATGTGTGTGATTTCCTTAGGTTAGTTAGGTTTAATTAGTTCTAAGTTATAGGCGGACGTGGGTGGAACTATGTCTGGTCGTAAGGGACACAGTTGTGTGTTTTAATAGGTCACTTATAAAGGGAAGCTGACATTAAATACAACTGCTTCAATGAATTTTCTATCGCAGAACAGCGAACCCAAGCGGAGGCTTCTATAGTGGGTAGCAGGAGACGCAGGACTTGCAGGAGCCCATTTTAGAAAAAAGGAAATAAAACTCCACGTGTGTCTCTTCTTTGTTCTGTAGAGTGAGCCGCTGCAGCATCTTAATCGAGGTTCTTGGGCACCTGGGTGTTTGAGAAGTGTTTGCATTGCTGCATTTCCTTCTGACATTGTTGCTGGGTTGAGAAATTCAGTGGTAGTGTGGTCGATTTTGGTGTATTTGCTGCTACTTTTATATCTACATTTACTGCAATTAGCAGCGGTCTGTTTGGAATCATTGATTGCTGAAGTGCGGTTTTTTAATTAATATATATAGATGGAGCAGTCGGAGTATATTTGATAGATAGAGTGGGATAGTTAGAGATATGCATACATTTCTATATAGTTATATTAGGTGTGAGCTATTGGGATGAAACTTAAGAGCTAGTGATGATGATGACGCTTTTCCTAACGACAATTTTGCGCTGTGGAAGGCTGGTGGACACCTGGTGTTGATGGGGATGAGTTATCGATATGTTGATGGTGCATCATGACTTACATACTATGGTGCTGTGGGAGTGTTCTTAATTCTAGTGATGATGGGGATGAGTGATGCCCTTTACAATTTTGCTTCTGAGACAGACGTGTGGGCGTTCGACCGTCCGGTTTGTGGGGCCTGGACTGTATTATTTGCATGTGCGTTCTTATTTACTAAGTTGGTATGGGTGCGTCCTTAAATCTAGGGATGTGATTGTGGGGGGGGGGGGGGGGGTGAGGTTGCTTAGATGCTAGTCTGTGGGGCCTGGGTCTTATCGCTAGTGGAGGGAACTGGGTTGGTGGCTTGTTACACTGGGGGTGAGCAGCTATGTTGATCGGCAGCATGGTAGCTAATCCTAAGGGAGGGGTGTTGTTGGTATCTGATGTGATTGCAGGGCTTATGAGTTAGTGGAGGAATTTGTGGTGTGATCGGATGCGTTTGTGGGTGGGCAGCCGGTTGGCTGGCTGCTTAGTATTTAATTCTAAGGGGGGTTGGTTGTTTGGACAGGGTTGAGCTAATTAAGTCTGGGTTATCTGCATTACCACATTATACACTCATTCATACGGTGACTTGATGCCTCGTTTTTCATTCACGCAGGAGGTCCGGCCATCTGGTCGTGGCCAGTCGGTGGACCCGCTGTCCTAGTTGCTGGATGAGCGGGTTTGGCGAGTCCCTCGTTTTCTCGTAGAATATGGTTGCGGTCTGCCGAATCCTGGTGGTGAGTAGCTGCATGTCTGCCATCCGGTGTACCTCTGCTGTGGAAAATCGGTGTGGGAGGTGCAGCTCTCTCTTCAGGGCGCGGCTCTGCACAGTCTGTAGTTTCTTGAGGTGTGTGGGAGCAGCGTTACCCCACAAAACCGCGGCATACTCCAGTATAGGCCGCACCTGTGCGAGGTAGATGATGACTCCCAGTCGTGGTGGTAGTGTCGAGGTCTCGTTCAATATTGGGTAGAGGGCTTGTAGTCGTCCATAGGCTTTCTTCCGAGTTTCCACTACGTGCGGTTTCCAAGTGAGGTACCGATCCAACGTTACCCCCAGATATTTCGCCGTCCTGGACCATGGTACTGGTGTGCCCCTTACTTCTACTTGTTGGTAATTTCTGGGGATATGCTTGCGGCATATTGTGATGGCCTGTGTTTTTGCCGCATTGAACGAGAGGCGCCATTTTGTGGCCCATGATGTCAGTTCGTCACAGGCATTCTGTAGTCTTCTTTGTAGGTGCCCTGCATTGGTGCTGCGTGAGTACAGGGCAGTGACGTCTGCATTCAAGGCTAGGTGGACTCGGTCTATCGTTGGGGTGTCGGCTGTGTATAGTATGTATAGCAGAGGCCCCAGGACTCTGCCCTGCGGTACTCCAGCGTTGATGGGTCGTACGGTGGAGGTCCCCTCCTGCGCCCTTACGTGGAAGGTTCTTCCCTCGATGTAGCTCTTCAGCAGTGTGACGTGTGACACGGGTACCCCCTGCGTGAGCAGCTTGTACAAGAGGCCCTCGTGCCACACTGTGTCGAAGGCTGCAGCGACATCGAGGAATATTGCTGCGAAGTATTCACGTCTCTCCCTGGCATCGAGGGCTTCCTCGACAGGTCGTAATAATTGTTGGGTGGTGGAGTGACCGCTTCTAAACCCGAACTGGACGTCTGGCCGGATTCTCTCATCCTGTACATGTTTTAGCAGTTTTTTAGCATATATTCTTTCGAATATTTTGGACAGTGCGGGCAACAGGCTGATTGGCCTGTAGATTTCTGGCTGCTTGTGGTCTTTCCCTGGTTTTGGGATCACTATGATCTCAGCGTGCTTCCAGCCCTTGGGGTAGCTGCCTGTGTTTATTATGTTGTTGAAGGCTGCTGTCAATAGTGGAATGGCTGTCGGTGGCATTTGCTTGATTAGCATATTTGTGAGTAGGTCGGGTCCACTTGCTTTCTTTTTGTTGATACAGCGTATTTGTGCTGCGACTTCCTCTTCCGATATGCCCTCTATGTGGTCTAGTTCGTCTCGGTGGGCTAGGAAGGCCGGCAGTCGTTGGGCTACTGTATCTATGTGTGCCTGGTCGACTGGTTGGTCGATGGGCCGGAATTTGCTTGCGAACATGTCCGCTAGTGCGTTCGCCTTAGCGTCCGGTTCGCAGATTGTATCGTTCCCGACTGTGATGGGTGGTAAGAGGCTCGTGTGGTTTAGGATGTGTTTCACTGTCTTCCAGGCTGACTGGTCCTGGAGGTTTAGCGTTGCTACTTTGTCTGTCCACTCTTTGTTTCTGTGGTGTTGTACTGCTGCCTTGATTTCTCTTTGGAGTCTATTCACTTCCCGCTTGGTGGCGGGGAGTCTTGTTGCATGCCATTCCCTGTTCAGCCTGTTTTTCCTTGTGATTAGTAGAAGCACTTCCTGTGGTAACTGCCTGTGGTTGTCTCTTGGTCGCTGCTGTCTTTGTGGGACTGCTGCTGCTGCTGCTTCTAGTGCGTGCGTCGTGATGTGCATTAGTGTGGCCTCCGTTCCTGCCGTTTCTGGGTCTGGGACTGTACTTAGAGTCTCTTCCAGGGTCTCTCGGTATGTTTGCCAGTTAATCCCGCTGATGTTTACACCCCTGTGCTGCTTTTCTGTTCCGTGCAGGTCAATGTCAAACACGACGGGAACATGGTCGGAGGACAGTGCGCAGAGTGGAGTGGCTGATGCGTCTAACTGTAGACCCTTCACTACAGCGAAGTCTATGACATCTGGTTGCCCTCTGCTTCTTGGGTAGATAGTGGGCTCAAAGGGGGCTATCACGTTGGCATTGTTTCGGATCACAGTTCTGTGCAGTCTTCTTCCACTCACATTTGTTAGGCGACTGTTCCAGCTGACATGCTTCGCGTTAAAATCTCCCACGAGGAACACATTCCCCGGGATCGTGAGGAGCTCGTCGAAGTCCTGCGGGTCAAGGTTTCCTGCGGGTGGTCTGTATAGTGATATAAAGTTTATTGTCCCTTGAGTTGTCTCGACAGCTACTCCGGTGGCTTCTGTTGTTGTCAGTTGCGGAAGGTTGATGGGGTGTTGTTGTAGTGATGTTCTCACGTACACTGCGGTTCCCCCTCCAGCAGTCTGCCTGTCGGTGCGATAGCAATTGAAGTTTGCCGCCTTAACGTTGATTCCAGGTTTCAGGCTGGTTTCCTGCACTAGGCAGATGTCCACTCTCTCCTTGTGCAGGAATTGCCTGAATTCCCCCTGCTGGTCAAACAGCTTGCGCCCAGCATTCCAGGTGACGACGGTTAGTCCTTGGTGTTGTGCAGCCATTATATTCTGTTGGGAGCATTGGTCATTGCCCCTAGGGCGGCTTGAACTGCGGTGTTCACCTGGCTGGCTATGTTCCTGGTCATAACCTCCATGGCGGATGCAACTGCGGCTGTGACTGCTTCTTTGAGCATGCGCATGGTGACTGGGCTGTTGTCTTCTGGCGGTGTCGGTTGAACTGTTGTCTGCATGTGGGTTGCCTTGGTTGTCGTCGGGGGAGGTGGCGCAGGTCGGTGCGGGATGTTTCGTTGCCGGGTGTCTCTCGTTGTTGCGTTCGCGTATGTGACTCCTGGTCTCCGGTTTGCTGGTGGGCACCGTTGCCTGACAATGTGAGCCTTTACGACTTCACACCCCATGTAGTTTGCGGGGTGTTGCTTGTGACAGCAGGCACATGTGGGCGGCGCGTCCTTTTCCTTTTGGCATTCTGTGGCTGGGTGGTTTCATCTGTGGCTGGGTTTAGAGTGAGCACCAGGTACCTCGCTTTGTTCTATGATCCACGTGCTCCTGGCGAGGGATCAGGGCTTTCGGCTGATTGCGACTGCTACGGTTGCAGGTTCGAATCCTGCCTCGGGCATGGATGTGTATGATGTCCTTAGGTTAGTTAGGTTTAAGTTGTTCTAAGTTCTAGGGGACTGATGACCACGGCAGTTAAGTCCCATAGTGCTCAGAGCCATTTGGCTTCGGCTGCTGTGTGGCTGGCACGTCTGCTTGCATCAGGCTACGCCAGTGGCCGGTTCTTCCAGCCAGTTTTTTTTGCGTTTCGTAAACGCCACCATGATATACAATTGCTTTGGTAAAGTGGGATCTGCCATAGTGTACAGACAATATCCTCTTGAATTATAGATTGTTGTGCAACCGAAAAATGATAGAGTTTTTTCCGACATGTGAATAGATTGCGTGAAACAGGCTGTTCTGTGATGACTAAACTGCTTACAAAACTACAACGTAGTAATCTGCTGCTATTGCAAATTATGGTCTGCTGGGTATGGTCTTATTCTTCAAGTACAGATGACAAAAACTTTATGCACAAGTCGGTAGAGGCGAGTTATGGAGCAAATGTGTCCGAAGTCAGAACACAGACGGTATTTGTTTTCCATGTATCGGTGAAATCTTGTAGGGCTCTGCTAGGAGATGTTAGGAAGTTCTATTATAAAGCATGCTCAGACGACTTGTTTTTTGTGTGTGGTAAACGCCACCATGATATACCACTGTATTTGTAAAACAGGATCTGCCAGAGTGTAAAAACAAATCCTTTTGAATTATAGCTTGTTGTTGCCAAACGTAAAATGATAGTGTCTTTTCCGACATGTGGACAGATAGCGTGAAAGGCTGTATTCTGTAAAGTTACTTCATGCGTCTCAAATTTTTGTAATAACCACGTGTACGACAATTTATTTACATATACTGACCTGAATGTCAGAGACGCTCTAAAACCATGCTGTAATTTTGTCCATCAACCTGAAAGAAATCGGTTAACACGGATGTTTCATTAGACAGTGCTATTTTTCTTAGGTGTTTAATGTTCTAACTTTTTCTGTACTCTGATGAAAATTTCGAAATAAAGAGTACGTTCTGCAGTGATTGATAGTTTTCAGAGCAACACAGTGGAAGTTTTTTATATGGAAGATGTGAGATAAGTTAATACATCTGTCAGATGTATAACTATAGAGTTCCAGCCTCTGCAGTTTGCTCATATGTATTCGACAGCAATGCTGTAGTTTATTCACTTTGTTGGACGTCACAAAATAACAGGAGGTGGGGAGAGGAAGAGAGATGTGAATTGTATTCTGGAGTCGAACGTAAAGACGACTGTATAGATCCTGTTCTATACTGATAATTCAGTTGTCTGAAATGAGTGTAATACCCTCGTGCATGAGGAATGCTAGTAATATATCTACGAGGCTTATGAAAAAAAAAAAAAAAAAAAAAAAAAAAAAAAAAAAAAAAAAAAAAAAAAAAAAAAAAAAAAAAACCATTTTTTAAAAACTCTCTAATATAAAACAAAAATTTTAGTTATATTTTTTCCTCCATCTAAAAATTTATCTATATCGAAGAACGAAATTTTCATTTAATAAAAAAAAATGAATTTATTTAAAACACTAAATTTAAAAATACAAATTTTCCAAAATTTAATCAAACGCTACAACATGAACTGATTTATACTTACTTTCGTTTTTGCCTCAATAAATAAAATGTGATCCAATAATTTTCTGTGATTTATCATTGTCTTCTGAAAATATGTTAGTATAATGATACGGATGAGTATATATATATATTGAGACAAAATCTCACTACCCTCCGCGCTGCCCTCCAATACTATATTGGTGATCCCTTGATGCCTCAGAATGTGGCCTACCAACCGATCCATTCTTCTAGTCAAGTTGTGCCACAAATTTCTCTTCTCCCCAATTTTAGTCAATACCTCCTCATTAGTTATGTCATCTACCCATCTAATCTTCAGCATTCTTCTGTAGCACCACATTTTGAAAGCTTCTATTCTCTTTTCGTCTAAAATATTTATCGTTGACGTTTCACTTCCGTACATGGCTACACTCCATACAAATACTTTCACAAAAGACTTCAAAAAAATGGCTCTGAGCACTATGGGACTTAACATCTGAGGTCATCATTCCCCTAGAGCTTAGAACTACTTAAATTGAACTAACCTAAGGACATCAAACACATCCATGCCCGAGGCAGGATTCGAACCTGCGACTGTAGCAGTCATGTGGTTCCGGACTGAGGCGCCTAGAATCGCTCGGCCACCGCGGCAGGCAGGGCAGAAAAGACTTCCTGACACTTAAATCTACACTCGATGTTAACAAATTTCTCTTCCTCATAAACGCTTTCCTTGCCATTGACAGTCTACATTTTATATCCTCTCTACTTTGACCATCATCAGTAATTTTGCTCCCCAAATAGCAAAACTCATTTACTACTTTAAGTGTCTCATTTCCTAATCTAATTCCCACAGCATCACCCAATTTAATTCGACTACATTCCATTATCCTTGTTTTGCTTTTGTTGGTGTTCATCTTTTGTCCTCCTTTCAAGACACCATCCATTCCGTTCAACTGCTCTTCCAAGTCCTTTGCTGTCTCTGACAGAATTACGATGACATCAGCAAACCTCAAAGTTTTTATTTCTTCTCTATGGATTTTAATTCCTACTTCGAATTTTTATTTTGTTTCCTTTACTGCTTGCTCAGTATACAGATTGAATAACATCGCGATAGGCTACAACCATGTCTCACTCCCTTCCCAACCACTGATTCCCTTTCATGCCCCTCGACTCTTATAACTGCCATCTGGTTTCTGTAAGAAATGTAAATAGCCTTTCGCCCCCTGTATTTTACCCCTACCATCTTCAGAATTTGAAAGAGAGTATTCCAGTCAACATTGTCAAAAGCTTTCTCTAAGTCTACAAATGCTAGAAACGTAGGTTTGACTTTCCTTAATCTATTTTCTAAGAGAAGTCGTTGTATTGCCTCACGTGTTCCAACATTTCTACGGAATCCAAACTGATCTTCCCCAAGGTCAGCTTCTACCAGTTTTTCCAATCGTCTGTAAAGAATTCATGTTAGTATTTTGCAGCTGTGGCTTATTAAACTGATAGTTCGGTAATTTTCACATCTGTCAACACCTGCTTTCTTTGGGATTGGAATTATTGTATTCTTCTTGAAGCCTGAGGGTATTTCGCCTGTGTCATACATCTTGCTCACCAGATGGTATAGTTTTGTCAGTGCTGACTCTCCCAAGGCTGTCAGTAGTTCTAATGGCATGTTGTTTACTCCTGGGGCCTTGTTTCGACTTAGGTCTTCCAGTGCTCTGTCAAACTCTTCACGCAGTATCATATCTCCCATTTCATCTTCATCTACATCCTCTTCTATTTCCATAATATTGTCCACAAAAATATCGTAATTGTATAGACTCTCTATATACTCTTTCCATCTTTCTACTTACCCCTCTTTGCTTAGAACTGGTTTTCCATCTGAGCTTTTGATATTCATGCAAATGGTTCTCTTTTCTCCAAAGGCCTCTTTAATTTTCCTGTAGGAAGTAGCTATCTTACCCCCTAGTGATATACGCTTCTACATCCTTACATTTGTCCTCTAGCCATCCCTGCTTAGCCATTCTGCACGTCTTGTCGATCTCATTTTTGAGACGTTTGTATTCCTTTTTGCCTGCTTCATTTACTGCATTTTTGTGTTTTCTCCTTTCATCAATTAAATTCAGTCTCTTTTCTGTTACTCAAGGATTTTTATTAGCCCTCGGCTTTTTACCTACTAGATCCTCTGCTGCCTTCACTATTTCATCTCTCAAAGCTACCCATTCTTTTTTTACTGTATTTCTTTCCCCCATTCTTGTCAATCGTTCCCTAATGCTTTCCCTGAAACTCTGTACAACCTCTGGTTCTGTCAGTTTGTCCAGGTCCAATCTCCTTAAATTCCCACCTTTTTGCAGTTTCTTCAGCGCCAGAGTCCACATCTGCCCCTCGAAATGTCTTACAATCTAAAACTTGGTTCCTGAATCTCTGTCTTACCATTATATAACCTATCTGAAACCTGTCAGTATTTCCAGACTTCTTCCATGTATACAACCTTCTTTTATGATTCTTGAACTTCCATGTATACAACCTTCTTTCATGATTCTTGAACCAAGTGTTAGCTATGATTAAGTTCTGCTGTGTGCAAAATTCTACCAGGCGACTTCCTCTTTCATTCCTTACCCCCATTCCATATTCACCTAGTACGTTTCCTTCTCTTCCTTTTCATACTATCGAATTCCAGCCACCCATGACTATTAAATTTTCGTCTTCCTTCACTATCTGAATAATTTCTTTTATCTCATCGCACATTTCATCAATCTCTTCGTCACCTGCGAAGCTAGTTGGCGTATAAACTTGTGTTCCTTTGGTAGGCGTGGGCTTCGTGTCTCTTGGCCACAATAATGCATTCATTATGCTGTTTGTAGTAGCTTACCTGCATTCCTATTTTTTTAAATTCATTATTAAACCCACTCCTGCATTATCCCTATTTGATTTTGTATTTATAACCTTGTATTCACCTGACCAGAAGTCTTGTTCCTCCTGCCACCGAACTTCACTAATTCCCACTATATCTAACTTTAACCTATCCATTTCCCTTTTCAAATTTTCTAACCTACTTGCCCGATTAAGGGATCTGACATTCCACGCTCCCACCCATAGGACGCCAGTTTTCTTTCTTCTGATAGCAACGTCCTCCTGAGTAGTCCCCGCCGGAGATCCGAATGGGGGACTATTTTTCCTCCGGAATATTTTACCCAAGAGGACACCATCATCATTTAACCATACAATAAAGCTGCACGCCCTCGGGAAAAATTACTGCTGTAGTTTCCCCTTGCAGCACAGTAAGGCTGTTTTGGTTAGTGTTACTAGGCCAGATCAGTCAATCATCCAGACTGTTGCCCCTGAAACTACTGAATAGGCTGCTGCTCCTCTTCAGGAACCACACGTTTGCCTGGCCTCTCAACGGATACCCCTCTGTTGTGGTTGCACCTACGGTACGTCTATCTGTGTCGTTGAGGCACGTAAGCCTCCCCACCAACGGCAAGGTCCATGGTTCATGGGGTGGGGGGGTACGTCTGTATGGTTTAATTTAGTATAAAATTTTGTGAATGCAGTGATATTATTTAATCTTGTGTTTCATTCATGTTGCAAGCTATTGTTCCAATTAAACAGCGTCTTGGCAAGGCTGAAGTTCCGTGTTACAAATTATATTAAGATCCAGTACAAAGCTCTGGAATTATTCAAACTACGAATTCCGATATTTTCAGAAAAGTCATGGTCAATTAACAATGAATGGACCTTACGCAAAAAGCCTTTGTCAAGCGCAAAAAAATTGTAGAAAATGACCACATACTATTATTATTAATTATTATTATTTGCTTGTTCTTCAATATACTTAAACCAGATAGGAAAAGCTGCGATAAATCAAACTGGTATCTTCGTGTCTGGACCTTTTACTGTACTTGCTACATTGTTTTTCTTTGTTGCGTGGATAATAGGATCATATCTGACGAGCCATTGCCACTGAATATTTGTAAAAACCAAACAAAAAGACGAACCAGTGAAATTGTTGATGAAATCTGGAATCCACACTGCATATTTGGATTCTAGGTAAGACATCACATTTTTACATCAGCACCCTAGTCCAAGCACTTTCAGTAATTGTAGCTTGTTAGTAGTTTTGACAAAATTTTCCATAACCGTAGCAGTCATTTTTGTGCAAGGCTCCGTATTTCAAATTATTTTTGTCGTATAGTTTCTTACAACAACACAGTCATACCATTCCACAAAATGGCCAACTTGTGTCATGTGCGACGCAAAATGGCATGCAGCAATGAATGTTAATTTGTTCACCATTAATTGTAATTCTTGCTCAGTTAAGCCAACATTGTTGCCATACTAAATTAATTTCATGAATTAATTCTCAAACGTGTTTAAGGATTTTTCTTGCAATATACATTACGTGTAGCATGGTGGTAATGCGTGAACAGTTATCAGAAATGGAAAATGTCAGAAAACAGATGCAAACCGAATCCAACTCGGAGATTGGACAAAACATTGACAATGACTCAGCAGGTAACATGCCTATGGACGGAAATTTCGTAAATAGACCGACCACCAGTCAAATAGCTAAATTCAGTTCAGAGCCCATTCTTGTACGTGACGTCATGCCAAACGACGTAGCGGGGGCAGAGCAGTCTCAGTTTACAAATATGGCCAGCATGTCTAACACTGTTATCAAGCAAATGACTGAAAACAAAAATCAAATGACTCAAAACAAAAAAGACATTGACGAACACATGACAGTTTTAAAAACGTGACATAACGAGATTAAGCTGAATTAAGAGCACTAAAAAGCTGTGGTGACGCTTTGTGTGAAAGAGTAGACAAGATTAACATAAGACTAAGTGGCCAAGTGTCCAAACTTGACTCAAAATTTTCCGAATTGAACTTACAACAGGAAAAAACCAGAAAATAGGTAAAAGATATTAATATTGTTGTCAAACATTTAAACGCTACATGCGAAGCTGTTCCCACTCAAGTGAGATCTTATCCATCGGTTCATGACTCAATAAAAACACGTATTACTGTAATTGAAGGCAAAGTTAACACTATGGATAAACAAGTTACAGACAAACTGCAATTGCACACTGACAATCATTTTGCCAACACTAATAAAGAATTTTATGACTGGGTTGATCAGAAACATAAATATTTTGACCAATGTGTAGAGGAAAAATTACCATCAGTTGTGCATGACACCGTAGCCTAATTTGTTAAAAATTATAAAGATGTCATAGCTGAGGCAGCTCAATCCAACGCAGCACGACAGAAACAACTAAGCGATGACATACGATCGGAGTGTAGTAATACTAATAAACACAGTGCTCGCTTTGGTACTGAAAACATATGTATGACACCTATTCCCCGTACAAAACACACACCTCACAGCAACGACTGTAGACACCCGTACACATGGCACCTAATTATGATAGCGACATTTATCGGCAGTACATTCCTTTCCATTAACCAGCCGATCACTACAATAATTAGAGTGAAAGCAATCGACATTACAGTGTGAAAGAAGAAGAAAGTCTGATTAAACATCGGTAATTTCAACCTTCCATCCCAGAAAAACATAGTGTACATCCTGCAATTTTGTGAAAGCATTTAGAAATGCGTTCCCAAGAGCATGGAGTGACCGAAAGTGAATGTCTTACATTGTAGGTTACGTCCAGGGTGACGCAGCTGTCTGGGCATATAATGTAGCTGAGAGATGCGTGACATATCAACAATTTGAAATAGCTCTCTTGGCCAAATTTTGGTCGCAGTCGGTACAAGAACGTCTACGGAAACACATTGTGGAACCAGAGCCCTACAATGCTAAACATGGCAATTTTCGGCGGTATTTTGAGAAATATTTGAATATGGACCACTTTCTCGATGAACCTGTAGCTACGCGCAATATATTCCGCGGACTGATAGCCAGATTACCTTCAAACATCCCCTTAGAAAAATTAAGAGTAACAATGCAGGTAAACCTCTTACGTTATCTGATTTTCAAACAGCTGAGCAAAACTGAACATACTCAGACATTTCTCTCTTTACTTCTTCTGATCAACAGTAAACTGACACACTTTTTTAGCGCAACGCAATCTGACTTTCAATAATCCCTACAAAAGAATGGCCCTGACTAGCAATAACCTATACCTTTCATGAATCACTTACCTCACAAAAATCTTCGTTACTCCAACTACTGCAATACAGCGTGCACCAATACTGCCAGCTAAATAAAAGATGCTAACTACTGAACGCACTAACTACTGACAGGCATAGTTAGCAAATGAAAGATTTTGATGCAGAACAAACAATGTATTTACCTTAATAGTGTTCAAAAGTCATTTTATATATATATATATATATATATATATATATATATATATATATATATATATATATATATATATATATATATATATATATATATATATAATGACATCCAGTCTTACAAATTTCCTTTTTCTGATGGACACACGACCAGATCATCTGCTCTCAGAACTCTGTCATCTCTCTCCCCACATCCACTACTGCTGGCGACCCACCTCCAGCTGCACAATGCTACACGCTGTTCACATCCAACTCCCCATCACTACAATAGCGAATATTCCAACAATGCCAACCATCCACAGACTGCACACAGCACAACCAGTGAGTTTCATACAGAGCGCTATGTGGTGTTACCAACATAAAAATCTAAACAGCCTACTTACATAGCTCCCATGCTCCCCACCAAAAATTTTACAAATTGTTATGGGCAGTGCCCAATAGTTATTTGCTAAAAATTTTTATATCAACGCTAACAAGTATATCAAATGCACACACTTATCGATACAATGTTGGTCAAAAGCAAAAACGTTCTCACAGTCCATAAAGACAGTCCTGATCATTCATCACAGTAGTAATTGCAGTTTTTTTCTCAAATTCTGAGCAGTAAAAGAAATTGCACACGGAAGTAGTGGATTTCCATGCAGTCTTTAAGAAGTAGTGTTGTCCTTCCAATGGAAGGACAGTGCTGACTCTTGACATGCAGACAGGTAATGGGTCACAACACAGCAAACCCACAGCAGAATCAGTCGAAGTTTTGAAGAATATTGGTAAGTAGATTATCACAGAGCAGACCCACTGTAGTCCTGGTAGAGATTATGGTATTGGTGAGCCACCAGAGGTGCAGACCCACTGCAGTCCTTGTAGAGGTAATGGTATTTGTGGGCCATTAAAGGTGCAGACCCGATGTAGTCCTTGTAGAGATAATGGTATTGGTGGGCCATTGAAAGTACAGACCCCCAGCAGCCATCTGTTGCGACTGTGTGGGTGCACAATCACCATTGAAGAGTCTTGCGGACAATATAGCAAGTCCATGAACCACCAATTGTGCAATCACAAAAAAATTTTTTGAAATGTTCTTAAAACCAGCAATGCTGGTAAGCAGTCCCTTGTTGAATTATCAACACATGTGCAATCACCAAGAGTCCCTTTTTTCACATATTGTGCATATACTATGACCAACAGAAATGTGTTCAGTGAAATGAAACTTAATTTGAAGAACTGGTGTCTATACAATTACAAATTTACGACATGAAAATACAATTACAAAGGTACAAAATACATCATTAAAGAACATAGTAATACAGATAACATTTGTAGTAATGTGGGCTTTACAAAAGAATAGAATTAAACATATACATCAGTGATGTAGGAATTATGACATAAGTAAATAAATAAAAAAAATGAGAAGAGCTTTTGAATGATTAACTTCACACATGACATTAAAACAGAACAGAATAAATAATGTTTAAACATCTTTACAAAGTAAATAACATAGAATTAGAAAAATTCTCCAATGTATCTCTTATCAGATAAACACATAAAGACAGGAAGAACACAAATACACAAGGGCACACAAACACATAGCGGGATAACACAAAAGGAAAGGACAGGGTTCGTTTTCAGTATGACATTTGGTACTGCAGTATTTATCATATATGATTTGCAAACAAAACTTTCTTTACTTCTTGGAGATCTCCCTGTGTTCATCATTATTCCCAAAAAGTTCTCTCTATACCTGCTTTCTGTATTCTATTCATATCCTCTTTCAAAATAATTATTCTTCATTGTGCACTAATTTTTTCTCCCAAACCCTTTTTTTATATAACTTCTCAATGAATTTCTTCCAATTCATCGGAACTCATTCTCTTATATAGCCTACCCCCTCTTAAGCTAACTACTGAGCTTACACAAACAGCAATGACAAAAAATGCAAATTGGCAAAGCAAGCAGCAGTCTATCTAGATTAGCAAAGGAAATGCAACATTACAACTAATTTAGGCCAATGTGCAGCAACAAGCAAAAATAAATCTGTAGTAAAATTGGGATAATACAATGTAAAATTCAGTGGAACTATGCCTGGCAAACAGCAGCAGCAAATGCAATAACTTATACCTAAACATGATAAAGCTCAACCAGAAAGAATATTACAGTAAAGATAGGAAATGTCTAATACCGATGTCAGATCTTAACACTACAGTGATACATCACCTTAACTTACTCTACCAAAAAGTTACCAAATCGAAAAAATTATGTATGCAATTCCTGTGACAGGAAATGTCTATTTGTCCTTCCTTTTTTTAAGAAAGTAGATCATAAAATTATTATTTAATGGATCTGTAGGCATAAAATAGTGATATTAGTACATCTATTAAATTTTATTTTAATCAGTGCTGCAGTGCAACTAGAAACTAGATATTAAACAAAATGAGCAAATATATACATAAAGTAAGGCGTGAAACGCCATTCACTAGCCATTTGGCATTTCATAAGGCAGTAAAAAATCTCTCAACTAGCAAGAAAACAGACATAAAATTTTTTTCATCATTTTATTAGGCATTTCAGTAAAAATCAGAAATTACAAGCTCCAAAGTGTAATGATGTGTTTCCAAGTATGAGCGTGTCGTATTTGCGATGCTTACTACAAAGGAATATCAATATCGAGGTTAATGGCCTCTTTCTTCTCCACCTAATAGCTTTTTACCTGGGTGACTGTTGAGCAGCTGGGTGCCTACAGTGCATTGCGACAAGGTCACTTACCTTCCTTACCGAAATATTTACGCCAGCAGTCTCTGCTACAGTGACAGTCTGATATATAATTTCACACGTTGAGAATTTTCTTTACAAATGTGTAGAAACGAAATCTCATGAATAGCATCGTTGTGATACTCACATTCATGCATGTCTGACAGTAGAATTCTTGGTTTCCAACATCTTTTTTACAAATCAGAGTCCCTAACCACTACTCATCATTCATATACATATAAACATGTAATCACATTTCTCATATAGTATCATCTTATTGATCATAAACATATCTCAACAGCATAATACACATAGTTGTTGCAATAATAACATCATAACACCTCATTCAAATCTCAAAAATGTCGTAGCTTTCTTCAGTACTCTCACAACCTTTAAAAAATGGTCTCTGCTCGTTTCAATAAAGTCATCTACCTCAAAAGTACTTCAAAAATCATTATCCCATACCAAAGACATCATTCAAAACTCTCATAGTATCACAATGGTTCAAAAAAAATGAAGAGTTCACAAAGTACAGGCAAAATACAATTTCGTAAGTGTGAAGTTATCCAACTGTATAATTGCGTAAACATGTGTCACTGATGTAGTAAAAAAATGATTATCTCTCTGAGTTAAATGATCAGATAGCTGTGTAATTCTGTGTTAGAGAAATATGGTACCGATGTGTAAAGTTGTATAAGCAAATACCATATTAGCTAGGGCTCCTAGTGCTTGCCACACGCTTAGTACACAAAGTAGGCGTTTACCCCCTGAGGATTAATGTAATTATACCCTCAGGTGTTACAGATTACAGCAATGGAATGAAATGCATCATGGAAAACCTTTGTATCTTTGTAATTCAAAAATCTTTAAAAATAAATGTTTTAAGTACAAAATTAATCACTCAAATACGTGAACTGTAGCGCTAAACTGTGTGTCTTGTTGAAAGATAATCTCTGTCATTAATTAATGGTAAAATGTTGCCAAGTGCCATAATTATCGTCGTACTTAAGCAAAGTTCTGTAGAAGTCAATGTACTTACCTGATAATGAACAAAAGTGAAGTGCTATGCATATAGATATCGTAGTTATCACGTACGTTACCATGATCAAGAAAGTACTATACTATAACGTATTGTTGTGCTACCAGAAAGACTGCATCATTGTAGCTATATGATAAAAGTTACTACTAAAACATGTTTTACTTTCCAGAAGAATTCAAAAAATCTGTGTAGATATAAAACAGATCTAGCGCAAAAGCAATAATATAAATTCTGTCACTTATCAGTAGCATCGCGATATAATGATGTAGCTGTCAAACAAACCAAATACTAAGTCATCTGTAATCTCTCAGAAACTACTTTAAATCCAGAATGTTTTTTCAAGTAAACCAAAATGTTGCATCAAAATCTCATTAGCAGTACTAGTATATGTTCTAATTATGTAGGCCTTATAGTCATAATGTAATCTTGCAACTAACAAGCAAGAATGTACACACACTATAACACTGTGTCGCCTGTTCACAATAACAATGCATTCGTAATTACTGTCTAAATATGTTCCCTAGGTTCTAGACTGGATAGTTAACTTCAAACCATTGTTGCATATTAGCGATTTCTAAGTGTGACAAAGCGTACTAGCAACGTGAAGTAAAAAATTTTATGGCAAAGACTAAGTTAAAAAGCAGATTATCTCTCAATAAACGGTTTTACATGTGAAATGTGGTGCAATCCTTTACTCTTCCTAGTACGCAGAGTTTCAACTTCAACACAATTATCATGTGGTATACATCGGTAAAGAATGCTCAGATCTTTCTCAAGGATAGCATCTATGTTATTTTTTTCTGAGCCAGTCGGCGCACGTGGCTATCTGCGGTGCGAGTCATTGTCTGTTACCTTTGCTGTCATGCATCACTACTGGTATTTGGAATCTAACTTCTACAAATTCACCTTGTCGAGAGGGCCCTACCCTGTTTGAATCCCACCAGTTCTGATGACATTCAGGCTGTCGTTATGATTATATCGTCTGTCGTCATGTCGGTAGTTTCCGTAGTTTCTTTTTGTCGGTCATGTGTGGAGGATTTCTCCCAGAATCGTAACTGCGCGGTGGACCGTTACGTCTGAAGTTATTCTGTCTCCCTTGGTAATAATTATGTTGGTGCCCATATTGTCTGTTTCTCTGATTGTATCTGTCATAGTCATTACCGCTGACAGGTGAACTTTCCCTGTAATTATTATTAATCTGCCAACAGTTGTCATATGCGTGGTGTCTGTTTTGGTCACAATTTGCGTTGTAAGAATAGCTTTGTCGTGCCCAGTTGTTATTTCTGTCATCGCAGAATTGTGATGGATGTGACCTGTAATTGTTGTGTTCCTGTTTTTGCATCCCGCGATTGTCAGTGTAAATTCCCAATTCTTGTAACAGTCCCTGAAAAGCTTCGATGTCGTTTTTGCAACGTCCTGCCAAAATAATATGTCTTAAATGTTCAGGCAGTTTGATTCAGCAAATGTGAATAAGTTCTGAGGGGCTGTATGGGTTTGACAGATACTGATTCCTGTGCAACATGTCTTCAAAATATTTGACGAGACTGAAAAATTCAGATTGTTCGAAATGTTTCATGATTCTGATGCTATGTTTCACGCGATCTTGAATAGCTTGAGACCAATATGCTGAGAGGAAGGCATGATAAAATTCTCCTTCACTGTGACAATCATGAAATACCGATCGCGTTCTTACAGCTGGTATTCAAATCTGTGCTATAATCTGTGCCCCAATGACTAGTTGGGATGAAAACAATGAGAGAATTGATGAAGCCATGCTTGTGGATGAATGTCAGGCCAGATTTCTTAAATGTTTTGAATTTACGTGTAGTAATGAATAGCTTATATTCAAAGTCATCATGTCGGCGAGTCACATATCGGTCATTGTTACGTCGTATCGTTGGTTCCATCTCAAAATTTGGCGCACCTTGCCAATCATGAAAGAAGGTTGTATACATGGAAGAACACTGGAGATACTAGAAGATATCAGATAGATTATATAATGGTAAGACAGAGATTTAGGAACCAGGTTTTAAATTGTAAGACATTTCCAGGGGCAGATGTGGACTCTGACCACAATCAATTGGTTATGAACTGTAGATTAAAACTGAAGAAACTGCAAAAAGGTGGGAATTTAAGGATATGGGACCTGGATAAACTGATTCAACCAGAGGTTGTACAGAGTTTGAGGAGGAGCATAAGGGAACAATTGACAGGAATGGGGGAAAGAAATACAGTAGAAGAAGAATGGGTAGCTCTGAGGGATGAAGCAGTGAAGGCAGCAGAGGATCACGTAGGTAAAAAGACGAGGGCTAGTAGAAACCCATGGGTAACAGAAGAAATACTGAATTTAATTGATGAAAGGCGAAAATTTAAAAATGCAGTAAATGATGCAGGCAAAAAAGAATACAAATTTCTCAAAAATAAGATAGACAGGAAGTGCAAAATGGCTAAGTATCGATGGCTAGAGGACAAATGTAAGGATGTAGAGGCTTATCTCACTAGGGGTAAGATAGCTACTTCCTACAGGAAAATTAAAGAGACCTTTGGAGAAAGGAGAACCACTTGCATGAATATCAAGAGCTTTGATGAAAACCCAGTTCTAAGCAAAGAAGGGAAAGCAGAAAGGTGGAAGGAGTATATAGAGGGTCTATACAAGGGCGATGTACTTGAAGATAATATTATGGAAATGGAAGTGGATGTAGATGAAGATGAAATGGGAGATATGATAGTGCGTGAAGAGTTTGACAGAGAACTGAAAGACCTGAGTCGAAACAAGGCCCCCAGAGTAGACAACATTCCATTAGAACTACTGACAGCCTTGGGAGAGCCAGTCCTGACAAAACTCTACCATCTGGTGAGCAAGATGTATGAAACAGTCGAAATAGCCTCAGACTTCAAGAAAAATAAAATATTTCCAATCCCAAAGAAAGCAGGTGTCGACAGATGTGAAAATTACCGAACTATCAGTTTAATAAGTCACAGATGCAAAATGCTAACGCGAATTCTCTACAGACGAATGGAAAAACTAATAGAAGCCGACCTCAAGGAAGATCAGTTTGGATTCCGTAGAAATGTTGGAACATGTGAGGCAATACTGAGCCTACGACTTAGCTTAGAAGAAAGATCAAGGAAAGGCAAACCCACGTTTCTAGCATTTGTAGACTTAGAGAAAGCTTTTGACAATGTTGATTGGAATGCTCTCTTTCAAATTATGAAGGTAGCAGGGGTAAAATACAGGGAAGCGAAATGCTATTTACAATTTGTTCAGAAACCACATGGCAGGTATAAGAGTTGAGGGGTATAAAAGAGAAGCAGTGGTTGGGAAGGCAGTGAGACAGTGTTGTAGCCTATCCCCGATGTTATTCGATCTGTATATTGAGCATGCAGTAAAGGAAACAAAAGAAAAGTTCGGAGTAGGTATTAAAATCCATGGAAAAGAAATAAAAACTGTAGTTGGTCTTTGGCCTCCCCAGTCAGCCTCCTCCAGTGTCCTTGGTCCGTGTATTCTTATTCAGACAGCCCCAGCATACTCATATCCTCTCTAACCTGATCAATCCATCAGAGTCGTAGTCTTCCCTGTGGTCTTTTGCCTCTAATATGGGGTATGTCCACAAAGTAAGTTCTGTTTGGTTATATAAAACAAACATGTACAGCTACAGGAAAAATATTTATTGTACAAAAATTTACAACTGTTAAACTACTTTTCTACATAGCTTCTGAAATTTTGTAGGCACTTGTCATAGTGTGGCACAAGTTTTTGTATGCCTTCTTCATAGAAGGTTGCCACCTGTGTATTCAACCATGTGGTAAAATGTTATTTCAGCTCATCATCATTGTTGAAGTGTTGACCACCAAGGACAGATTTTAGCTGTAAGAAGAGATGAAAGTCGCTAGGAGTGAGGTTCGGGCAGTACGGAGGAACATGTCCCAGTGAAATTCCCGTAAGAGTTGTTTGGTCACATTCACCGTGGGTACCCAACGTGAGCAAAGTTTTCGAAATTTCAGTTTTTCAGTAACAATTTCATGAATTAGCAAGGGCACTAACTGTAAACTTACAGTTGTGCTTAATCTTCTCTTCAATTGTGTGAACCAGTTCATCAGTAACTACAGATGAGGGGTCCACTTCGTTCTTCATCATGCACTTGATCACGTGCTTCATTGAACAGTCTGACCCATCTTCTAACCATTGAACCATTCATAGCATTTTGTCCATAAACCTTGCAGATTTGCCGGTGAATTTCCTTTGGTTTAACTTTCTTTGCATTTAGAAAATGAATCACAGATTTGATTTCACACGCAGCAGCATTTTCAATTACGGCTGACATTATAAAGAAGCACTACAAAGTACACATCGGCAGCAGTGATATGAAAATGACGTACATGTCTTCTCCTTGAGTCAAAGTAATTGCTGCACTTGCTCAGAACTGTGATCGTAGCACTTCTGCAAATAGAAATAGAATGGAACTTACTTTTTGGATGACCCTCGTAGTTTGCTCCACTGCCTGCCTGATGATCTGGTCTTCTCAATGCATACCACTTCAGTCTTCTTTCTTTGATCACAGCCACGATGTCCACCCACTTGTATAGCTGCTGCAATTCACAGTTCTTTCTTTTCCTCCATTCATCTCCATCCTTCACTGGCCCAAAAATCTGTCTGAAGATTGCATTCTCAAATGTCAGGAGTTTTCTTTCCATCTTTTGGGTAATGGTCTAGGTCTCTGCTTCTTATAATACTGCAGGTTGTATTATTGTCTTGTAGATCTTGGTCTCTGAAGATCTTGATAGAAACCGGGACTTTAACAGCTTTCCCGGAGCAAACCTTTACATGTTTCCTGCTTGTATTTGTGCAGTAATTTCCTGGTCTATCTCATTCCTTTCATTGAGTATAGCCCCAAGATATTTAAAGTCTTTTTGCCCTTTCAAAGACTTAGTCCTCCACCTTCAGGGGTCTGTCATCATTTTCTCTGCTAACTATGAGGTATTTTTTCTTATCCATATTCAACTTCAGGCCTGCTCACATTGCCTCTTCTATTAATGTTCTTGTCATCTGAACCAGATCTTGCTCTTTCTCTGCTATTAAAAGTACATCATTTGCATAGGCCAGGGTGTTGATCCTTCTTTCCAACTGTATTCCTGTCTCTAGGCTTGCTATCTTTCTCAGGGCTCTCTCCAGTATCAGGTTAAACAGAAGAGGGGAGAGGCAGTCTCCATGTCGCACTCCAGTCCTCACCTTGAACTTCTTTGATTGCTTCCATTTACTTTCACCATACGTGTTGTCTCCTGGGTGCATATCCATGTCAGTTTTATGAGATTTCTGGGAACTTGAGCCCTTTCGAATTCTTGCCATATTACTTGTCTATTCACACTATCATATGCTTTTTGGAAGTCCACAAAAAGACAGTGAACATTTTTGCAGAATTCCCAGCTCTTTGCTAGTACTTGCCATATTGTATGCAAATGGTCTACAGTTGCCTTTCCATTTCTGAAACCTGCTTATTGGAATCCCAGTACTTTCTCAACACGTGGTGTTAGTCGCTTCAGTAGCAACATGCTCAAGATCTTAGAAGCTGTACATAGTAATGTGATTCCTCAATAGTTGCTACATATCATTAGGTCTCCTTTATTTAATATAGGGCAGATGCCAGACTCCTTCCATTCTTCTGGGATCCTCTCCTTCTTCCAAATTAAGCAGATTAAGTGGTATAGTCTCACTTGTAGAGTAGCTCTTCCCTCCATGAGTATCTTTGCAGGTATGCCATCTATTACTGGTGCCTTCCACCTCTTCAGCAGTTTTATGGTCACTCTTACCTCTTCCATGGTTGGTAGTTCATACTCCCCATGTTTATATCCACATTCAGGAGGTTATCAAAGTAGTTTGTTCATTCCTCCATAGCTTTCATTTCATCTGTGATTATCTGTCCTTCTTGACCTCTGATCATATCAATCCTTAGATTGTATCCTTTCTTGAAGAAACTGACTGTCCTGTAAAAGTCTCTTGTATTTCCTACTATCCAGTCTTCTTCTGCCAGTTTTATTTTACTGTTTATGAACTCTCACTTTTCTGTTTGAAGGACTTGTCTTGCCTCTCTAGCTGTTACCATATATCCCAACCTTGTTCTTTCATCCTGTTCATTTGTCAGCCATAACAGTTTTGCTGCTTTTCTCTTGGTGACTGCATCTCTATGCCTATCATTAAACCATCCTCTGCTCTTCCTCCACTTCTCCATTGGCACCTCACTTGTAGCATCTTTTAAACCTGTCTTGATTTGCAACCAAAACTTTTCAATATCATCTTCATCTTCTTCTTCTATGGAAGCAAACCTGTTTCCAATTCCAAGTGCATATCTTTCCTTAATGCGGTCCTCTTTCAGTAGGTCTGCATTTATTTTCTGGTCTGCTTCTCTTCTCCTGCTCTTATGGCTTTCTATCCTCTCCTGTATGGTTGTCACCACAAGATAATGGTCCGATCCTATTTCTGCACCTCTTTAAGATTTTACGTTCTGGATAGCATTTCTGTGTCTGACATCCATAAGTATGTGGTCTATTTGGTTCTGAGTTTCTTGGTCAGATGACTTCCATGTTATCTTATGGATGTCTTTGCGAGGAAAGTAGGTACTCATAATTATTAATTTTTTTGAAGCTGCCAGATTGACTAATTTCATTCAATTATTGTTAGAGGAATCATGGACTGTGAAGGCCAGCATAAGGTCTCAAAATATCTTCTCTTCCTTCTATAGCATTGGTATCACCAAGTAAAACCTTCACATTGTATGATGGTGCATCTTCATACACTGATTCTAGGTCTTCATAGAAACAGTCTTTTTCACTGTCATCTTTATATTCTGCAGGTGCATGGAATGAAACCAGAGTTACGTTGCAGAATTTTCCTTTTATTCTTATCGAGCATATTCTTTCATTAACAGCCTTAAAGTCCATGATATTTCCCCTTACTCTGTCGGCTACTGCAAAGCCTACTCCAAACTGATGTTTACCTTCTTTATTTCCTCTGCAGAAGTAGCTATACCACTTATCTTCATGTATTCCTTCTCCAGGCCATCTCATTTCTTGCAGTGCCACTATGACTAGCCTGTACCTATTCAGTTCTTCATCCAGGACCTTCACCTTTCCAGGTGAGAATAGTGTTTTTACATTCCAAGTGCCATACTTCACTCTATGTTTGTCCTGTGATCTCCTGGCATTAACCATTGACTTTCTGGGGTTGTTTCCATTGTTCCATACCAAATGCGAGGCTATTTCCTGGTGTTTCATAACACTCATCTTTTTTACAGTGTGGGGGTGTTGGCCCCATGTCCAACCCCCAACCTGGAGGATCAGGGTGTCCCATTCAGTCTGGATCATCACGACAAGGTAAGGACACCATAGGGGGATATGTTACATACATCAAACTATTCTTTCATTTCCATTCCTATGACAGTTTCTTCATGGGGTTTGTAATATTATTCAGATTTTCATAATACAATGTTTATGTCTTGGATGTGAATTCTGTGAAACAGTATACCACAAGGATGCACCTGCAATTATTTGCAAACAGATTAACACCAGACTAACTGCCTCTAAAAGGAAAAGCAAGAAGGGGAAGATGAGTAAGAAGATGGTGAGGTGAGCTGTAATCATATGGTGAACATAATGGCAACAATAGCACAAGACACAGAGCAGTGGAACCAGTCAGAAACAATAGCAGTCACTAATTGCTAGTTACAAAATTAAAAAATAAACATAGACAAACAAACGAATACACCACTGAATGTCTACTCATGACTTGGATTCAATTCAAACCATTGACCTCTAGTTACGCCTGATCTAAATATGCTCATGGTGCAGATTGTGGATGAATGACAGTAACTGAGGTGTCATCAAAAAGTATGTCAGATGTAGAATATTATATCTGGTGTTGATTTATCTTTTTTGTCATGGTGATGATGATGAAGATTTTCAAAGGAATTTTCTTCAACTGCATGGCCTGTCCTCCAGTGTGGGCCTGCAGCTTAATGGGATTCGGCAAACACTTGCAGTATGCAGATAAAGTGACTTGCCATCCTCATGTCTAGCATCTCTGGCACATTAATGAGTTTTTAGGTATCCTTTAGCCACACAGCAGCAATAAGCAGTAGTAAAATTTATTGTCAAAGGCTATACAAATTCACTCCAAGGATGACTATGGGAACAGAAGTTGCTCTGTATTGGGAACTGTGGATTAAATATCATTGCATGCAATGGCTGGACCTCGGAATGTCAAGGGTCTACTCCTACACTTGAGTTTTGGACCGAATAAATACAGATGCGTAGTAATTGTGAATATTACCAAACTATCAGTTTAATACGTTGCAAAATACTGAAACAAATTATTTACAAAAGAATGGAAAAACTGATAGGAGCCAACCTCGGGGGAACATCTATTTGGGTTCTGAAGAAATGTTGGAAGAGGTGAGACTGTACTGACTCTACAACTTATCTTATAAGATAGATTGAAGAAAAGCAAACTGAAGTTTATAACATTTTTAAACTTAGTGAAAGTTTTCAATAATTTTGACTGGAATACACTCTTTGAAATTCAGAAGGTAGCAGGGGTAAAATACAAGGAGCAAAAGGCTATTTATAATCTGTACAGAAACCAGATGACAGCTACATGAGTCTAGGGGCATGAAAGACAGCAGTGGTTGAGAAGGGAATGAAACAGGCCTGTAATGTATCCATGATGTCATTCAGTCCATGCAGTGGGTGAGCAGTAAAGCAAGACAAAGAAAAATTTGGAGAAGGAATTAAAGTTTGTGGAGAAGAAGAAAAAACTTTGAGTTTTGTCAATGACATTGCAATTCTGTCACAGACAGCAAACGACTTGGCAGAGTACTTGAACACAATGGACACTGTCTCGAAAGGAGGATGTTGGGTGAAGATAAACTTCTGTGTTCTGGCCAATCAGACCTGGCTGACTGCCATGGCATCTTCTACCAATAGCATCATCGGGTGCAATATGGAGGAGCGTGTTGTCAGCAGACTGCTCTCCCAGTCATTGTCACATTTCTTGACCTGGGAACCACTACTAAACGACTGAGTAGCTCCTCAGTTGGCTTCACAGGGCTGAGTGCAGCTTTTGAAATATAATACTACAGATGAATGCTGAAGATTACCAAGGCCATTCAATAAGTAGTGCAACACTTTTCTTTCTCGGCCAATTTCAGAATCTGTTGTGGGACATTGTGGAATATTCCTGCTTCAGACCCTATAGTTCCATGAAGTTCCAGTAGGTGGTGGTACTATATGCAGCCTTCAAAATGGCATCTGTAACATAGGCGCATTTCAAGTAGAGAGTTCTCATTGAGTTTCTTTTGGTAGAAAACCAGTGAATTGCAAATATTCATAGGTGCTTTTAGAATGATGACAGAGACCTGGCAATGTACAAAAGCATGGTGAGTCATTGGGTGAGGTATCTGCCATCACCGCAACGACGTCACGCAAACCTGTCTGATCTTCCACATGATGGTCAGCCGCACGCAGCTGTGATTTCTGCAATGCTGGGATGTGCAGACACTCTCATTCAAGGTGATCAATGGATCACAATCAAACACCTTGCTGCTCAACTGAGTGCCTCTGTTGGTAGTCCTGGCAGGCCTGTACATCAGTTTGGGGCACTCAAAGGTGTGTGCCTGCTGGATTCCCCGCTGCCAAACAGAAGAGCACAAAGAGGAACAATGAACCATCCGTGTGGAATTTCTTGCATGTTACAAGGCCGATCATGACAATTTTTTATCAGGCATCATCACAGGCACTGAAATGTGGTTTCACCACTTTGAACCAGAAACAAAACGGCAATCCATGGAGTAGTGCCACACCACCTCTCCTGCAAAGAGAAAATTCAAAACCACACCCTCAGCTTGTAAAGCATTGCGTCAGTATTCTGGGACTCTGGAGGGGTTAATCTGTTTGATGTCCTCCCTCATGGTGCAACATTCAACTCTGAAGTGTATTGTGCTACCCCCAGGAAATTGAAGAAATGACTTTAGTGGTTCATTGCCACCAAAATTCTAATGAACTTCTCTTTCTCCATGACAACATAAGGTCTCACACAAGTCCACACACCTGATGGAATCTCACAAGACTTTGTTGGTCTGTTCTTCCTCATCTGCCCTACAGCCTGAATTTTGCACTTTCTGACTTCTATCTGTTTGGCCCAATGAAGGATGTAATCCATGGGAAGCAGTATGTGGATGATGGGGAGGTTGTTGATGGTGCACGATGTTGGCTCTGATGTCGATGGTAGAGTGGTATCATGCAGACAGATAGTCCCTCCAAGTAAGGTGGCATAAGGCCTTTGTATTGAATGGACATTATGTTGAAAAATAGGATTTTGTAGCGAGAACAGTGGGGCTAATGTGGTGTATTGGACTGCTGAATAAAAAGAAAAAAGTGTTGCATTACTTACTGAATGCCCCTCATAGGTGGGTAGATTATGTAATTTATGAGGATGTATTGAGTAGAATTGCAAAGAAAAGAAAACTGTACCTCGTCTCCTACCTTCCAAACTTTACAGAAGCTCTCCTGCGAACCTTGCAGAACTAGCACTCCTGAAAGAAAGGATATTGCAGAGACCTGGCTTAGCCACAGCCTGGGGGATGTTTCCAGAATGAGATTTTAACTCTGCAGTGGAGTGTGCGCTGATATGAAACTTCCTGGCAGATTAAAACTGTTTGCTGGGCTGAGACTTGAACTTGGGACCTTTCACGGGAGAGTGCTCTCCATCTGAGCTACCCAAGCACAACTCATGCCACATCCTCACAGCTTTACTTCTGCCAGGACCTCATTTCATATCAGCGCACACTCCACTGCAGAGTGAAAATCTCATTCTGGAAACATCCCCCACGCTGTGGCTAAGCCAGGTCTCCGCAATAACCTTTCTTTCAGGAGTGCTAGTTCTGCAAGTTTCACAGGAGAACTTCTGTAAAGTTTGGAAGGTAGGAGACGAGGTACTGGCAGAAGTAAAGCTGTAAGGACGGGGTGTGAGTCGTGCTTGGGTAGCTCAGATGGAGAGCACTTGCCCGCAAAAGGCAAATGTCCTGAGTTCGAGTCTCGGCCCGACACACAATTTTAATCTGCCAGGAAGTTTCATATCAGTGCACACTCTGCTGCAGAGTGGAAATTCTCGTTCTGGAAACATTAAGATATCATCAATTTAGTATTGTAGGGAAGTGAGTTGGGTAAAAATTGCACAGGTTGACCAAGAGATGAGTGCAGTAAGGGAGTTCAAATGGATGTGGGATGCAGTAATTATTCAGGGATGAAGAGGCTCGCTCGCACAGGACATAGTAGCATGGAGAGCTGCATCAAACCAGTACATGACTCTTTTTCCCTTTTGTTTAACAATTAGGCATTAGACATAACATGTTAAAATGTTTCATATTCTTGAAATTGGCATTTGACAATTAGGTGAAACAGGCATTGTTTTGGCGTATCATTATTAGTCACAAAGTTCACAAAACAACAACAGAAATACTATATGAAAATCACCATGCCTTGGACCAAATCTGAACTGGTGAATGACATACATATTTTAAAGAAACCAGCCATGGATACATGCCTACTATAGACATCCATCCCTTTGCTATCTACTAGCATTCAGAAACTTTACAGTGCGGTAATCAACTATTTGTTCAAATAAAAGCAACTTTCTTCAGAAATAGTTGACAACATTTTATTCAGGGACAACAAAAAATGCATGGATGGTACCTAACACAAGACAAAAGTGTCCTTGTCATGGGCAGGATTTATATCCCATCTCAAAAAAGCATGTTAGTGTCTTGGCCCATTCAGCCAGAGCCACACAGGTGTATGGGATGATTTAAACTGGCAAGAATTTCAGACTTGTATTCCTTCAGACTGTCACCACTACTGCTCCTTTTGACAGAAATATATTTACTTCATCCTTAGGCATCAGTGTACGAATGGCAAGCATAAAGAGATAAAAGATAGAAACATAACTATCTACTACAATTAGAGATTAAAACCTAAGGATAGGAAATTTTCTGTTCACGTTCACGTTTTGCCGCAGCAAATCTATAGAATTTCATTTAGTGGTTCTTTGCTCTCTCCAGCAGTTTAACTGTAGTGTACCTCTTCATTATTTAACTAGCATTTCCAGAAAGTAGCGAAAAGTTTACATTGTTATTTCAGAAACTTTGCACTCTTGTTTTTGTTTACACATAGTTGCGTATAGGCCAAATTTGTGGAACCAAATTTTCGTGTTTATCTGTAATTTAACTGACTTATTCTTAATAAACTATTACGTTTATAATGAGTAAAAATTGCTTGACTTGCCATAGAATTGTTAGATCAGGGCTTTGGATTGATGGGTGCTGTAATTTTTTCCATGTGGGTGACTGTAGTGGCATGGGAATAGGGGAAGTAAATGAGACTCATCAGTGGTTTTGTAGGATTTGTAGCAGAGATAGGAAGATACTAGAACAGGAGTGGAAAATTGCCACCCTTCAGGCTGAGTTAGACAAGGCCAGGGGAGATCCTGACAGGTTAAGGAGGGAAAAGGGTAAAGAGAGGTGGGAAGTGACGACACGCAACAGGAGGATCAGGCCAAGAACTTTGTCAGACAGTTTCGTGGTGAATGTGGAAAATAGATTTGACCTGTTGCTTCAGTTAGAAGCTGGTGAGCCTCAAGCAGTTGCAGGTATAGACAGGGCACAACAAACTTTCAGCAGCAAATTGGAAAGAAAGAATGTAGGGAAATCAGTAAAGAGAAATAAAAAGAAAGTGTTGTTGTTAGGTAGTTCCCATGGAAGAGGTGTTGAACAACTTTTGCAGGATGAACTAGGGTCAGAATACCAGGTCATCAATTTTTTAAATCCTAGTGCTGGTCTGGAGCAGCTAACAGAGGATTTAGGATCACTTTACAAAGATTTCACTAAGGAAGACACCATAGTTATAGTGGCAGGTAATAGTACTGACAGAGATTCTGGGTACAGTATAGAGTGTGACCTGGCAAAGATGGCATCAGTATTGAAGCATACTAGTGTTGAGTTTGTATCTGTTCTTGTGTGCTATGATCGACCTCATTTGAAGTCTTCTGTGAAGAGAGTCAATTTGGAGTTGGAATGGCTGCTTATGTCGGGTTCAGGGTCACACATTGGTGTGGTTCCTGTTGATTCTCTCAATAGGTGGGATTATACTAAGCATGGCCTTCACCTCAACAGGAAGGGGAAGGGTAAACAGGCTGGGAAAATAGCAGGAAAGTTAAAGGGGGGAGGCACTGTCATGAGTGATAAAATACGTGGTTATAGGGGTCAGAAAAGACCCTTTTTTAGGGTAGTGAGGACAGAAAGAAACCAAATTTTAAGAGAAGTTAGGACTGACACAAACCTTCAGTTTGAGAAAGAAACCAAAAAACATAATTCTAGCTTATTACATCAGCATAAACAGCTATTGGTTAATAATTTTCAACAGTCAGCAGATATTTTAACTCTACCCAATTTTAACTCAGTTAATGTGAAATGTCAGCTATCTTTATTGCATCAAAATATTCGAGGACTGAGAAATAAAATTAATGAATTAATTATCTGCACAGATGAATTAGAGTCTTCAAACCCTGCTGACATAATCTGCCTCTCTGAACATCATGTGACCACTGGTATAGAACTTTTAAGTGTTACAGGATTTAGGTTAGCATCTCACTTTTGTAGATCAGAAATGGAGAAAGGAGGAGTCGCCACATTCATCAGGAACTGTCATAAATTTAAGAACGTAGGCATTCATAAATTTTGCCAACAGCATATGGAAGCATGTGCAACAGAAGTAGAATTTCACAAAAAATCTTTCATAATATTAAGTGTATATCGAGCACCTGCAGGTAACTTTAATCTGTTCGTAAACCACCTTGAAGCTGTACTGGCCCATTTAACAACCAAAAACAAAGAAATAGTGGTTGCTGGTGATTTCAATGTAGATTTCCTTAAAGACTCTCCCAATAAGAACTTGTTTGAGTTAGTAACACTATCATTCAACTTAATTCCCACTGTAAAGTTCCCCACTAGGGTAGCCAATTGCTCACAAACAGCTACTGATAATATCTTTATACAAAAGTCCAATGAACAAAATTACATTACAAAACCAATAGTCAATGGCCTCTCAGACAATGACATGCAGTTCCTTCTGTTAATTGTTAATAGTGAACAGGATATAAAATCTGTGAAATCTGAGCTCAAGACGGTAATCAATAAGCCAAAAATTGATTATTTTAGGACACTACTCAGAGACATTCACTGAACTGATGTTTACAGTGCTCATGGCATGAATGAAAAATATAACACTTTTGCTAATAACATGCTTACCTTATTCAAACACTGTTTTCCCCCAAAACTTACCAAGATTAGAGAAAAGTCTACAAAGAAGCCATGGATTACTCAAGGAATAGGGGTATCTTGTAAAACAAAAAGAAAGCTGTATCTGTCAATCCGAAACAGTTCCGATGTTGATGCTATAGCACATTACAAGAAATACTGCAAAATATTAAAGGCTGTAATATGGACATAAAAGCAAATATATTACAAGGAAAAGATTGTCATGTCGGATAACAAAATAAAGACTATATGGGATCTAGTGAAGGAGGAGACTGGTAGAACCAGACATGAAGAGGGACAAGTAGCATTAAGAGTAAATGATACATTTGTGACAGATGTGTATAGTGTTGCAGAACTTTTTAACAAACATTTTACAACTGTTACTGACAAGATTGGGTTGTCAGGTTCTGTAAATGCTGCTATGGAATACCTCAGACCAGACATTTCAAGTAACTTCCATAATATGAATTTGACTGTCACTACCCCAGCAGAAATAATATCCATCATAAAATCTTTAAAATCAAAAACATCAAGTGGGTATGATGAAATATCAACAAAGTTAATTAAAGAATGTGATTCTGAGTTAAGTAACATATTAAGCTATCTGTGTAACCACTCATTTATCAGTGGAATATTTCCTGAATGGTTGAAATATGCTGAAGTTAAGCCACTGTTTAAGATGGGAGATAAA